>NC_140483.1:19492500-20022500 GCF_964271855.1 Acomys minous | reverse complement strand
AAGAAGAAAAATACTCAAGGGTGAGTGTGTAAGACTGTGTATGTGTGGTGTGTGTGTGTGTGTGAGAGAGAGAGAGAGAGAGAGAGAGAGAGAGAGAGAGAGAGAGAGGGAGAAAGGGAGGGAGAGACAGACAGACAGACAGACAGACAGACAGACAGAAAGGCAGGCAGGCAAGCAGAGAGACAGAGAGACAGAGAGACAGGGCAACAGGGAGACAGAGAGATTCATTAAACTGCAAATCATTCCTGACTATTCCTTAAATTTACAGTATGATCATCACTTACTAACGTTTTGCCTTTGTAGGGCATAAATTAGCATTTCTTTATTGTCCATCTGAACTTCTGTGATATTGCTTTAGCAGTCCAAATTTGTTCTTTCTATAGAATACTTGGATGACTGAGAACTATTAATCTAAACAACAGATATTTATACTTAAAAATTATACAGTTATATTACAGCATCCACCAGCAGTATGAGTTAACAGGTTTAACAACATGTAAACATAGATTCAATGTGGGTGAATGCCTTGGGAGATACAAGAATGATTTATTCTAAATATGAAAACTAGCAACTAGTTAGAGGCATTGTTTACTTTTCTGATACTTTTAATTGACATAATACCCACGTTCATGCATATTTTGGGATACGGAATAATATTTCAAAGAGGACGCTTCTTAATCTCTAGGCTGTGGAAAGCAGTGGACCAAAGGTTTTGGAGACAGCAGAAGAAATCCAGCACCGACGCCAGGAGGTATTAGATCAGTACCAGAGGTTCAAGCAGCGCGTTGCTGAGCGAGGCCAGAAGCTTGAGGAGTCTTACCACTATCAAGTGTTCAGGAGAGATGCAGACGACCTGGAGAAGTGGATCATGGAGAAGCTTGACCTTGCAAAGGATAAGACCTATGACCCCACAAATATACAGGTAACTCCGTGCCAAGGATGTGCCCAGAGCTGACCCCGAGTTCTCTAGAGAATGAAATGGGCTTTTCTTTATGTTAACGCTGAGGGGTGGGTGCAAGCACTGCTTGATTCTACGTACAGAAGGAAGCCAGAGATGAAGGCTAAAGTTGGTCTTTCTTTATAATGTTAGAAAGATCAGATTAGAGGAAAGAAAAAAAATGACAGTTGTTGATAATACAGACTTATAGTGCATCATATTGAAGTCTCATTCTGAGTTCACATTCTTAAATTAAGTATGAAGATGTCATAGAAAGATTAGATTATTTATTAGAGGCAAAAGTTGTACTGCTAAATGATCTATGCCTCTGTCTCTTAACTTTCAGAATCTACCTGCAAAGAAAAGTTATCAATGATATCATTTTATAATAGCTTATTAGACAAAATAGTGACTGTAAGCTCAAGAGCCATTTTTTGTTTTTGTGTTTGTTTGTTTGTTTTAACTTTTTCAAGACAGAGTTTCTCTGTGTGGCCTTGGCTGTCCTGGACTCCCATTGTAAACCAGGCTGGCCCTCAAACTCACAGCGATCCACCTGCCTCTGCCTCCCAAGTGCTGGGATTAAAGATATGCACCGCCACACCTGGCTTCAAGAAACTTTTGACATACTATCTGCTTTCAATATTGTGGCATTAATCATGCAACAATTTATTTTAAAATAGTAAATTTATCAGTGCTTCTAAAGCAGCTGCTGTTCATTGTTTTCAGCAGTGGAGATTTTTCTATCTTTTCTCAAAATTGTTATTTATAGCTATTGTTAAGTTCAGATAAAAGGACAAGAGTGTCAGTGTAGAGGTCTGCATCTATTCATTGCATATTGTATAGCAGTGTCATAAGGAGTGATCAGTGTTAAGCAAGGAACAATAGAGCAAGGTCTGTGCGATTTATGTGTACAACAGATTAATTTATATATGGTAAGAGCATTGTAACTTTTAGCAAATAATTTCACTTTTCTCCCTATACTACTTACAAGCGAACATGACATTAGCCCTTTGGAAGGAAAAAGGCACCATACATTATGTGGTTTTATTCACCTAAAAGTCTGTGGAGCCATGAGTAGAATATTAGTTTATTGATAATTTCCCAAAGGAAGGGACAAAGGAACAGACTGACTGGGTGGCCCTTGACTCGAGGAACTGTGTTCAGTTGTTCTGCTTTGAGCAACCACTTGATTTTTTTTCAGGACCTGATTGTTTCTGCCGTGGCCAAGGGAAAAAGTCATTGAGTGAAAGCAGTGGGGTAGGGAGTCTGCTTATGATTGAGAGGAGGAACAAAAGGAGATCTTGGTGTTTCCCTAAGACTGCACTTCCTTACTTGTAAACTCTGATTTCTAAACTGCAGGCGAAATATCAGAAGCACGAAGCCTTTGTCGCAGAGGTGCAGGCCAAGTCAAGGGTGCTTCCTGAGCTGGAAGAAATCAGGGAAGCTCGATTTGCAGAAGATCATTTTGCCTATGAAGCCACCAAGGTAAACGGATGACAGGGTTTCAATTCTGGTTGCTGACTGTATTGTCAGGATTTCAGTGGACAATGCCAGGTAAACTGTAATGTAGCTGCCTTAGAACATGAACTCAAAGCTCTTGCTCCTTATTAAAATTGAGGCAGGCAAAATGACAGAACAGTCTTGTGTTTCATAGGTGGCAAACTATGTTATGGAAATACCACTGGGCAGTCATTACACTTGTCCTTACGTCAAGATCAAGCTCACCTCAGCCTATCCCGTGTTTCTCAGATAAAATAGCCTTTCCAAAGCATCTTATATTAATTATTAATTCTGAATTCAACTTCCCCCCTTTGCTATTGAAAATGTTTAATTTTTTTACACAATACTTCCTATATCTGAAAGCATACTTTTCCATACATTCTTTTCTATCACAAAAAGAAAATATCCTAAAATCTAATAATTTCAGAAAAACTTCCTTGGGTGTCTAGACTTAAAGATCACAGTCATTTCATCTCCACAATCACTTATCACTGTGTACCTATTCTTAATGTCACAGCTACTTTCTGACTAATTTATAAATTTCTCCTTTTGTATGAGTAAAATTTCAGGTTATATATTTTTAAATTACAAACACAATTTATATTACATGACTTACAGTTGAGCTTGTCTTTCTATATACAGCATAAACACTGTACGTCATATTGATGTTAGTAAAATAAGATCAGAAAAGAGATTTTTTTTTTAATTAGAAAAATAGTCTGATCAGGAAAACGTACTAAAAAGAAAGTCTCAAGTCTTTTTTCATTTGTTTAAAAGAGAAAGAACTTTTATATTATAGTGCTCTGTGTAAACTCTTATATTAATTAAAATATTTAAAGCTGGATATGATGGTGTATGCCTATAACCCCAGAGTGAAAGATGGAGACAGAAGGCTGGTTAGCTCAAGTATAGTCCAGGCTAGGGTCTTAGTTTGGGTTTTATTGCTGGCAAGAGACACCATAACCATGACAAATCTTATAAAGGAAGCATTTAATTTGGGTTAGCTTACAATTCAGAGGTTGAGTCCGTTGTCATCACGGTGGGAGACATGGCAGCATCCAAGCAGACATGGTGCTGAAGGAGCCAAGAATTCTACATCTTGATGCACAGGCATCAGAGAGAAAACAGTGAGCCACACTGGGCATAGCTTGAACATAGACCTGAAAGCCTGTCCCCACAGTGACACACTTCCCCAAACAAGGCTATACCTACTCCAACTAGGCTATAGCTCCTACTAGTGTCACTCAATGTGGGCCAAGCATTCAAACACATGAGTCTATCGGAGCCATTTTTATTCAAACTACCACAGCTACAAAGTGAGATGTTGTTTTATAAAACCTGTAATGGAAAACAAAACAAACATGTGTGAGAAGTATTTAACACAACTCTCAGTTACCACCACTGAGGTTATGCTGGACACCACAGCAGAGTTCAGAGAAGTGTGTTCCATATACTACTCTGAGCAAAGATCAAAGATACGAGATTCTTAAAAGGATGGCAAATGCTAACCAGGTTCACACGATTGATGGAAGAGAATGTTCTGGCCTAATCTGTCATTCAAATTCCTCGACACGTGGTCTAACTATATAGTACCAAAATATTCTTCCATTTAATGACATTACTTCCCAATGATTCAGTAAAATTGCTGGGCCATATGCTATAATTAGAACACTCTCTGCTTATCATCCACCCATCAGGAACCTTCTGTCTGTAAGGCTCAGTCAAGATGAACACTCTCTATGCCAACTTCCCCCAGTGTCAGGGTCTCCCCCTTTGCCATCTAACAGCTTGTAATTTTCAATTCTTTAAAATGTCAAGACATTTTAACACTTTTTTTTCTCATGGAAGATAGTATTTGATTTAACTTAGTAACTATTTTCATATATATGTATATATATACATATATATTTATCTTTCTCATTAGATATTTGTTGAGCAATTGGTACAGAAATGAATGGGAGGAGAGATTTTTTATTAACTCATTTATTTACTTACTTTACATCTTGACCACAGTTTCGCCTCCTTCTTCTCTTCCCTGTCCTTCCCCACACTACTCCCCATCTGCTGCTCTTCACTTTTTCTTCTAAAAACGGAAGGCCTTCCGTAGGTATCATCTAGCCTTGGCATATCAAGTTGAAGTAAAACTAGGCTTGTCCTCTTAAGGCTGGACAAGGCAGCCCAGTAGGGGGAGCAGAGGTAGGCAACAGAGTCAGAGAAGACCCCTGCTCCCACTGTTAGGAGTCGCACATGAAGACCAAGCTGCTCAACTATTGCATATGGGCAGAGGGCCTATGTCCATCCCATGCATGCTCTCTGGCTGCCAGTTCAGTCTCTGTGAGCCCCTATCGGACTTGGTTGGTTTTCTTGTGGTATCCTTGGGAGGAGAGATCTTTAATTCTGGTATTTTTCTGTACATGTTTCTAATTCTACACCTACTCCAGTTTTATAGTTTTCACCAAATTTTTAAAATTATATTTTACTATCATTGCATGTGTGCATTTTCTGAGTGTGTGCGTATATGCGCGCACCCATGTGTGTGTGTGTGTGTGTGTGTGTGTGTGTGTGTGTGTGTGTGTATGTGTGTGTGTTTATGTTCTTATGGTCTGTAACATAATGTGTTTATAGAGGTCAGAGGGTTTTCTCCTTCTGCCACAGTTTTAAGGGATCAAACTCGGGTTGTCGAGTTTGGAAGGCAAATGATTTTACTCATTGAACTATTTGCTAGCCCAGCCATTCTGTCTCTCTCCCTTAAAGACCCATCTGATGGAACTTCGCCGCCTGTGGGATCTGCTGTGGGAGTTGACCCAAGAGAAAACTGATGTGCTGCTGCGGGCGCTGAAGTTCTATCAATACTGTCAAGCGTGTGAAGACATCTTGGAGTGGGTCAAAGAAAAGGTACAGGCATGCATGGCTGCGGGTGCTCTGGTGCCTCTGTCCCAAGTGATCCGTGGTAGCTTTCTACAGCTCTTTCCAATAGCTTGAGTAGTTGAGGAGTCTGTTCCTAAACTTCATTCTTTGGGGAAAAGGTAAATTGTGGCAAAGATTTGGAAGTATTCAGAAGATTGATGTTATAGAGAATAAGCCTAAATCGATGGCTGTGCTTATGGCACAAAAACAAAAACAAAAACAAAAACAAAAAACAAACCCAGCACCTTATTTAAAGATGATCCTTCTCGTCCTATGCTGTGTTTCCTTATACTCTGGGGTCTTGTCTGAAATAATTTTCAACTCTTGTTTCTCAGTACCTACAACTATAGCTTTTCAAATTTTCTCTAAATATTTCAAGTGTAGTCCCACAGTTGGGGCTGAAGTCCTACCACATACAAGATCTCAAGCGGGACTTTTTGCAGATGCTTTATTCTAAAGGAGGCAGAGTAGGAGGACTTGTTCCCTCATCTTCTAATACATAGAATGAACTTCAGAGGCTCTGCCAACAATATCCTTCATCTCCTCAAAGGTTTATCCCAAAAGACACTGACCCCCCAGACCATGGTGCCTTCCCAAGACACACTACGGCCTCTAGCTTTTCTCAGGAAGCGTCCCCATATACGTTATCCTAAGAATTAAACAGGGACTTGGGATCTTTTGACTTGCAAAAGAGTTCTAATATTTTACCCGCGATTCTGTGAACTTTTCCATGACTTCAGGAAGCGATCGTGACATTAGTGGAGCTGGGTGATGACTGGGAGCGAACTGAAATCCTGCATAAGAAGTTTGAAGAATTTCAGGAAGAACTGACAGCACGGAAGGGAAGAGTGGACAGAGTGAACGAGTATGCTAATGAGTGTGCCCAGGTAAGGTGGAAACAAAAGAGGCTTGCCAGGGAAAGCACGCTGATCTTACAGAACTCCTCCCTGGCCACTAGTAAGCAGAATATGAGGGGAATGTGACACTGTAATTAAGTGGAGGGATACACATCCAGGAAGCAGCATGCAAAGAGCAGGGTTTTTTCTCTCTCCTTTGGTTCCATCCTTCCCTCTCTGCTCTATGGGAATGGCAACATGTGCGTGCATGCATGTGTATGTGTTTAAGAGAAAGAGCTAGAGAGGCAGAAGAAACTAAATCCACAAATAGCAGTGGCAATTTATGTATCGTCTCATTTATTTAAAGCATTTTCTGTATACGTTTGCAATGTCTGAGTTAACAAAGATTCAGTGTAAACGGAATAGCCCTAATATAGAAGAGAAAATTGGCACACCTGATTGTATATGTGTGTGTGACTGTGGGTGTGTGTAATCAGACTTATATAATATTTATGCATAGATACAGGTATATGTAATATTGTATATGCACATGAAATACAGAAAGTCTAGCAGTTGCCTCTTTTGTGCACTGTATTTAGGTTTCATGGTGCTCACCACTCTACAGTGAACCTATTAACAGCTGTGTTAGTAGCAGTAAGGATTCAGGATGAATAGAAACTAGAAAAAGAATAAAAAAAATAACTGTTTGCCAATTTTCTCAAGGCATTTTGTTCAGCAATTCTTATATTAATTTCCTTTTTACCATTTTTTCTTGAAGTAAAAGTTTCCCATTTATTTATTACTTTCTTTAAAAAAAACACAAAACTTAAAATAAGTATATTTTTGTTCATGACTTGGTGAGTCAGCGATTTACCTTCTTAGCTGGACTATTCTAATGTCACCTGGTATTGTACTTGGCTTCAGTTATTTGGTGTCTCAGTCATAGTAGAAGGCATAGGACAACTTCACTCTCCTTTGGGGCCTTGGTGTAGATGGCAAAGGCATTCTCTATGTGGTTTGCAATCACTTAAGAAGCTATGCTTCGTTTATGCCGTCATCGTGACAAGGTGTGATGTACACAGTTCAGTGTTAAGGTGATTTGAGGTAAACTGTCATCTCTGCTGGTTTCTTTTCTCAGGAGAAGCACCCTAAGCTTCCTGAGATAAAAGCAAAACAGGATGAAGTCAATGTTGCCTGGGATCGTCTCTGGAACCTGGCTCTCAAGAGACGAGAAAGCCTGTCAAATGCCGCAGACCTCCAACGATTCAAAAGGTATGCTGCCGAAAAGTACAGCACAGTGTGTACAGGGCTGGCCTTGCACACCAGAGGCCCTGGCTCTGATCCCCATCACCACACAGGGTAGGGAATAGAGACAAAGAGATTCTGATCCTGGTCAATCCAGAAGTGGTGGCTGGTAGCTGAGGACTTCACAAAGTGTGGGCTTGGCTGCTGTGGATGGGCAGCTGTTGATTATTAGAAAAGAGAAAAAGGACAGCACGGCTGAATTGGCTCTGCAGAAGCGAAAGGAAAATAAGAATTAGATGAGTTGGAGGGGAAGAGTGATACTCATGTGTAACTTCTCAGATGCCAGACAGAAAAGTGTCTCCCGTAGCTCAACAGTCAAGAACCCTGAACTACAACATCTCAATGGGAGCAAACTGACAAACAAGAACTTTTTAAAGTTACTTAGTGCTAGTTTGTTTTTTTTTTAAAAAAAAGGAATGTATTTGCTACTTGGGGGAACTAAGCTGGCCCCATGGTGAGTGCTATGGGTCTGTTTGCCTTGCAATGCCGGCCATCTTGGTTTGTTGATTCTCGTGACATTGTCTGATAGGGATGTCAATGAAGCCATCCAGTGGATGGAGGAGAAGGAGCCTCTCCTCACCTCTGAGGACTATGGCAAAGATCTTGTTAGTTCCGAGGCACTGTTTCACAGTCACAAGAGGCTCGAGAGGAATCTCGCTGTCATGGATGACAAGGTAAGCCTCTGCTGGAGAAACGACCCGTCCTCCTGCTTAGCACATCCTCAAGAAGGCACAGCGAGTTTATGCTTTTCAATAAAGGATGGATTCTTATGTTGCATTGCCATATGCCTCCTCGTTCTAATTCATATTTGTTCAATGATACTGTACAGTATTTTTATTCAAATTATTTTATTTAAATATCTATTTTATGTGCTCTTATATTTTATGATATGTTTTGCAACTAACATTCTCGAGGATGACTCATTTATCTCTCTCAGTAAAACAACTTGAGATTAGAGTTTCACCTCTGAGCACATTTTCTTCTGTTGCATGTGGATCCTTGCTTTTGCCCTTCATGGTCAAATCAGGGAAGAATTATCTTCTTTCATAACAAACTGAGAGACTTTAAAATCTAAACCTATCTTTTAGCTCCTTCCAAAAGCAGACACAGGCACATTAGAACTCAGAGCACTCCCACATTCCTGAACAATTTCCATTCTTGGCTTTATCCCTTTACTGACATTTCGGCCATTGTGACCACAACACCCAGCAGTTATTAGGTAAGGGCAGACACACTTATTATGGCTCACAGTTTTGGAGATTTCAGTCCATCATTTCTTGGCCTCGTGAGCTTTGGAAGACCATCATGGTGATGGAAAAGTATGGTGGATGATAGCTCTTTACTTCCTGTCTGATGTGGAAGTAGAGAGGGGAGTAGCAGAAACGTTTAGAGTAAAGTGAAATTCCAAAGAACACACCCTGAGTGACCTTCTTCCTGCAGCTAGACCTAGTTAGTCTCTCACCTTCAACCTGCCCACGCCAAGAATACCAGATTATGAATCCATCATGGCATTGATTCACTGACTAGTTAGAGCTCTAATTGTCTCTGGAAACATTTAGTTCTTATAGACATCCATAGAGGTGCTTTACTGGGAGGACTTTATTAAATCAATCATTCTGGTAACCAAAACATATCATAATACTGCATTTTACAGCTTTGTCTACAATTAAGGTGGATACTCATATGTTCCCAATGAGAGGGCAGAGTATAGAAATATCACATCTGCTTGCTTTGAGTAAAGCCCTGTCCCTGTGACCATTTACCACCATTGCACTTGCATTCTTACTCACTTCTTCTTCTTCTGTTTTTTATCTTTTTCCTCCTGATAATCAATACTGAAATTATAGGATTTAATGTGTTAGGATAACAAAACTTTCAACTCTCAAAAGTATCTGATTATGTTTGAGAATAATGTGAAAAGTTACCTATGTCTACATTTTCCTATAGCATCCTTCGCCTGGAGCTCTAAAGAGTTATGTGGATTTCTTGGCTGGGCAAAAATGTCTTTTTTGACTGTATGATAACATTTACAGAGATAAACTTTGCTTCAAATCTTGCTTCAGATATGACCTAGATTACCGAGTGAGTCAAGCAGTACCTCTCTGCTGTCACTCATAAAAGATGAATATAAGAACAATTTCTCAAAAAAAAAAAAGACAGTTTTTCATGATATCATTAAATGAACAACATAAGATGAGAAAATGCTTATAAGGTACTAAACATAGTTATGGGTAATAAGGATTTTAAGATTGCCATTAACATATGATATCTTGTATTAGTAAAGTGTGCTAATATAAATATACTTATTAATTTTTACTACTCATGTGACTGTTTTTATTACAGTCTCTCCTATAAAACACTGCCAGGAGTTACAGTGCTTGGATTTTTTAAATAGGCTTCTTTCTTATTCCAAAGGTGAAGGAGTTATGTGCCAAAGCAGACAAGCTGATGATTTCCCATCCTGCCGATGCACCTCATGTCCAGCAGATGAAAGTGGATCTGGTCTCCAACTGGGAACGCATCCGAGCCTTGGCCACTAGCAGATATGAAAAGCTGAAAGCTTCTTATGGGTCAGAACTTATGCATATTGCTCTACCTCTTCCATGGTTACCTAAAGCAGAAAAACAAAAAGGACTCAGCTCTCCATTCTGCTCTGTAGAGACAAATGAAATTTCAATTTGCCAAAGGAAATCCTTTCACAAACTGGCATAATACTCTGTGTCACACACCCCCCCTCAAACACACCACTTTATCTTACCCGCTGGATAGTTGTTAGATATTATAAAGTAGCCTATAAAACTAGAGACTGCAGTAAAAGCTATAAATTAAGTTTCAACCTAAAGAAAGTAAAAATATGTCTAGAATTCTGTCTTGTTAAAAGTTATTTTAAAATCTGTGATAACAAGTCATCATTTTGTAGTTAAATCTTGGAGTCAGTAATCCAATCAGTAAACCATGATGAAATATAAGATAGTACTCACCTTGTTGTTATGACTTACTACCAAATGATGAACATTTAACTTTTGAATAGATAGTGACCTTGGCAGCATTCTCAATGAGTAGAGTAAATATTCCCTAAGGTACCTAGGGAATTCCCAACTCTACCCCGACTCTGATAGTTGCCTGACATGTATCCATTTCCTGGCTGCGTCATGAGCCTTTACTCTGAGGTAGATGTGACTTTAAGGTGATAGAACTGTAATAATCTCACAATGGTAAACCTATGCTAGGATCTACAGCTCTGTGTAGAAAGACTTCACACACTAGTCCTCTGAAGAGGAAAAGGAAGTGAGCTACCTGGACAAGGTGAACCTTGCATGCCACAGCTTATCCCAGTCATAAACCCCTGTTCATAGTCCTCTCAAATCAGGCATCTCCTTCTATCTTCTACCTTATTCTCCTCACAGGTACCATCGCTTCTTATCTGACTATGATGAGCTCTCGGGCTGGATGAAGGAAAAGACTGCCCTGATCAATGCAGATGAGCTACCAACAGATGTGGCCAGTGGGGAAGCCCTACTAGCCAGGCACCAGCAGCATAAGGCAAGGAGCAAAGGCTTCCCTCACAGAACATAAAGAAGGGGGGAGTTTGGTTCCATGTTGAGAAATCTAGGTAGTTTCATGCTGCATTTAAGACATTCTCTTTTATGACCACAGCATGAAATCGACTCTTATGATGACCGATTTCTATCTGCTGATGCAACTGGTCAAGAACTGCTGGATGGCAATCACGAAGCTTCTGAGGAAATCCGTGAGAAGGTAAGCTGCTTTCACACAGCATGGGAACTTTTAGTAACATACTCAGGCTTCGTCTACCTCATGCTCTTATGGTAATCTCTTTGGAAAGGGGTCAGCAGACATCTAAACACTTCAATGGTGTGTCGGGCATCCACCTTCTCCATATCGCATCTGCATCGGCTAAACTGAGTCACGTGAAATCCTTAGAAGATGAGAGATTGCTCTGCTTTGGGCCTTACTTCATCAATTCTCTGACTTCCACCTAATTTGAAGCCTTTATACCATCTTGTCTCATTGCTTTATTTTATCGTGTCCTCACACTCATTTCTAGATAATGCATTTAGTGACACAAATACCTCAGTAAGCTTTGGGTCCCCTACAGTGCTCCTGTCCCGGCAACATAATTTACTTAATGGTCCGATGTTATTTTCCATCTTCACTAGCCCTGTACGTTTCTTGGTAAAATAGTTCTTATACTCCCTGCATATTTATCCCTAACTCTCCCAATCTGAATTAAACTTTTCTTCTTGTTTTATACATATAAAGCATCTCATGTCTCCTTTTAGGCATTCATCCTAGTTTTCCTACACTGCACTTATTTGCCTGAATGTTGAGACCTTAGAAGATTAGTTCATTTCTTATTCACTTGTGATCGTTCAAATGGCATTTCATTTATCAACTGCTAAGCAAATGTAGAATAAAATGTATTCTATGTTAATTTTTTAAAAATAAAATGTTCCTTCCTTTCCTAAGATGACAACTCTTGCCAATGACTGGGCTGCCCTGCTGGAGCTATGGGACAGGTGTCAGCATCAGTACCGCCAGTGCCTGGATTTCCACCTCTTCTACCGAGACAGTGAACAAGTGGATAGTTGGATGAGCAGACAAGAGGTAGCAGGAGGCACCTGGCCAGTCTTCAGATACTACTTCTTGCATTCTTTATTTACCTCTTTGACTGCTATCCGCACCCTGGAAGTCATGTCTTTAAGACAAGCTTATCTCATTAACTGGAGGGATGATCCACGGCAACAAATAAAGATGAGCTAGCTCTCTAAGGCTCCTGCAATGCCTTCATGTGCAAAGGCAAGGGCAAATATTCAAGTACAAGCTGTCCATGGTAGGAGCATCTGCGATTCCAACACTCAGAAGGCAACAGAGTCAGTCAGCAAGAGGGTCAGACGTTTGAAGCCAGTCTGGTCTGCCTTGTGACACTATCTCAAAAACTGTAGCTTTTAAGTATGTGGCACAAAGATTTTTGACTACAGTTAAAGGAAAATCAAATGAGTGTCAAATTGGTAAGGGCTCAGGGAAAAAATTTAAAATATGTGAGGGAGGATTAGTGAAAGGTTCCTTAGGGAGAAAGCAGTCCTCTTGGGGTAGTTTTGGGAACTCTGAGTAATAGTTAGCTGAGAGAATTTCATGTACATAGTCCCAGAGATAGAGACAAGAAAGTTGTGTGCAAGCATTAAAAGATGGAGGTCTAAGCTCATGGTATTAGACGTTAGTTTCTATATAATATCCTTATTTTTGCAAATTCTCGCTTGCTCTACAGTCTCCTAGACTCCTTCCTTTGTCCTTGTCTCAGAGGTGTTCCAAGAGCAAGGTCTCTTGTCAACGAGGAAATCTGGGGTATATCTTTGTGTCTTCTACAGGCTTTCCTGGAAAATGAGGACCTGGGGAACTCAGTGGGCAGCGTGGAAGCCCTTCTTCAGAAGCATGATGATTTCGAAGACGCATTCACTGCCCAGGAAGAAAAGATTATAGTAAGCGATGGTTCTGGCTGGGCTTTTACTTCCCAACTGCACACACTGTTTGCATACATATAAACAGAACCATCCTCATGACCACAAGATCTAACATGAGGGTGCTCCTTGTAAATTGCCACCCTTTCCTTTGTTGTTGATAATATCTTTTTAACATGTCATAAAACATTGTGGTCTGACCCTGTGAGTATATAAAATGTTTATATAGTGTGAAAGTGAATATCAAAGCAAGATTTATCTTTTGGAAGAAAGGAAAGAATATCCATAGCAATAAAAATACCCATTTTATCTATAAATTTCATGGTCTACAAATTATATTTAGAAGAGGGTTTCAAGGTGGTAGGACATCATTTCTTCTAAGAAAGTACATATTTGGTATTATATATTTTTAACTGTAAGTAAAAATACTTGATCCATAATCAACATAGAATCATCCCATAAATGTTCGAAATAAGTTTTTTCAGTAATATATTAAGGTACATTCGGCTCTCAATATTTACATGCCAATCATAATTCTTTCTAAAGGAATGTCTTCCTTTATAATATATCTTCATTTTCACATTTTAATTTTTCTATCTAATGCTATTATGGAACTTTTCATTGGATCTTAGGTTATAATATTCCATAAAATTTATCTATATGAGAAGGACTCAAAGAGCATAATGAATATGTTAGGGATGTAATATTTTTCCTGTCTTTAGTTGTCTCTTAGGGTAGTACACAAACACACACACATATATATATATATATATATATATATATATATATATATATATATATATATGCCATTGCCAACACTAGTATAGAAAACAATATATTATTCCAAATCTACCCTATTAATTAATATCACATATAAGTCAATACCTTATTAATTTATATACTTGTGTTATAGATTCTCACTGTTAAAAAGTGAGAATAAAGTAATTTATTTTATTGTATTATCACATTTTAAATAATTTTTCTATCCCAACCAATAAATCCATTCAGAGCATTAGCAAGTTGAGGGACTGAAAAAATGAATATGATAGAAATACTTCTGTACTTCCTGTCTCCTTACCCCAGTGTAGCTAGAGACAGAGATTAGCTATAGGTGCATACACTAGATTACTGCGTGGGATAGACAAAAGAGCTTCAAGAAAGTGAGATTGGCTCTGCCTTTGATTTTATGTTCTGTAACCTAGACTGAAAAAATGTTACAGGGCAGAAAAGGCAATCAAGCCTATAGTACAGTTTGAAGCACAGATGTAATAGAACTCGCAAGTAGGACTTCAAGCTTGTTGGACTTGTGATATTGATATTCTTTACCTTAAGAGAGCCTCAACCTGGGGCCACTCATTCAGCTGTTGCTAAGGAAACGTCATTGTAACTTTTTTTTTCAGACCTTGGATGAGACTGCGACCAAGCTCATTGACAATGACCACTATGACTCTGAGAACATCGCTGCTATCCGTGATGGGGTATGCCCAAGGCTCAGAATGTTTATCTGCGTGTCCCTCTCTGTTGCTATGATAAAACATTTACTAAAAGCAACTTAGTGCAGGAAAGGGTTTATCTGGTTTCAGGTTACAATCTATTGTAAAGGGAAGACAAGTCAGAGACCTGGAGTCCCAAACTGAAGCAGTGACCATGGAGGAGTGCTGTTTATTGCCTTGCTACTCATGGCTTGCTCAGCTTGCTTATTTGTAAAACTGAGGACTTCCTGAGCAAGGGTAGTGTTTTCCACAGTGGACTGGGCCCTTTCACATTAATCATTAGTGAAGACAATGTTCCCATAAGGATGCGCACAGGTCAACCTCATGGAGGAAGTTCATGAAGGCGGTTCTTCCCAGATGACTCTAGTTTGTACAAGTTAATTAAAACTAACCATTATACTGCCTGTGCACCAGGATCAGGAAAAACACTGGGGGAAACACAGATGGGACGGGCACTCAGCTCAAGTGTCTACATACGCTTTTGTTGTCTGTGACCTTATTCACAGGTTAAAGGTTGCTTTTGTTGTTGGTGGTGGTGGTGGCTGTTGGTTGTTTTGATTTTGGTTTTGGTTTGTGTGCTTTACAGCTGTTGGCCAGGCGTGATGCCCTACGGGAAAGGGCTGCCACTCGACGAAAATTGCTGGTAGATTCATTAGTTCTCCAACAACTGTATCAAGACTCAGATGACCTAAAAACCTGGATCAATAAAAAGAAAAAGTTGGCTGATGATGAAGATTACAAGGTAGGGAGGGTGGCTCGACCTTGGTTATACTCATTGGCCAGTGGTTTCATAGAATTTTAGTTTGTAGATAAAGGCAACCAATGATTTTCCTTTCTGCCAAGAGCCACTGAATTGAGAGAGTTCAGTAGGCATGTGGGATTTCTGGAAGGCAGTCTGGTGTTTTGCAAGGTCTGTACCATGATGCATGCCCAGAATTGTTTCCAGATCGACACCCTTCCTTCTACACTCCTGTATCTATCAAAAATCTGGTGTGGTATGAACCCTTATCTTCTGGATATTTACCCACTCTGATTGAACACATTTCCTATGGGATCTTTATGAAGATGCACTGCGGTTCAGACAAATTAACTCCTGATAATGGAATTCCTGATTTGATTCAAACAAATTTAGAAGTTAAATAGTTGATAGAAAGATTATGGCTGCAGTAAGTGCTTTTGTGGACCTCCAGATGCCTCACTAGGAGACAAGCTTGGGACAGATTTGTGGCTTCCAATAAGCTTTCACTCTAGAAATGGCACCACAAATTCTGGTAGGCATAATTGTAGATAAATTGGTTTGAACTTTAGTGGATACATAGATGAGAAGTGTTTAGTTTTAATGTAAAACATGTAACTTGTTGTATTTTTTAGTTCATCTCCTTTGTGATTTAATTGCCTTCTTTACTATGAGTTAACTCCTTTCTGATGTAGAGAGCTTTGCCTCAGAAGTATAAAAATTGTGACCAGACAATAAATGGAATTGAAAAGTTTAACTTCATCCACCTTTCCTTTGAATGCCTGTGTGCATGAGGGGTCTAGTTTCTATCTCACTCTAATTTTCATGACCTAGCACTAGAGGGCTTAGCCGTTCTGCCCTGTGTAGAGGAGAAATTGCCATATGAATTTCCCAAGCAATGGGAAAGGATCCTACTTTTTGTCTTCTCTTCTTTATTATGTTTATTTTATTTTGAGACTTTATGTGACTGTTGTATTTACATAATTTCCCCATTATTCTCTCTCTCCCAGTCTAACCCTTCCCATGGCCCTCCCTGTGTGCTCTCTTTTTTTAACATGTAGAGTAGAATAACTCTTTGCCCTCAAAGTTTCTTTTTTTTTTTAAAATAACTTTTATTTCTAGTTCAATCCATTTGTCCACAAATTTCTAGAATTCCTTGTTTTTAATAGCTGAATAGTATTCCATAGTGTAAATAGTGTACCACAGTTTCTTTATCCATTCTTCTACTGATGGATACTTAGGCTGTTTTCGTGTTCTGGCTATTATGAATAAGGCCGCTACAAACATGGTTGAGCATATGTCCCTGTTGTATGCTTGAGCGTCTTCTGGGTATATTCCAAGGAGTGGAATAGCTGGGTCTTGAGGAAGCCCTATTCCCAGTTTTCTGAGATAGCGCCAAACAGATTTCCAAAGTGGCTGCACTAGTTTGCATTCCTACCAGTAATGAAGGAGTGTTCCTCTTTCTCCACATCCTCGCCAGCATGTGGTGTCACCTGAATTTTTGATCTTAGCCATTCTGATGGGTGTAAGATGGAATCTCAGAGTTGTTTTGATTTGCATTTCTCTGATGACTAAGGAGGTTGAGCATTTCTTTAAGTGTTTCTCAGCCATTCAATATTCCTCTGTTGATAATTGTCTGTTTAATTCTGAGCCCCATTTCTCAATTGGATTATTGATTTGGTGGTGTTTAATTTCTTGAGTTCTTTATATTTGTCAGATGTAGGGTTGGTGAAGATCGTTTCCCAGTCTGTAGGATGTCACTTTGTTCTATTGACAGTGTCTCCTGCCTTACAGAACTTTCTCAGCCTCATGAGGTTCCATTTGTTACTTGTTGACCTTAAATGTGAGCTAACCCAGAAGCAGAGAGACTCAAATGATATATACTCACTTATAACTGGACAATAGCCCAAGGGGGCATGTCCTATGAAAGATTTCACTTACCAGGAAAGTGGGATAGAGGGAATGGCATCCTATTGGGACTCTAGGTGAGAGAAATATAGGAGATGGGGAAATAGAAGGATCCAGAGGGTCCTAGAAACCAACAAGAAGAACACTATGATGGGTAGATCTGGGCCCAGGGGTTCTGCTCAAACTATGGCACCAACCAAGGACAATATGTGCAGTCATCATCAAACCCCTATCCAGACCTAGCCAAAAGACAGGACATTCTCCACATTGAGTGAAGAGTGGGGTCTGACTTTCAGACGAACTCTGGTGCCCCAATTTTTATCACATCCCCTGGATGGGGATGCCTGGTGGCATTCAGAGGAAGAATAGCAGGTTACCAAGAAGAGACTTGATACCCTATGGCAAATACAGGGGGAGGAGGGCCCCTCAGTCACAGTCATAGAGAAGGAGAATGGGGTGATAGTGGGAGGGAGGGAGGAATGGCAGGATGCATGGATGGGACAGCAATTGAGATGTAATATGAATGATTTTATTTTTCAATAAAAATATAAAAAAATAGAAAAAGAAATAAGAAAAAAAGTCCACTGGTTAAACATGCAATGGACAGCCTTTTAAAAGAATAAATAACTTTTATTGAGTTTGTTCTATGACAATTTTATAGATGTGCAAAGTGCATTCTCATTTTATCATTTCTAATCTTTTAATAATCACTAATAATTTTCTAATAACCTCTAATCTAACCTCTCTAATCCTTCCTCCACCATTGTTTGTTCCCTTTTCCCATACACACTCTTTTCCCACATTCATTTTAAAAATTTTGTTTTTATTTTGTGTTTGTCAATTTAGTTTTTGTTTGTTAGCTTTGTGTCTGTGTGTGTGTGTGTGTGTGTGTGTGTGTGTGTGTGTGTGTGTGTGGTGTGTGGTGTGTGTGGTGTGTGTACTACTGAGTTTATTAACCTGGATCATCTGTGTGACCATGGATTTAGAGTGATGTATGTGTTGGAATATAGTAAGCTCCTCAGTAGATGAACAGCTGAAGACAATAACTACTCTCCCCTATCGGATCCATTGGTAGTGAAAAGGAGGGCCCCACAAGTTCCTGCTGATCATGATTGACCACTGATAGGCTTAATCTAATGAAGCAATGTAAGCAGTCACATCTGTTGTGAGATCATGACCACATTGGCTGTGCCATGCGCAGCATTCCACGTCCTTTCTTCCTGTGCCTTTCGTCATGGCCCATGAGCCTTCTGCGCTATTTAGGGCTAAGCTCTTGACCTTAATTTATTGTTATCCCCCTCAGCAGCCATGCATCCTTGCATTCACCATCATCCATTGCAGAGATAAACTTGTCTAATTAAAGCTGGGACTAACGTTTGTCTATGAGAATAAACATAAATATTTGTAAGGCAGTTTGACAATTTACAAGAGTAGTAAGTTTATCCCTAGGGACTGAGACCTCCACAACAATGGGCTTCTGATCAGCTTTACAGCACCAGATGTGAGTTTCTGCTCAGAGAACAAGTTTCCAAAGCAGAGAGTGGTTGTTTACCCCTATGGCAGTACTGCCACTATTTCACCGGTAGGCACATTTATCTTGCAGGTTAGTGTTATAGATAGTAGAGTTGATAGCTGGGTAAGACTAGTGGTACCTTCTCTCTGCTAGCCTGATTTGTACCTTTTGGATCTATGAAAGATGTCAAGCATGGAAAGAAGCTTCCAGCTCAGTCCCAGATTTGGTTTTTCTATAAGAGAGTCTCCTCATCCAGTTCTGGTTGCCCTCAAAATATCTGTCCTTCTTTCCTCAAGTGGTAATTTCCTTGGTCTTGTCTCAGGATGTACAGAACTTGAAGAGCCGGGTCCAAAAGCAACAGGACTTCGAAGAGGAATTGGCAGCTAATGAGATTATGCTCAATAACCTGGAAAAAACTGGCCAGGATATGATTGAGAATGACCACTATGCTTCTGAGGCTGTGGCTGTTCGCTTGAGTGAGGTTTCTAACCTCTGGAAGGAGTTGCTGGAGGCAACAGCACAAAGAGGTCAGAAGCAGCAGTTTTGGTAAAGGATAACTCAATTCTGAAATCTATTATTTCTGTCTTTATCATCATGTTATTTGGTGAACTATTTGCAATGGGACCATAGCCATTTGCTTCCCTGGGTCACCTGCTCATCAATATTTACAGTCTACTCTCTATATATTACATTGTGTACTTGATCTTTAAATATTTTCTCTATTTACACTGGATTTTTAAAATTTTTTTCATTAATTTTTTTCTAGATTTTATTGTCTTAAATAAATGTCGAAATACTGAAATCCATGAATTTAGTATTGGCTTTGTATCTAAAGCTAGTATGTTTGAGTTATTTTTATGTATTTTGGTTCTAAAAACTACAAATAGAAATTAGTCATAGTATTAAGCATTAAAATTGACAATAAGAGTTCAGAAATGAAAAAGTTGTGGGTATCACACACTTCATACAATGTTTGACAAGATGGCTGTTTTGCTTTTGCCTATCTAAAAAGGGACATAAACTGCTGTAAGTTTTCAAGTATATATATATTCTTGTTTACATTTTATCTTGCCTCTTATAGCTGGAAATTAATAACTTATCTGCCAGCCTCTGTTGGAAATTCATGGAGTTCAGTATTTCAACATTTATTTAAGACAATAAAATCTAGAAAAAAATGTAATGAAAAAGTTTTTAAAAATCCAGTGTAAATAGAGAAAATATTTAAAGATCAAGTACACAATGTGATATATAGAGAGTTAACTATAAATATTGATGAGCAAGTGACCCAGGGAAGCAAATGGCTATGGTCCCATTGCAAATAGTTCACCAAATTATTGCCTCTGTTGGTATCTGCTTTTTTATGACTGTTTTCTGTAGACAGGATTATGACCTGGGTATGGAAGAGTGATCTCACATTGTTTTCTCTGGATATCATCCTGATTTGGAGCTTAGGGGAAAATGTAATGTTACTTTAACAGTAGGATGTCATTGTTACTTTCCACAGCAGGAAACATAGTAGTTGTTTTAAAGAATAATAATGCAAATGGATACATGGTTACTAAAAAGAGAATTAGCCAAATATAATGGGAATTATCAAGGTATTTCTAGAATATGAAATAATGAGTCGTGGTTTTTGATGAAAAATGGTCACTAGTAGTAAGGTTACCCTTATCCAAAGCAACCTCAGAATATTACACTTACCCAACCCCAACATTTAGCAAGTGTGATGTTTGGATTTGAATCTCACCCAAAGAAGGGTCCGAACAATGAGTATTAAATGACACTTAAAAATATCCGGAACAGTAGACAACTCGCAACAAAAACCTCATTTTTACCAGAGAATGCAACTTCTTGTTCATATTTTGGTAATACCTCTATCTGTATTTAAACCAAATGCCACCAGAATTCATAAAATGACTTCTATAATGGGATGTGAGATGGTTCTCTTATTTTTTTCTCCTTGTAACATCACAATATATTCCTCCTTAAGCCGAGAGGTGGGAATTACAGTGTGCCCAGAACAGCCACAGTTCTCAGTAGCTTCTAACCAATATACTCCTTCCCGCCCCCAGGGACCGAGCTGTATGAAGCTAACCAGCAGCTACAGTTTGAGAACAATGCTGAAGACCTGACGCGCTGGCTAGAGGATGTGGAGTGGCAGGTTACCTCTGAGGATTATGGGAAGGGACTGGCTGACGTGCAGAATCTACTGAGGAAACATGGCCTTCTCGAGTCAGCGGTGACTGCTCGTCAGGTTTGTTTTTAGCTTTTTGCGAATTGTAGAAAACTGGGCACAAACTCGGTGGGTATTCATAGTCTGTAATTACTATTGCTCCTGTTAAGTGAGCAAAGGAAAAAGTTCAGCAGTTTTGTAGTTGGTGAACTGCCTCCTCCCAATATTCCCTGAGTCTTCTAGTTCTCTTGAGCATGTTTCCATGGAAACGGAGGACTTAATGTAAGCACATAGTCACGCTTCTAAGTACCACGCCATCCTCTCCATCTAGAATGCTAAGTTTTCTAGACAGCCGTGCACTTACTTTTTATTTGTTCCTTTGTAGCCCGTTTCACATTACTTTGTCTCAGTACTATCCCCTATCACGTACGCACTTCCCACGCAGATATTCTGAACCCCTGCAATCTTACCAACCCTTTTAAAAAACATTAAAATTCATAAATATAAAATGACTTTCCAAGAGTCACAGGGAAAGCTAAAATAACAGGGCCCCACTTTTCAGCACGTGGAAACCTCATCCATTTTAAACAAAGTATATAATTTCCTAACTCACACTGCCTTTCTGCCTCAGGATCAAGTGGACACCCTTACGGACATGGCTGCACATTTTGAAGAAATAGGCCATCCTGATGCTGGGGACATGCGTGCAAGGCAGGAGTCCTTGGTGTCCCGCTTTGAAGCTCTGAAAGAGCCGTTGGCCACTCGGAAGAAGAAACTCATTGACCTGTTCAAACTACAGCAGATTTGCAGAGACTCAGAGGATGAGGAGGCCTGGATCCAGGAGACTGAGCCCTCAGCAGCTTCCACTCATCTTGGTGAGTGCAGCAGAACTGGACTAAGCCATAGGGAAAGGACCACGCTCTCTAGATCTAGAGAGCAAGGGATACAACAGTGAGGGGATGAAAGTTTACCCTCAGCTCTTCCACTCTAGACTTGTGAAATTTTGTCCTGGCCTCCAGAAATGTCTACATATTTCAAAAGTGTGCCAATGGATTCTCCTTATAAAATAGGCATGACCAATGGCATGAATTCAGGGCCTCCAGGAAGATGTAGAGTGCTTGGCTCTTTGAGGATTAAGCTACAGTTTATTTATTTATTTATTTATTTATTTATTTATTTGCTGAAGCTTCTTTACTGAGAAGTATTAGTTAATGCTTGAAGTATCAAGTATATTTGTCTGGGTCATTGAGGACCTTTTGAGAACTGTATAGGACCTACTACAAAGATTCGAAAGTGAAGTGTTGATATAAAATCGTCTTATGCTTTAGACTTTATTAGTTCACAAATGTAGCTTCCAGGTTAGTTGCCTCGATGTACAGGAAAAGCACCTTCAAATATCCCACAACTGTATGCAGATATACTGGGAGCATATATGAAAAATCGTAGAAAAATTAGTCTACAAAAAAAAGTCATAGAAAACTCCGATTCTTGTTGAAATAGCATGGGACATGTCTGGAGAGATGCTGCCGTGACAAATATAGGAAAGACTGCCTGGAAGATAGAGGGTTAAACATGAGGAAGATGCAGGGGGGTAAAGATGGATGAAGTTCTCAGTGGTTCTATTTGCATGATATTAGTATTGGGTACCAAATGAAGTGCATCTTATAAGCAAGTTCCACGCACAAGGATGATCTCAACCCTTGAATTCTTTTTCTCTATAGGCAAGGACTTGGTAGCAGCCAAGAATCTTCTGAACAGACATGAAGTCATCTTGGCAGACATTGCCAGCCATGTGCCACGCATTCGAGTGATAACAGAGAGGGGAAACAAAATGGTAGAGGAAGGTAAGGATGACACTGATTGATGTGGCCAAACTCTCACCATGACAGACCTTGGGGAAGAAATTTAGATAATCTTACTACTTAAAGGGTGCTTAGGAATAGATGGTGTTCACTTTCAGATTTACTGAAGATTCCCTTTGAGTGTTTCTGATAGAGCAGTGCAGAGATGAGTGTTTTTATAATTCAGCTGCAGAAGACATCTGAACACAGTACTAAATCCTTTATATTGGAAACCCAAAATATTAAAATAAAGCTATGCATATCAATGGGCTTCTTTGTAAAAAATTGAGCTGCAGAATTCAAATCTATGTTCCAAAGCCTTCTCAGCAAACATTATAGTAATATAGTGAAAAGATCATTACTTTAAATTTCTCTTTTTATGAAACTTCAGCAACTATTCACGTGCTGGTTATCTATACTTTGAGACCTCTATTTTCTAAATGGATGCTCAGTTTTGAGCATGAGATGGCAGGTGTAGACAAGCAGACTAGGTTACACTAAAGTTTTCACCTCCTAACTAATCAATAATTAGTACTCACTTTTCAAAAGTATAGGTTGAAACAAAGTTTGCTGAGAAATTGTCAGATCTGAACTAAAACTTTCAAACAGATGAACTTTTTGTTTAACCAATTGTTTGTCTTTCGGTTCTACCTTGCCATTAAAAGAAAACTTTTGTTTCTCTAAATATCTGATTATAGGTGTTGATTTTTTAATTTCTTATATCCTCATCAATTTTATTTTATAATGTTTTGATGGTTTATTAAATAGCAGATATATTTGTCATTCTGACCAATTGTAATTTCTACAGACGAAATATCTGCCTTTGTTCCTAGAAATACTCCTTTTTATGAAATCTACTCATTGACTTTAATGTGATTATTTTGATTGTCTTTTACTTAGTTTTGCCTCAAAATTTGTGTTTAATTTTTCATATGGGAATTACTGATACTTATAGTCATATGTATGGTAACTTAATAGGTGTCCTCCACATTGTTTAAGTTTGCATGAGGATTTTGAGAGCAAAGCATTGGTAGCTATTGTTCTAGGATTTAAAATACATATTTTAATTTATGACAATCTAACCCCAGACAGTACAATCTTCCATGTGTAACGCGACAACCTTTAGTGCCTTCCTCCATTTTCCCTTTTTCCTACTGTTATGCGTTTGGATTTTGTTACATTACAAATATTCAGATGCTGTGTCATTATTTTGACTCCAGTTTTTAATTAGCTTTGAATAATATCTCTCCACATGTTTCCTCTTCTGCTATTCCGTGCTCGTTTGTGCTGGCCAGCGTCACCACCTTCACTGCTTCCCTCCTGCCTGGTGAAATTCCTGATGGCCAATATAGTGTGCCCAGCTAACTGTCAATCCCTTTGCCTCTGTTTATCTGAAAGTCTTTATTTGTTTTACATTCATCTTTTTTCAAATGTATTTTCATTACATGTAAAAGCAGCTTGTTTAAGCCTTAAAGAGGTAGCTGTATTGTCCTCAGAGTTACAGTTTGTGATCAGAATTCTGATGTTGTCTGCTGTCTGCTACGACTCTTATTTTCCAGGATTCTTAAGCTTTTCTGTTTATCACTCATATTTTTTGCTTCAGTGACACAGCTTAGGGCTTCTTGGGTCTTTCTTGTGATTCTTCAGGCACACTGTATCTTTGGACTTCCTTAGAGATGAGTGTTATACTAAGATACCTTTCTGACGACCACACTTTGGGAGGATGGTATCCTCCCACTTTACTGGGTTGTAGTTTTAACTATCTGCAGATTTAGATGAGTCCTAAGCACACCGTTCCTTGTCATCTCTCCACATGTATACAAATGACTCATCAGTCAGACATCCTAAGGGACCATGATGAATGTCCCTGAAGCTCCAACTCTGTGAAGAACCTTTATCTTATGCTCTCTGCCTTACAAGTTCTATTGTCTTGAATTTCCCATTCTCTATCGCATCAACTCAGGGTTAGCTTAAAGCCTCTAACCTACCCAGCACATAAGCTGTAGCATCCTTAGGACATTCCTAATCTTTTTTTTTTTTTATCTTTTTCTTTTCCTTTCCTTTTAATAATGCTATGAAAATCATTGTAACTTCCGTTTTGTCCCATTTTCTACTTTTAAGAGAAAATGGAGAGCTGCTCGTCTTTCTGCTAAATCTAAAGAAATGGATTTTATCTTCTGAGTCTTAAGGCACTTGTAGATGTTTCATTTTCATGTCTGTATATCTCTGCTTATACCAACTCACTCGCCATCACATACATAAGTCTGTCTCCCACCTATCGCTGATTAATCTCACTTAGGACATTCAAACTCCCAGAAGCCTACATTATAATCCTGACTAAATTTAGCATCATCTTCCTGCCTCTTGTTTTTCTCCAAGGTTTGATGAGGATTAGAACACGGCAGCTCTGAATGAGGGTCGTACTCACCATGCCTATATCTACTCCACAGGGCATTTCGCAGCAGAAGACATAGCTTCTAGGGTTGAGAGCTTGAACAAAAATATGGAGTCTCTCCGTGCTCGAGCTATTAGAAGAGAGAATGACCTCAAGGCCAACGTCCAGCTCCAGCAGTACCTGGCAGACCTGCATGAAGCAGAAGCGTGGGTTAAGGAGAAGGAACCCATCGTGGACAACAGGCACTATGGAGCTGATGAGGAAGCAGCTGGGGTAAGGCGGAGTGGAGTGACCATGGTCCCATGAAGAGCCGCCACATTCCATCAGATGCTAGATTATCTACAGTTTGCCTTGATTTTTTGTTGTGATAGCCCCAAAGTTAAAAGAGATCCCAAAGGAGCATCACATTATTTTCTTATCTCATAGAATTGCATATAGCCTATAAAGACTACCTAAATCCAATGCCTGTGGTCAGAATCTTCACCTTTCCTGGCCCTGTTCTCAACTTCTCCGAATCACTCTGAAGTTTCCTAAGCCATCCATGCCTTTAAAGTGAACATCAGATTCCTTTATTGAAATAAAATGAGACAGACATTTTGGGACAGGAAGAATCTTAAGGATCATAACTACTTCGAGTCCCACTATATCCACTACTGTGCTTTGTTCAGTGTCACATGGAAAGGCTTTATAGATTTCTTCAGCCTTGGAAACAGTGTGTGTTTTAAGGTTTTTCTGATATAAATTCTACAAAGTAGCATTATTTATAGTATTGTTCACAGGAGCCTCCTCTCACAGCTTTGATATGTCTTGGTTAAAATATGTGTAAAGCTAAGTTAATTTTGATTTGAGAAAACACACTAAAATTGTTACTCATTTGCTTCCCAAAATTCCCTTGACTCTTGCAAATGTGGGTATGAAAAAGAATTCTCTAATACAGAAAGAAGTAAGGGACTGTTAGGAGCATTCAGCCCAGTCACAAAATCCATCAATAACAGTAGCTGAAGCACCTCCCTGGTGTTTCTGGTATTGCTCTGATATTTGTTCTAATCATCTTTCAATAAATCCAGGCCCTTCTCAAGAAGCACGAGGCCTTTCTGGAGGATCTCAATGCATTTGGCAACAGTATAAAGGCTCTGAGAGATCAGGCAGAAGCCTGCCAGGTGAGAGGAAATGGGTTCTGACAGTAAACACAGTTCTCACTACAGATGCAAAGGAATTCTGTTGCTGGCTCTTCTTTCCCTTTCTACAAACCAGGAAAAATTGTCAAGAAAATACTGGTTCTATAATTATTTTAGGTAAGAAGGCTAATGTTTTTTGTAGCATCTTTAAAGATGTGTGCCAAAAGAAGATTTCAATAAGCATTAGGTTTTTTAAATTAGATTTTTAAAATTAATTTATTTTAATTACATCTCAATGGTTATCCCATCCCTTATATCCTCCCATTCTTCCCTCCCTCCCATTTTCCCCTTATTCCCCTCCCCTATGACTGTTCCTGAGGGGGATTACCTCCCCCTGTATATGCTCATAGGGTGTCAAGTCTCTTCTTGGTAACCTGCTGCCCTTCCTCTGAGTGCCACCAGGTCTCCCCCTCCAGGGGACATGGTCAAATGTGAGGCACCAGAGTACGTGAGAAAGTCATATCCCACTCTCCACTCAACTGTGGAGAGTGTTCTGTCCATTGGCTAGATCTGGGTAGGGGTTTAAGGTTTACCGCCTGTATTGTCCTTGGCTGGTGCCTTAGTTTGAGCGGGACCCCTGGGCCCAAATCTGCCTATCATAATGTTCTACTTGTAGGCTTCTAGGACCCTCTGGATCCTTCTACTTTGCTATTTTCTCATGCTTCTCTCACCTAGAGTCCCAATAGGATGTCCTCCCCTCTGTCCCAGTTTCCTGATAAGTTAAGGCTTTTGTGGGACATGCCCCTTGGACTAATATGCAGATATAATACCTTTTTGGCTTTTTCTCCCCCTCTTCTCTTTTGTCTATACCTTTCTCTCTCTCTTTTTTTTAATCCTCTTACTCTCTTTGCTTTGTGACTTAGCTTTTGTCTGAACATCAACATTTATTAAATATGTAGATGCAGGCTTGGATTAAAATAACCATGTCAGAAAATTAGTTTGTGAAGGGGCTAGAAATATTTTTAAAAGTCTACTTGATACATGTATAAACAGAAAATGGGACCACCGTCGGAAAAAACTTTCTGTTCTCCTGAAATATGAGTACCAGAGGAAAACAAACATTTTTATAATAAGGATATAGAAAGTATCCGTAGGAACAGATGCACCAAGATACTGAGTGATCAAGTATATTTAAGAAATCAGAAAAAATGACTGGCTGTGAGTGTTGGAATGCTGAGACTCGGTTGAAAGGGACAATCAAGAGTGAGAAACTTGGAATTGAGTAAATGGTAAAAGCATCTTGTTGTGTACAGGGAAAGACAGAGACAATGTCCTATTCTGTTTAAGGAAACATTCTAAGGAGAGACTGAGAAGTGGTATGGTCAGTCTAGACATAGACTGGAACCAGCAAGTCAACACAGGTTCATAGCACTCCTGCTTTCCCATGTTATCAGGCCATACCCAGTGGGTGCCTGGGCCCAGACAGGCAGACTGATGTATCTATCATATGTCATGAAGAGATGCAACAGGTAAGGGGCATTGAGTCAGAGGATCCATAAAGGGAGATTCGCCTGCAACACCAAACTAAAAGGGGTGTGCTTAGGAGACCACACCACTTAGCAAACATTAAAACAACATGTGATCCCCGGGAACAGACTGATTTCTTTAAAGAGAGAGGCATTTCAAGGAATATGCTCACAGTTGTTCGAACTCGGTTGCTCTTTCTGTGCTATACGTTGCCAGTCTCTAAAGTACAGATTTTCACAAGTCCATAACAGAATGAATTAAAGATGAAACAGGTGGCAAATCTTGTTAGTAAAGGCCCAGAAGAAGGAGAAAGTTGAGGGGTGAAGAGATTATTGTGTTCTCCAGTTTCTGACGTGTTGTTGAGTGTGGTCCATTTAAATCTTAACAAAGTATAGTACCCTTCCCACTAAAGTAGAGTAGTGTACCTGTCGTGGAATAGAGCCTGTCCAAGAAAGACAGTGTGTGCTGAGGGCAGCAGAGCTGGAGGACCAGGACACAGGGCGGCAGGATTTAGTGTGACTGCTTCTTGCTGTGCCTGGGACCGTCTTTTTGGAATAGGTGTTTACTCTGTGCCATTGTATTTTGAAAGCATGTAACTTATTTTTTACATTTATAGGAGCTCATAGTTAACGACTTTGACTTTGACAGTGTTGGAATTTTTGAAGACTGTAAGGATGTTTAAAATTGCACTGAACATACTTTATAGCATTGCCATGAACCTGTGGGAACAAAGGATGGAGGTAGTTTTAAGTCTCAACTTGATAAGGGTCAGGTTGTAATGGGTAGTGTGAGTTGTCAACAGGACATAGTTCTCTGGGGACACCTGTAGCGAATTATCTTGATTATGTTAACTGAGGTAAGAAGACCTGCCTACCATGGGTGACGTTATTCCCTGGTCAAGAGATCCTGACCTGTCTAAAATAAACAAACCAAGAAAAAAAAAAAAAAAGAAAGAAAGAAAGAGAGAAAGAAAGAAAGAACAGTAGTGTGGAACATTCAGTGCTTCTGACAGAATGCCTACATGCTGCTCACTGTGTTCAGACTTTCCGATCTGCCAACCCTCTGATAGATGCCTCAGTGGTGTAGCATCCCTGAGGATCACCACTGTCGGACCTGGCAGCCACATCAGAGAGTGGGCCTAGGCTTCCCTCTCCTGGGAGGCCCTGGGAAGTGCCCACCACTGGTGAGCCTTACATGGGGAAGACACCCATGTGCAGCTGACATCTGGTTTGTTTGTCCCGCCCCCAGCAACAACAGGCAGCACCTGTGGACGAAGCTGGTCGAGAAGCCAGGGTCATAGCTTTATATGACTTTGAGGCCCGGAGCCGTAGGGAGGTCAGCATAAAAAAGAATGATGTCTTAACTCTGCTCAGTTCCATCAACAAGGTGAGTCCCCTTGCACGTTCTTACTACCTTCAACACGGCCCTTCACAACCCTTTCCTGACTCCACCACATGGGTGTTCTATATATCTTTTTGGTTTAGGTTTTGGTTTTGTTGAGACAGGGTTTCTCCCTGCGAACCCCTAGCAGTCCAACCTAGAACTTCACTCTGTAGACCAGACTGGCCTTGGACTCACAGAGATCCATTTGCCTCCGCCTCCCAAGTGCTAGGATTAAAGGTGTGCACCACCACCACTAACCTCAGATAGGTGTTTATTTTTTTATTTTATTAATTTATTCATATTACATCTCAATGGTTATCCCCTCTCTTGTATCCTCCCATTCCTCCCTCCCTCCCATTTTCCCCTTACTCCCCTCCCCTATGACTGTGACTGAGGGGGGACTTCCTCCCCCTGTATATGCTCTGTTTATTTTTTAAATTAATTAGTATATTTATTTTCTTTACATCTGGATCCCAGCTTCCCCTCCCTCTCAGTCTCTCCTCCTCTCCCCCTACCCTCCCTCCCTTCCTTTCTCCTTAGAAAGGGGGATGCCTCCCATGGATAGCAATAGCTATCAAGTTGAATCTTTGCCTGTTGAGGCTAGAAAAGGCAGCCCAGTTAGAGCAGAGAGATCCAAAGGCAGACAACAGAGTCAGAGATGGTCACTGCTCCTGTTGTTAGCAGTCCCACATGAAGACCATGCTGCACAACTGCTATGTGTGTGCAGAAGGGCCTAGGTCTGTCCCATGCACACTCTCTGGTTGGTGGTTCAATCTCTGTGGGCTCCTATGTGCCCAGCAGGTAGGATTTACTAATGCTTGACATTTAATACTTTTTTGCCTAAATAATTTTAAGTAATATTTTTCTTAAAATAATGTGCAAGAGCAGAAAGATAGATGGATGGATAGACAGACAGACAGATAAATAACTCTATATACCTTTGGGGTTTTGAGTTCTTCATTATGGTTTTTTGTTTTGTTTTGTTTATTGTTTGTTTTTCCAGACAGGGATACTCTATGTAACAGCCCTGGATGTCCCGGAGTTCATTTCTATAGACCAGGCTGGCCTTGAAATCACAGAGATCCTCCTCCCTCCACCTTCTAAGTGCTGAGATTAAAGGCATGCACCACCGCTGCTCCGTTTCTGAGTTCTAATCTAAATCTTAGCATTAATAAAACAATGAATCAAAAAAACTTAGGAAGTTTAACTTGAAGCTATATAAGGTTCGAAGAACTAGTGATAGGTGTCCTTTTCTTCCTATATCTTCTCTTGTTCCTCTTCTGTGTGAGAATTTGTAGTGAATGAAACACTGGTCTTTTGGGTAGGAGAAGCCCCATGAAAGGCAATGAGTCCTGTAGTCCCAGCCCCTTGGCAGGCCGAGGCAGAAGGATCACTTGAGTACAAAGGTTTGAGGTCAACCTGGGCAACGTAGAGCTCCACCATCTTAAAGAAAAAAAAGATACCATCTGATGACTTGATTTCTTATATGGTTGTGAAACCAGTGTTAAAACAACAAATGGGATTTTATAGTATGTGCTCCTTATAAAAATATTTTGATATGTAATTAATCTCCAAAATAATAAGAAAGGAGGAGAATTTTGATATTTGTTACTCTTCTTGAAGATAAGTGAATACTTCAGGGAAACACGCTGTTTTCTTATCAAAATATCTAAGAGAAGTCCTGCTTCCTCTTTGGTTCACATTTCACAGCACTTTCTCTAAGGAACTGGACCTGAGAGTGATTAATGAGCTAACAGTGAGAGACTTTACATTAACAAATTCAGTGAAATTGATAGATTTTAGTGCCTCAGAAGTTGAGTGAGAAGAATCCGTTCTCACCCATTCCCAAAGGATTCTGGAGGAGTAAAATGGCTTTGGAGCACCATACCCATCTGACTCCAGCTATCAGATTAGTTGATTCCAGGGCCTGACCTCTGCAATGCCTGCAACTCCTCCTGGACTTTAGTAATCCATGGAAACTATGAACTACCAATGGGTGACGCTTAGCCTTTATCAGCCAGCTGCTCCTGTCCCTAGAGAGTATTGAGAGAGCCAAGGTTTCTATGGTTTGCGGCTTTTCGAAGGATTACGGAAGGAGTGTGAATCTGTCTTCCCCTTCAGGACTGGTGGAAAGTTGAAGCTGATGACCACCAGGGCTTTGTGCCTGCGGTCTATGTCAGGAAACTGGCTCCTGATGAACTACCAGGGTACTCACAGCACCGACGAGAAGAGCCAGTCAACATCCCTCAACGCCAGGAGCAAATCGAGACCCTGTAAGTCGCAGGATGAAGGCTTTGATGGGGGGGTTGATCAAATAGTCCCTGCTTTCTCCTCGTGGTCCTGCATCTTTCAATTTAGGAATGTGAATTCACAGACTTTAGCTTTCACACACTAGTTTGTATATGAAGAAAGGAAATACCAGAGGTATTAATGGTCTCAATGTCAGACACTTTGCACAGTCCTGACTTCTGATTCATTTCCCAGCTTCCTCCAAAGTCTGCTCCGGACAGCTGTAAGAATGTTGTGCATACTGTTTTGTATCCAGCTGCTATGCACATTTTACTCTTCTACCACAAGAAAGTGAAGACACCAGCCAATCTCTTCATCCACTGATATGTCAAAGATAATTAAAATATAATTGCACGATTTCTTTCCTTCTCTTTCCCCTCCAACACTGCCTATGTTTCCTCCTTCTAACTTTTCCATGTCCTTCCACTCCCTTCTCTCGTTCTCAAATTGATGGGCTGCTTTTTTTTTTTTTTTGAAATTTTAGATAGGTAGATAGATAGATATAGATGATGAATAGACATAGGTAGATGGTAGATATATTAGATAAATAAAAGGTAGATGATGGATAGATACATAAACATATAAGTAAAACCTACTGGAGATATTTTTCTTAGGTGTGTATGATTTCATGGCTGCCCACTTTGTACTGAATAGCAGACAGGAGGCTTTGCCTTGGAAGAAACTAGTGCTCCCTCTCTAAGCAGTCATTTAGAACCTGTAGTTCTTTCTCAAGGGGCAAAAATGTCCTGAAATTTCCCCCAATTGTGTTAGCATGTCTGTTGATATTGTCATTGTTCCGTCTTGCTTAGGAAGCTATTTCTAGGAGATGCGCATAAGGGTTTCTGATCCTCTTGCTCTTACAGTCTTTCTGCCACTTCTTCCAGGATGTTCCCTGAGCCTTAGGAGCAGAAGACAGTTCAGTTCTTAAATATAATGTTCTTCATCCTCTGCTCTTACTGTCTATTTTATTCCATTTCTTCATCTCCTTATTTCCTCCTCCTTCTCTTTTACTGATCTTATTTTAATTTACTCCTCATTTTTGTTCCATTTCATCCTCTAGTTTTCTCACCATGCCTCTACTTTCTTATGCTTTCTCTGTTTTCCCACCCATTATTTTTCCATCTTTTTACCCCTCTACTTAGGTACCACTCCCTGCAGGAACGGGCAGAAGAACGCAGGCGTCGCCTGCTGCAGCGTTATAATGAGTTTCTGCTGGCCTACGAGGCAGGAGACATGCTGGAGTGGATCCAAGAGAAGAAGGCAGAAAACACTGGGGTGGAACTGGATGATGTTTGGGAACTACAGAAGAAGTTTGATGAATTCCAGAGGGTATGTGAAGGGACTTTGCTTAGATATCAGTTTGGAGGTGTTTATTTCATATTTGTCAAACATTCCCCACAGTTTCTGAGACCTCCACAGTTCATATCCCATGGTTGTTAATAACTAGAAAGCAATGACATCTGAAACTAATCAACTTAACTTTTCAGTCTCAGCCCCTGATTCTCCAAAATCTTCTAGGGTGTGCAAGGACCACCACAATTTCCCATGTGTTCTGTGACATACTGTTCTGCTGGATCCCAGACTGAGATGGGGTGTCACAGGACTCATGTAGACTCAAGAATGAAGTAGCAGTTGAGGCGAGAAAAGAAGTGTCCTGATTTCACAGCCAGAAAATTACTATTTGCCTCTTGAGAACCCTTTTATCGATTTTTCTTCAGTTATTTTATCCTATTATCTCAAATAGCATGAAGTATAAACTTGTTTCTTCCCATTCTTTTCTTTTTCTTTTCTCCATGTGGAAATGAGATATATATATATTGGCATGTAGTCATATACCCAAAGTGTGAACTGTTCTGATAATACAAATTAATACATGGAAAATAATTTTAGGAATTTAAGAAAAATATGCTCCAGACTCCAGATGAATGATGGTTCTGGCAAGTTGGGATGGCTGATAAGGATCAGATTGTTCAAGGGAGGACATCTAGCGGTATCCAATGAGACAGCAGCATGGATAGTACAAATTATATTGATCATTTGCTTTTGTAACATTTAAGAAAATGTGAACCCAGATAGCAGGCAGGTATGGAATGTCTAGGGAAAAGATTCCTACTGCTTTGGATACATTTTCTTATCCAGGATCTGAAGAGCAATGAGCCTCGGCTAAATGAAATCAACAAGGTGGCTGATAAGCTGCTGTTTGAAGATCTCCTAACTCCAGAAGGAGCTCACATCCGGCAGGTAATCACAGGCTCCCTGCACTCCTCCCCAACACTGGGCTGGCCTCTGAAGTCCTCCTTTTTACATTGGTCAATTCAACATCATATTCCAAGGACCAGCATGGAAAGGCAATATGAAACTGGTTCTAGAAAAGACAATATAACCAGGTTAGAAACTGATTTTCTAGCGGGCAAAATAGTCCAGCCATTTTTATTATTTCAGAGAACTTTAAAGAAGCAAATTTACATAGTGGCATTTATCAAGTGTCATCTCTGTTCTCCCACATAGTTTCTGTTGGATGATGAAGGCCAAGAATCCTGAGACAACAAATTCATATTTAGCTTCAAGAGGTAGCATCAAAATGCTTAGAAACTACAGAGATGTTCCATTGGTAGACTTATAGCTTATAGACTGCATCATGAAGACTTCATTTGGATCTCCATAACTCACATAATAAGCATGAGAGAACATGATTTTAGTCCCCATACTAGGAGAAGGTGGGTGGAGACAGAAGGCTCCCCAAAGCTTGCTTGTCCAGCTACTCTAGACAAGTTGATGGGCTCCAGGCTCAGTGAGAGGTCCTGTCTCAAAAACTAAGGTGGAGAGTAACTGAAGACACCTGGCATCAAACGCTGGCCTGCAAATTGATGTGCATATACTCATATGCACACATTCACATAAGCATATATGATATATGTGTATCTAAAAAGGAAGTTTAGGATATATTGCAATGGCCATCTGGGAAGCTTGTCTTGGCTTTACTGTCTGTGTGTTCTTTGTTTAAAAAATTACTTAATTTATAAGGACCTCAGAGATTGGAAAAACAATCTTTAATTTCCCTTTCAAATGTATTATTGTGTTCCATCAAATGGATCTTAAATTTTCTACCTTCTGGTCTTATCCCAAATTAGATATTTTGTATTGAAGTCAAAAAAGGTTTTATTACGCATAATGAAGGAGAATTTAAATGTCTCTCCCATCATTTGTAGAGATGGTGTGTGTGTGTGTGTGTGTGTGTGTGTGTGTGTGTGTGTGTGTGTGTGTAGGGGGTAGGGTTCTTCCTCTGAATTGTGTCTAGAGCCACAGTTGCACTATAGATCTAATGAGCTTTTATTGAAAAGTCTAATATTGCAGTCTTGGTTGTCATAAACCAGTAAGGATGACCTTACTTCTTCTTTCTTATGGTGTTTTCCAGGAATTGGAAATAGAAGGAAGAGTTATAAAATACTCTTCAATGCCCTACAGGAATCAAGGCATTGAAAGGTCACTAGCTCTACTGAACTCAGAATGTGGAAGTCTATTTTTTCTTAAATAAATGTGCCACCATCCAACTACAAAGTCAATGCTCTTAGCTCACTTTTAGAGGTTCTAATGTACTTTTTGTGATGATAGGTATTTATGGCTGCCCTAGGTTCAATGGTCCTACATATAACATCACTGGGGAATTTTTAAAAAATCCGCTTCTTCTATAGCACTGTCTTAAAAGTAGACTATTCTTGGGCTGTGCAAGACAGAAGCTGATCTATGTGCATTCTGAAGAGGTACCCGGAAAGCAGGTGACGAGTCAGCTAGTCAGTGGCAACACTAAGCAGTCTGAACTAGCTCTCTGACTAAATTCATATATCTACCTTTAGGAGTTGAACACCCGCTGGCATTCTTTGAAGAGGCTGGCAGATGAGCAGCACCAGCTGCTGAGCAGTGCCCATGCTGTTGAGATGTTTCACAGGTAAGCACCCTAGATTGCTCCACTCCACTAAAGCCCCCTCTAAGAGCCCTTCGGCCTAGTCATTATTGGGTACCATATCTGTTAGTGTGTATCTCTTTTCCTCAAAGAGAGACAGTTTATTAAGAGACTAGAATTTTTTTTCAGTAAAAATTTCTTCACTTGACACACTGGACACTCCAAGACAAACAAGTTCAATTTTATAGTTGAACTGGCACATAATTCATAGTTTAGATATGATTCTATAATAGGGAATAAAATTTGTGTTATGAATTGAGCTTAGTTCATTGTGTTCATGAACTAAGAACTGAGGATCAATAAATAAATAAATATATAACTTTCTTGATCTACTCCAGCAACTTTTTCAATGTTTTATTATCAAATCCACTTCTGCAGTAAGAAACACGCATATTCACAAATAAGTAATAAAGCAAACAAAAAGAGAACCCGAATAGCTTTGTGCATACTGATGTGGTTTTTAGGATGCAAAGAAGAAAAATCAGAGACATGGGTATTTCTGGCTGTTTGAAATACAGTGGAAAAGGTATAAAATGTATTGGTTAACCATATGGCCCTGCAGGTAGTGCATCGGTTTCAAACTTGGATCCCAGATGGCAGTGGTGTCATCCTAATACATAGAGTGGAAATAATAAGAGCATCTTTGCTTCTAGATTAAAGGTACCTAAATGCCTCTGTATCACAATTGATGAGGATGGTGTTGAAGGCAGTGGTGACAATGACTTTTTTTGTGAGCCAGCCTCTGGCAGAACATTATTACTCTTACAGTCTTCACTTCTTTGTGTTCCAGAGAAGCAGATGATATCAAGGAACAGATAGATAAGAAATGTCGGGCTCTTAAGGCTGCTGACCCTGGGTCAGACCTCCTCAGTGTCCAGGCCCTCCAGAGGCAGCATGAGGTCTTAGAGAGAGACATTGTCCCTCTGGGAGAAAAGGTGAGGCACACGCTTTCAATCTTCCTCACCACTTTCTCCATCATCATACGTACAGCAGTGTGCCTTTCTTGGGTTCTCTTGGCAAATGCATTATACTTAAATGCTTTTCTTTTTATCTCTTATTATACTAATTTTTGTACTTTCTCCTAAGGGAAAACCATTAAAGTATGCCCTCATGACCATTATCATAGGAAAAACTGTATTGAACTTTTGCTGTCTAAATGACTCTTTATATCCCTTTGCTTCATTATTGAATGTTAAGAGAATAGCCTAGAGGTCAGTTGTGAAAGCCAATGCCTGGGAGAAATAAATGTCTATACCCAGGAAAGTGAAACTATATCTAAATATTGGGAAATGTTTTCTCATTCAGTAATTAAATAAAATTATCCCTACCTCAGCGCCCAAAAGGAAAGACTCAAACAGTCAAAATACACTGGATGCAACCTATACCTTAGCACCATCCTGCAGAACACAAAGAATGGCCTCAAATGAAGAATTAGGACCCCAGAGTTCCAGAGTGATGTGTGACGTCAGCAGAGCCACTCATCCCCTCTTGTCTGTAACTTCTTAAAGACAAACAAACAAAAGCAGCAAAGGCAATTCCACACGATTATCAGAATGCTTGTGTTTGCCCAGGTGACCACACTGGGAGAGACAGCTGAGCGCCTCTGTGAGTCCCACCCCGATGCCACTGAGGACCTGCAGAAGCAGAGAACAGAGCTGAATGCGGCCTGGGATACCCTCCAAGGTCTTACAAATGAGCGAAAGGAGGGTCTGAATGAAGCCCACAAGTTCTTCCTCTTCCTCAGCAAGGCCAGGTAAGGCTCAAAAGGCTGGTATCCGAGAAGCAGGTTGTCAGTTTTTATGCATTGCCCTGCCTAGAGCCCCTAGGAATAGCCTGGGTACAAGTGTTATTCACTCTTGGGTTATGAAGCTATCACTATGTCCAAGCGCTATCTCTATTAAGGTGCAGAAAAGGCAGGTTTAATGCTTCAAACCCTGAAATATTAATACTTCAAGGACTGCGAGGTAAAAAGACCAATTAGAAAATTTCTATAAAGTACGTATTATACACAAGGTGTTGTCAGGAGTTTGGGGGATGGGGCTCTTCTTCTGCTGCTGAGGCAGAGAAGAATAACAACAACCATGGTTGATCCCAACTTATTTACTTCTTCAGTGATCTAGAGAATTGGATGAAAGCCATTGGTGGAATAATATCATCACCTGAGCTGGCTGAGGACTTAACTGGAACAGAGATCTTGCTGGAGCGACACCAGGTACAGCTATCAAGTGCACAGCCACTAGCCACTGATGTAAAACTCTCTTCTCACTCAAGGAGTTTCCACAGTATTCACTGGCCTCTTTCCCCTACAGGAGTATCATGATGACATGAATGCAGAGGCCCCCACCTTCCAGGCCTTAGAAGACTTTGGCACAGAACTTATAGACGGAGGCCACCGTAATAGCCATGAAATTGAAAATACTCTCCAGGATATTAAATCAAAGAGAGATGATCTGGAGAAGGGTTGGGAACACCGCAAGAAGATGCTAGAGCAGTGCTTGGAGCTGCAGGTATAGCAAGTAGCGGCTGGGATTCCCCTCAGTCATATGAGACTGGTTTTATTTGCTGGTGTGGGCATGCACTATATTAGACTCTGCTCTATTAAACCCAGTGAATCTTGATTGTTTGGCACTGTACTCTAGTTATAGATGGAGCATCTTTGTGTTCCATGCTCTTGTTCCTGTTCAAAGAAACAAATAAGTGGCAGTGAAGTGGCTCAGTGCGTAACACAATTTGCTGAACAAGCCTGATGGCCCGAGTTCTAGCCCAGAACACACGTAGAGAAGAGCACTGACTCCACTAAATTGTCTTGTGACTTTCACATTCACATCATGGAACCCTCCCCCACCCTCTCTCTTATACATACACAGACATACAACTAATAAAATAATAAATAAATAAAGTTTTAAAAATTAAAAGAATTAAATTTTTTAAAAATTAAAGTTTTAAAGATTAAAAACTTTTTTTAAATAAAAAAAGAACAAAACAAGATTGAAATCACTCTTGTACACAAACGAAAATATTACCATTAGTAATTAACTTTAAGATTAGTTTTCATTAAGAACAGAAGTGGGCAGACCATGGTACCCCAACTATCATTATAGAGTCTGTCTTTAGATACATACAGATAATTCAAATATAGATGTTCACAAAAATGTATGAATGCATTGAGGATAAAGAGGAAGGAGTGATCATGGTATTTGAGGAAAGAGTATGGAAATATCAGACACATCTATAGGTAATATATGACCTCTTAAAGAAGTAGCCAGCTGAAAATCAGACATATCTGTAATCTCAGAATTTAGATCAGTAGTTCATGGTTGTCTCCTGCTGCATAGTGAGTTTGGTGCCATCCTAGGCGACCTAAGACTGTTCTCAAATTCTAAAGTCTTCCTTGGCTACCTAGTGGGTTTCAGGCTAGCCTAGGATCCTTGAGATCCTATCAGAGAGAGAGAGAGACAGAGAGAGAGAGAGACAGAGACAGAGACAGAGACAGAGAGACAGAGACAGAGACAGAGACAGACAGAGACAGACAGAGACAGAGACAGAGACAGAGACAGAGAGAGACAGACAGAGACAGACAGAGACAGAGACAGACAGACAGAGACAGAGACAGAGTTAGTACCTACTACATGTCCCATACAAAGTCAGCATCTTCTCATTTACTAAAGCTTATAAAGCGCATAAGATATGTTTAAAGTGACAATATATTCAGATTCATGATAAGAACACTTTGTGAGAGAATATACCAATTACAGCAGGCCGGCCTGGCAAGATGTTTTGTGTCATCACCACTGAGAAGGGGTAAGATCATTTCCTAAGTCCATCTAGAATAACCACATGCATGCCTCTGATTTCACCTACTCACCCCCTTATAGCTGTTCCGAGGAAATTGTGAACAGGTTGAGAGCTGGATGGTGGCGCGTGAGAATTCCCTGAGGTCAGAGGACAGGGATCACTTAAGCAGTCTGCAGGCTTTGATGAAGAAACGAGATGATTTGGACAAAGCAATTGCTGCCCAGGTAACAGATATGACCTAGTTGTATGATTTTTTAAAGACATTTTAAGTCATATTTGCTTCCCTTTTCTGTTGTTTTATTCACATATGTTAATTATACATAATAATGGGTTTCCTTATGATGTGCCCAGATATGTACACAGTGTTTTGACCATATTCACGTTCTGGTACCCTCCCCTTTATCCTCCTCCCACTCTCGCATTTCTCATCCTCTTCATCTCGGCTAGCCCTGGTTAACTCCACTTCCGTGTCTCTTTTTTCTTTTCTTTTTCAATGGCCCATGATTGTCATTAGAGTTGCTGACAGGAGCAAGGTGTAAGTTTGTTTGCAAGAAGAGGAGTTCCTTACCAGTAGCCATATCACAGAAGCAAATACCTCTTCTTTATGCGCATAATCACATGTAGACTCTCAGGGAAGGGACGGGGCTCCACCAGCTCATCTAAGGCTCAGAAAGACAAACGCAAAATCCCTTTTCATATGAGTACCCTTGCATTTGTGAGGAAATGAACACATGTAGAGCCAGAATAATAGAAAGAGGTCTATCAGAGAGAGAGAAAAAAACATGCTTTAAGCACATGGGATGTGAAAACAAGCAGAAATATTGAGGGTGGAAAGGCTTAAAGGCCTGGGGAAGGTGCAGGGGCACAGGGCTGAGAAAGGGCTGGGGAAAAGAGCCAACCAAACTATACATATAGAAACATCATAGGGAAATTAGACACTTGATAAACTAATCAAAAAATTAAATTAAACAGTTTTGATGGACATACCCCATGTAGGTCAAGGGCATCACTCCCAGAAGCCATAGGCTATTAATCCCCAGATCTGCTTTGCTTCTTATAGGCAATGTTGAGACAGGAAGAAGAGATTGATAAATTACACATGGACATTTGACTTTCTCATATTAAGGCCTCCACTATTATAAAACAGAGGCTTTAGGGCTAAATGTGACCTTTTGTTGATATGTAATTCAAAATGCAGGATTCTTTGTTACAATAACCATGGGAAATGTTTGTTATATAGGGAAGTTAATACTATAGATTTTGATTCTGGTTCTGTCATCTGAAGACACACACACACACACACACACACACACACACACACACACAGAGAGAGAGAGAGAGAGAGAGAAAGAGAGAGAGAGAGAGAGAGAGAGAGAGAGAGAGAGAGAGAGAGAGAGAGAGAGAGAGAGAGAGAGAATTTATCTTTAGGGCAAAGCTTGGAATTATATCTGTGTTTTATCATTTCCTCTTATTCAGGAAGGGAAGATTGCTGACCTAGAGCATGTTGCCATGACGCTCATAGACAACGACCACTATGCCAAGGAAGAGATTGCTGCTCGCCTCCAACGTGTACTAGACAGGTCAGACCTGATCAGTCCCCTCTCTGCGTCAGCATCATGATAAGGAGATAGCTTTAAATTCGTGTCCTTTTGACATGTGTTTCTTAGTAGACCTTCTGCTTTAGAGTTATAGAATAAAAAGCATAGAAGATACTTTACGGATTACTTTACTTAACCACTGTGGTGTATGACTGAAAACAGTGAGAGTCAGGGTCAGGCTGGAGAATGGAAAATGTCATGTATGTAACAATGGAGCAAAGGAGTGCTGGGTAGAAAATGATCCGACCTCATCCTTTAGGTGGAATGCTCTCAAAGAACAACTGCTTGCTGAACGGGGAAAGCTTGGGGACTACGCTGACCTGAAACAGTTCTATCGTGACCTCGAGGAGCTGGAGGAATGGATCAGCGAGATGCTGCCCATAGCCTGTGATGAGTCTTACAAAGACCCCACTAACATTCAGGCAAGCTCAAAACAGAAATCTTAGAGGATTTCACCAACCTCATTATTGGGTGAATGGCCACCCTGAGATTGTAACGATTGCTTTCGTTTGATTTGGGGGTGGCACAGTGGTTCCTTTGTCTTTTTTAGTCTAATCTAGTCTTCTTTGGATGACGAGATGACACAGTTTTTGCTTTGCCTTCAGAGGAAGTATCTGAAACACCAGACCTTTGAGAATGAAGTCAATGGTCGTGCAGAGCAGGTGCACGGTGTCATTAACCTTGGGAACTCCCTCATTGAGCGCAGAGCGTGTGACGGTGATGAAGAGAACATGAAGGTAAAGTTCGTGCTTAGATAAATGTGGCCTCCAGAGACCCAGGAAGAGAAATCCCTTAGTCTTTCAGTATTCCATGGGTGAAAATAGAAATACAGTCACAGTCACTTCCTAAGCTTCCAACAAGGCTTCTGTCTTAATCCTGCCTATTTGATTTTTTTTTTTTTTAATTTCTGCCAAGAATACGTTGGCATTTAGACACCAGTCACTGAATGCAGTTCAGCATCCAGGTCTCCAAACTTTTCCTTTCACTGCACACCTACTGTCTCCGCCAGACTCAGCATGATTTGTTCTAGTGTATAGCATTACATGTTTGACCACCTCTCTTACATCAAGACCGTCCCACATCAGCCCTTCGAGTCCTCACAGGGCCCAGCATCCCATAATGAGCTCTCACTTTCTTGGAGCTAGGAGCAACTGGACAAGCTAAAGGAAAACTGGGATTATCTCCTAGAGAGGACAACTGACAAGGGGCAGAAGCTCAACGAAGCCAGTCGGCAGCAAAGGTTCAACACAAGCATCCGGGACTTTGAGTTCTGGCTTTCAGAGGTAACTGAACCCGAGAACATGACTCCTTAAGTGACACCTGTTAAGTAATTTAATGTCTCTGTGAATGGTTCCCTTGCCCTGTCTTCGTAAATATCTGGGTAAATCTAGATGTTAAATCTCACTCTCCTTACATGCAGTTTTCACTGGGAACCTTTTTGTCCTGTGTCTCTGTCCCCAGGCAGAAGGCTTGTTGGCCATGAAAGATCAGGCTAGGGACTTAACTTCAGCAGGAAACCTACTTAAGAAGCATCAGCTACTGGAAGCAGAGATGTTGGCCCGAGAGGTAAGAAGTGGTGAAATTGTGTTCCTCTGTATAAGGTGGGAGTATTTCTGACCTCATATCTTAGGACAGTACTTGAGACGACTGCCTTGAGGTCACTGACCTGCAGCCATTTTAACCAGGTCAAATCCATGGGTTGCTGGGCCACTGTGACAGTCATTGTTCATTACCAATACCTCGTAAGCTCAAAGACTCTGGGAAATGCATCCTGGAAGTTATCTTATTTGTAATTTTATGGATGCATAAACTTACCACTTTCTGAAGTTGTACATTTCAGCTAGTGTTTGAAAGAAAAGAGAAAATGACACTATAAAGGAAAGTAAAGAAGTAAAACCAGATGAGAGAAAATGCAATAGTTTGAATCACCTAAGTAAGTTCATCTGTAAGAGCTGTGGAGGATTGCAGTTGTAGCATAACATGGTCAGTAACAAAATTCTGAGAGTACTATTAATTTCATGACAGTTAATTATAAAAATTAGTTTTACTTGGTAATAAATATATACATTAAAAGGTTTAAAAGCCAAAGGCTTTCTGGATTTGATGTGTCAGGACTTTGTAATATTTCCCATTTCATAATTCCTGGGCTTCACTTGAATGGACGCAGGCATACAATGCCATGGGTGTGCTATGTAACCAGCCCCAGAGTACTACAAAACAGGGTACTAATGGATATTTTTGAGCAGTTAGGGGGTAACTATCAGTTGCAGAACTGTGAAGACAGTTTGTATGTAGCACAAGCTATTATGTTAGTTGGTGAGAGCAGGCAAACGCTAGAGAACATTGGAGGAGGGACTGGCTAACTAGGAATAAATGTGATCTGGAGTGAAATAGGATTGATATCTAATGGCTGACGCATCTCTTACCAAACCACATTTGTGTGAAGCACTTAATCAGGCCTACCAAAATCTGTGTCTTCAAAAGCAATGTATTGAACCTATTCAAGGAAGTAGAAACTCTATTGACTGGAGTTTAGGGTCCATATATTAACACCACACTCTTCCATACACTCAACATTCTCTATTTCCTAGGACCCTCTCAAAGACCTGAATAATCTAGCTCAGGAGTTGATCTCCAGTGGGACTTTCAACATTGACCAGATAGAGGAGAAAATGGACGGTGTCAACGAGCGCTTCCAAACTGTCCAGAGCTTGGCAGCTGCACATCATGAGAAACTGAAAGAGACCTATGCCTTGTTCCAGTTCTTCCAAGACCTGGATGACGAGGAAGCCTGGATCGAGTACGTATCTCCAGGCCACTGGGTAACTCACCCAGTGTACAGGTTCAATGTATGCTGAAGACAATGTGTAATTGAGTTTTATGTTGATAAATTTAAACCTCTGCCTCAACTGAATGCAAACAGTGGTTTCACTTTGCATCTTCAGTGGATGCAAGCAGGAAACCAAACGCAGGGGGAGATAGGAAGAGCAGTTCGCCCACATCCTGAGAATAAAATTCAGGCACCATACACACTTGTTTGAAATAATTCATTGAATGGTAGGGCATGGATAGCTGACCCTTATGAAGACCACAATATTGGTGTTACTATTTCCTTTTAGTATTTATTTGTTTTTGTTCATGTACATGGGAGTCTGTCTGTGGGTATGTGTACTTGCATGCAAGTTCTCAGGGAGGCCAGAAGAGAATATAGGGTCTCCTAGAGCCAGGGTTGCAGATGGTTTGTTGAGCTTCCTGTTGGGGACGTAGGACACAGTCCTCTCCATGAGCAGCAATTGCTCTTAATCACTGAGTTACCTCTCCTGCCCCCAACCATGATTCTTCTATGCTTGTTACATAATACGTAACACTAGGCAGTCCTAGTATCTGCCATAATTTCATTATTGATCCTATCCTTTTATATGTGGCTGGAGATTCTTAACAAACCATTATGTTTGCCTGCGTCACAGTAACTTTGTTCTTCATGTTTCTCGACTGCCAATCTGCAGATTCTTACAAGTAGCATAATAAATTAAATGGAAGCATGGTTTATAAGGTGTCAAATAGGACTTTTTAATAGTCATAAAATACCATAACCTTTTGGTGCTCAAATATTTCATGTAGTTTGTAATGCTGAAGATCAAACTCAAGGCTTTGTACTAACTAGGCAAGTCCTCAGATATTGTTATTGATATTAATATATAAAATATGATGAAAGTAGTATAATTTCCATGGTTTTTTAAAAAAGGAAACAATATTGCTGTAAAGTATGAAAGAGAAATCTATTATAGCTGTATGCATAGTGGACACTGGTATGTTATTTTAATATATGTTGACATAAATCATGTCTTCTGAAATCCTCTTTCACTGCTTATCTTTTTGTGTTGGTTCCTGGATCAGTAAATGTTTCTATACTGTGATAAAACATACTGTCCTAAAGCAACTTGGTGAGATTAGGGTTTTTCTCCTTTTACAGTTCAACATCACAATCTCACAATCAGTCACTGAAGGAAGTCAGGGCAGGAACTGAGGCAGGTCAGGAACCTGATGTCAGGAGCTGATGGCAGAGGACATGGGGCGTGCTGCTTCTGTCTTGTTCCTCGTGGTCCACAGTGAACCAGGTCCTCCTCAAGCAATCAAGAGAATGCACCACAGGCTTGCCCATTGGCCAGTGCTGTATGGGCATTTCCCCAGTTGAGGTTCCTTCTTCCCTGAGACTCCATTTTGTGTCAAGTTGACATAAAACTAGCCAGCACAGCCCTAGCACTCATCAGAATCTCCCAGCTCTCACCACACACACACACACACACACACACACACACACACACACACACAGAGAGAGAGAGAGAGAGAGAGAGAGAGAGAGAGAGAGAGAGAGAGAGAGAGCACACTATTGCTCTGGCTTGATCTCAGATGTATCTCACCTCTGATTTTTCCCAGGGAGAAGTTGTTACGAGTGAGCTCGCAGGACTATGGCAGAGATCTTCAGAGTGTTCAGAACCTACTGAGGAAACACAAACGTCTAGAGGGAGAGCTGGTGGCACATGAACCTGCTGTCCAGGTAGGAATCGAATGGCAGACCTAAGGAGACAGAAATCACCTAAATGCAGTTCTTCATGCCATAGTTGTATAAATCAATATGGGTAATATGTAGAGGCAGTGCTCAGAGATAGCTACTCCTCATGTAGTTCATGGGAATTCTTATGCATATTTTGTGTCCTCTGAATAGGAGATCCTAGATAAGAAAGAAGGTCTTTCCTAGGATTAATTCTGAAACTGATGGACAGTCATTGACATTTGGGGTATGATGAGGTGCCTAAAAGAGATGACTTTGGGTATGATGTGGCAGACGAGTCCCCCTGTCACCATGAAAAATCTATAAGGCAGAACAGCAGGAGTAGCCTACTGGTTTCCTGTGATGTTTGTCAAAAATATTTGGGAAATGTTAGCATGATAGAAATTGCTATAGGTTTCTTCATATTCCCAGTATCCAGGGGCAACCTCAAGTCCCAATAGCACAGAGATAATCAGACATTAGGAAATACCGGATCATTTACCATAAGTTATGACCGGCTGAGAAGAGGAGATTACAGAATAATGTGGAGTATGTGTTTTTAGAATGTGCTGGATACAGCAGAGAGCCTGAAAGACAAGGCTGCTGTTGGGAAAGAGGAGATCCAGGAACGGCTGGCTCAGTTTGTCCAACATTGGGAAAAGCTCAAAGAGTTGGCCAAGACCAGGTGAGTTGGACAACAGAAATCTCAGTGAGGCTCGATGAAGCATTAGTCTGATGTTGGCTGGCGCGGGGGCGGGGCAAAGGGGATGGGGGGGCGGGGCAAAGGGGATGGGGGGGCGGGGCGGGGCAGGGGGATGGGGGGAACGGAGGGAGCAGTGCTTCTGTGTCAACTTAGCATAGACTACAGATCTGGGCTATCTTTCTTATCATATTGATTCCCACTCAAAATCCAAGTCCTTCATGAACCTTTCCCCCAGTGTCTATGAGTAGACAGACAGTTCTTTCTGGGAGATTAGAGAAATTTACTGGGGCTGGAGAGATGGCTCAGTGATTAAGAACACTTGATACTCTTGCAAACAACCCCAGTTCAGCTCCCAGTACCGATACTGGGTTCTTGTCAATCCAATTCCAATTGTCGACCTGTAATCCCAGGTTCAAGGGATCCAATGCTGTCTTCTGGTCTCCACAAGCACCAGCATACACTCACTGGATACTATCTTAGTACTATCTTAGAATTTCTACTGCTGTCACAAACACCAAGACCCAAAACAACCTGGAATGGAAAGAGGTTAATTTGGCTTACAGTTCCACATTACTTTGTATCACTAAAGGAAATCAATGCAAGAACTAAACAGGGCAAAAACCGGGATGCCGAGGCCATGGAGGGATGCTGCTTACTAGCTTCTTCTACCATGGCTTGCTCAGCCTGCTGTCTTATAGGACCTTGGACAACCAGCCCAGAGGTGGCACTCAGGCATACACACATACATATAAATTAAAAATAAATATTTTTAAATGGATCTTTTCTGGAATTTCAGAACTTTCATCAAATAAGAGGATAGGAAGTGCTTGGCACAGGGAAACACTGTTCCACTATTGAGGGTCTGCAAGCCTTGTTTGGGTGCAGTTTCCTTCATTCCTCACAGTTCTAATGCTATTTCAAAATAAAATTGGAGGGTACAAGTCTCTTCTGTGTCACAGAAGATAGCACACTGGCCAACAGGCACATAGATTGTGTTCTTGCCCAGTTAAGCTATGGCTGTCTAGAAAATCATAGTTTGCTGGGATATGATTATGCCACCACACTGTAGTACCATGGTTTTCTTGTCCCTTCCTACTCCTGTTGTGCTAATATCTTGTTCCAGAGGAGTGCAGTTGGAAGAGTCTCTTCAGTATCTGCAATTCATGGAGAATGCAGAGGAAGAGGAAGCCTGGCTGGGTGAAAAGGATGCTCTAGTCAGCCGAGGGGATTCTGGAGACACACTGGCTGCTACTCAGGTAATGACAAGGTCAAGTGGGTCAATTATGTCATCTCTTTCATTTGAATCTTTTCTTAACACTGTGGTGTTTTTCACATGTAAAATTAGATCCTGTCTCCTGGGTTAGAGAAAGATGGATGCTTCTGTTAATTTTAAATATGAGAAAAAGCGATCTGACTTGCCTCAAACCTTGGAGCCAAATAGCGATGAAGACAGATTTCAAAGCTTAACCCATGAGCTGTCTGAATCAAAGACATCACGGTGAAAGGCCTTGCTTCTCTCATCCGTCTGAGTCCTCACAGGGCTTACTTGCTAAAGAGTCTCTCAAATATCAATGATCCATTAATTTTAAAAAATAATACTCATTTGTCTGGAATTAGTTGCAGTTTTCAAAATACATAATTTTAGAAAAAGAATTTTAGCATGCTTATTAACAGAATAGTTCCACATTTAGAACTTCCTTTTAAATTATCGTAGTTGAGGTTTTTTAAATAAATAAAGGAACAAGTTCTGCCTATGATCTTTAGTTAATATATCATTTGGCATCTGTGGAGAAAGCCTTCACAGTGCAGTGATGATCTGATGACTTTGAGTCTGTTTCACTGCCTTGTAGACAGAGACTTGGCTAAGAGCTCTGCATGGGGGTGAATCACTTCTACGTCAGGAGATAAAGGAAGACTTAGATTTGCAGGAAATCATTTAAGTGATGAAGGTCAAATGACTTAAATTATCAATGCTCTAGCTAATTTCTTTTATAGCAGATTCTTCTTCAAGCTCTAGCATTTTAATGTTCTATATCAAATATTCTCAAAGGCTTTTTAAATTGAGCTTTATTAATTAATTATAGATTAATTATTTTGTTTTGGGGGTTTGTGAGACAGAGACTATGTAAAAAAGGATGACCTCAAACTCATGTCAGTGTTCACAACTCAGTCTTCCAAGTGCCTAGAGCGTAGCTGTGCACTATCAAAGCCTTTTATTTTGAAAACCCAAAACTCACATGCCTTTAGAATAATGCAGAGATCCTATATACCATTACTGAATATCTCCTAATTGTGTATAAGATGAATAAAAAAAGCTGCAGTAAAGTGTCATTATATTCACATCTTCAAGATGGCCATCATGAGGTCCCACCTTCCTGTTTCTATTCCATGACTGCTTGTTTCTCTTCTCAAATGCTTCCACTTCTTTCAAGCCTAAGTTGCTCTTCTTGCTGTTTTGGTTGTGAGTCTAGCTTTTAATGATTGACCCAACTTTCCAGTCCTTAAACTGATATTCACAATTCTTTTATTCCTCTCCATAGATATATAGAAGATAGATAGATGGATGGATGGATGAATAGATAGGTAGGGAGATAGATAGATAATGATAAAGATAAGAGATAGATTGATGATAGATAATAGATATAGATGATAGATTAGAAATAGATGATGGGTAGATAGACAGACAGACAGACAGACAGACAGATAGATAGATAGACATATAGATAGATAGATAGATAGATAGATAGACAGACAGATAGATAGATACATAGATAGATAGATAGATAGATAGATAGATAGATAGACAGATACATACATACATACATACATACATACATACATAGTAGATAGATAAATAGATAGATAGATAGATAGATAGATAGATAGATAGATAGAAATAGATACCTCTCTAATATTAGAAATTAAAGATAGGGCCTAACACTTAATTCGAAATATGCTCTATCACAGCTGTATTCCCAACGATTTTCTTTTCATTTTGAGATAGGGAATTTGCCAAGTTGTCCTTAAATTTGCTCTATTAGCCAAGGCAAGCCTTCAGCATGTAAGTCTCCTGCCTTGTCCTCTCAAGTAGCTGAAAGTGCAGTCTCATGACACCAGGTCTGGACCATTTTTATATTCTTATTTATTTTTTTTTTATTTCAGGAATGCCTTGGCCATTGGGGTTCATACTTGTAACCCCAGCACTTAGGAGGCTGAGGCAGGATAATTATTGTGCATTCTAGTCCATCTTTGGTAAAAGGAGCTAGAGTTTTGAAATAGTAATAACAACAACAAAGGAATGGGTATGAAACCATGCGTGGAAGAGTTGCTGTTTTAAAACAACAAAATAATGAATGTGAAAGCATGGGAAATGTTTGTAACATTTGAGGAAGTTCGGTTTTCCACTCAGCACATGTTCGTGATGATTAAATTCTGGCTGTTGGGTGCAAGAAAGCTCATTCTATTTTATTCCTCAGTAGTTTTCAGGTAGGAACCTACCACAGCTTAACCACTCGCCTTGCTTGTTTCACAAGTTGTCTGTTTTGAAAAGAGCTATTGTACATACCGTTGTGCATTTTTTTGTGCACATGTGTGTGGATGTTCCTCTGGGACAAATACTCAGGAGCTTGATTGCTGGACTATGTAAATGTTAGCATCTGTTCAGTTTTGCAGCGATAGTTAATTAATCCCAGGTGTTTTCCAGCAGGCTGCTCATTTAACTCTCCTCTCATCATGAACGCATAGGTAGTGCAGTGTCTCCACGTGCTCACTAGCATTGTGTGTTGTCATTATTTTTACTTTAGTCAGTGGGCAATGATACCCTGCTATGGTTTTAATATGCATTTCCTTAATGCTATTCCTCACACCTTGTATCCATTTCCACATGGATGCTTTCCTTGTTTTCTTAATAGCATCTAACAAGACGATACTTTCAGAGATCATTGCTATAGCTCACCAATAACATTTAGCATGAGTTATGTCATCAGTAAAAGTATATGTGCACAAGATATTATTGGTGAGGTTAGATACAATGTATATTGAAACTTATTTTCCTTGTTTGATGGAAACTTTGGTGGATAATTAGCAGCAGAGCATTTTTTCCTTCCTAGTTCCTGGTAACTGTCATCCTATTCCGCTTCTACGAATTTTCACCTGTAAGTTAAATCATGCAGAATGATTTGAAATAACTACATTATCTTACTTGGCACAACACCTCAAAGTTTATCTTCTGTCATTGCATATTATGAAGATTTCTCCTTCATAATTTTATGAGGCTGAAATGTTTTATCTTAAATGTATATTGAGGTGTGTGCTGCATTTTTTTTATCTATCCATCTTCCTGTAAATTTTTAGATTGTTCTCACACCTTTGGTGCTGAAATGAGCACCGCACTGAACACAGCAATGCCAACATCTTCTCAGAACCATGCTAACATGGTAATATACAATAACTGTTCTTCTGCATTATATAGAAATTGTACTTAAAATATCTTGAGCATTGTCAATAACATTTCTCATTGCAGTTTAGTTTGTTAGGTTCACTTTCTGCCAATAGCATATCATGGCTCCAATTTCTTCAAATCCTTGGTAACAGGTATTGTCTTTTGCTTTCGTCAGTCGCCATACTGCTAGGCACAAGGCAATAGATATGCCATTGTGCTTTACTTCCTGTTTCCTCCTGAAGAGATACCTCATACACCAGTGAGCTGCCCACCATTTCTTTGAAGAAGTTTTACTCAGATTGTTAAATCAGTTTTTAAATTTTTAAAATCAAGCCATTTAAATGTTTGAAATCAAGCCATTGGGCATTCTTTTGAAATGTTTCTAGCATTTATTTCTCTACTTGCTTGTTCCAGTTAGTGAGTCAAAGCAGTTCCTTGAATACTCTGGAAATGAACCCTTATCAGATAAATGCTTTGCATACTGACCATCATTCTGCAAGTGACACTTGAGCCCTGTTGCCTGTTGCCTTGGCTGTGCAGAGAATTGGACTATGATGTGCTCCCTTCTCTCTAGACAGGCATCCTGTTGCCTGTGCTTTTGTTGTAAACTTGCTGTATGTGGTCTCTCATAGTGGGAAGAATATATTCCATTATTATAGTTAAATCATTAATCCATTTGGCTTGATTTTTAAGTACTATTTAAAATATGAACTGGTCTATTTCTGCTACAAAGGTACGCACAGGATGTCGGGTGCCCTTTGTTGAGGAAACTATCCTCTTCCTCTAGTGTGTTTTTGACAATATTACAGACCAGTTGACAGCATGTATATGGTTTTCTTTCTGTGATATCTATTCTGTTCTATGCATTTATGTCTTTGTTTACACCATACTATATTGTTTTTATTGTTATAGTTTTGTGACATGCTTTTTAAATCGTGAAGCGAGAGCTCCAGTTTTGTTCTCTTTATCACACATGGTTTGGCTAGTTAATTGTGTTTTTTACTGGCTCCACCTGAATATTAAATTTTATTTTCTTATTTATAATGTATTCTCCTAATCCATGAGATGGGATTTAATTTTACTGTTTTGAAAAGATTTATATAATGCTCAGTTTTATTAATTTATTCTGCACGTAGTTGTTATTATTATATAAAATAAAGTGTTTTCACGTGTTGCCTTCTGTTCTGAATTTTCCCTAGGTTTATTGATTTCACAATTTCTATGAAATCTAAGTTTTTAACATATTATATCATTTGACTTTCAGAGACTACATTACCTATTCTTCCTTTTTCATTTGGACTATCTCCCTTTTTTTCTTAGTTTCATTGCCTAGGACTCCCAGAATTATATTTGATAAAAGTTATCACAAGTGCACATTTTTATCTTGTTTCTGATCTTAAGAGGAATGTTTTCAATTTAAAAACTTGGTACAATGCTATCTGTGTAGCTTTCACATTTTGAATTTATTATATTGAAGTAATAGTCTGGTTCTAGTCTGTCAAGAATTTTTACAGTGAAAATTGTTGAATTTTGCCATGTGCTTTTTCAGAGGGGTATATGAATGCTAGAACCCTGAGAGGCAGGCGGTTGGTGGTCATTCATGGAGGGGGCAGGAGGGATTGATTGCAGTTTGTTAGTAGCTGTGCTCAAAGAAGAAACAAGAAGAAATAAATTAGATTCAAGGATGAAATTACCTATAGAAGGTAATAAAAATATAATTATATATAGATATCTCTCTCTTCCATCTATCTGTCTTTCTCTCCTACCTATTGGCTATGAAAGAAACAGTTCTTAGTTTAGCATGTCCTTAATGCTTAATATTTTCTAAAATATAGAGTGTTTTGTAGAAATGCATGAATCTAGATGTTGAGAAATCCTCATATTTTTCTCCTAATCACTTGATTCCAAAATAAAAAGAGAACGGCTCTTAAGGCCATGCAGGACACAGAGAAAGAGCATCCCTGGATTCCTGCCACTCTTCCCAGTGAGATTGTCCCGTAGACATGAAAGAATTTTTAAGAGGACCTTGGTAGAGTTTGGGTGCATCTTCATGGAGTCCATTAAGTGGGCTGCTGAATAACACGCTATGGACTTGCATGTGGATGGAGGTTGACCATTCTTGAACATTCTGATCTTTGCGTATTTGTTCATGCAGAGTTTGCTAAAGAAGCATGAAGCTCTGGAAAATGACTTTTCTGTGCATAAGACCCGGGGGCAAAATGTGTGCTCACAAGGAGAAGACATTCTTAGTAAGGTGAGTTCTGGGGATTTTGTGTTCTTTCCTGAAAGTGGTCAGCCAAAATGCAGAAGCAAGAATGTTGAGATTACCTTTAGAAGGTAATAAAATATAATTATGAAGAGATTCTTCTGACACAGAATCCCACTGTGTAGCTCTTAGTTGGCTTCAGACTTACTGTGTCAGCCAGGCTGACCCACAGAACTCTGCTTTCCTCTGCCTCCCACGTGCTGAAACAGAAAACATGCTTTTCATTATGCTCAGCCCACAAACACATAACTTTATTAACCTCCTCAAAGTGGAATTTAGCTGTTTTCCCCAGCAACCCATTACCTACTCAATTGTTGTTTTCTGAAAATTATTTTAAGTTCTTATATGCCCCTCTTTTACCTTTCCATAAAGATACTTTGTTGACTTTTTTGCCAACCTCTATACATATTAAAACTGTTTTTAGCTATCGTATTAGAGTATCTATTGCTGTAATAAACATCATAACCAAAGGCAACTTGAGGGGGAGTTTATTGCATTATATGCTTCTAGTTAACAGTTCATCGCTGAAGGAATCCCAGGCAGTAACTCAAGCAGAGCAGAAACCTGGAGGCAGGAGCTAAGGTAGAGACTGTGGTAAAGTACTGCTGACTGGTTTGCCCTTCGTGGCTTGCTTAGCCTGTTATAACACCAGGACTGCCTGCTCAAAGGTGGCACCACCCACAGTGACCTGGCACCTGCCACACAAATCATCAATTAATAAAATGCCCACACATGTCATGTTGGTGGTGGCATTTTCTCAGTGTAACTTCCCTCTTCTCAAATGATTCTGGCTTGTGTCAAGTTGACACAAAACTAGCCAGTGTACCGCTGAGTACTGCAAGAATATTAAATTCTTCTACGTCTTGGGCAGGGGCATATGCGCAAGAACCCCTCCTTATAACTTGTGAATCTTTATTCTTCTTGCATTTTCTTTACAAAGCCTCATTGATCCCTAAACAGAGATGCCTCTATGCCTTTTAAAAGCTTCATAAATAAAAATCACACTTGAGCAAACAAATATGCCACAATTGTCCAAATACTAGAATGGAAACAACATTTTAAACACACATGAACATCTGAATAATTACAATAGATCTATAGGATACTAGTTAGGTGTTTTGGATAAGAGAACTACACGTTTTTTAAGGATGCAAGGGAACTGTGTTTCTGCCTCCTTGGCATGGCTGCCTAATTCCTCCTCTCAAACGTGGCATCACAGGAAGAAGCTCAACACAAAGATAAGATTTCCACCAAGATCCAAGTTCTGAATGAGAAGACAACGTCTCTGGCCAAGGCATTAGATGCTTGGAAGTCACAGCTGGATGAAGAGCATGCCTTCCAGCAGTTTAACTGGAAGGCCGATGTCGTGGAATCCTGGATAGGTATGAGATGCTAGGGCTGGGGTATTTTGTTCTAAGGCCATTTGAAGAATGGTCTCTGGATTCTTTTTTACCTTTGAAAATGAGATGAAATGCCCATTTTTATTACTCCTGGACACAATAACACACACACACACACACACACACACACACACACACACACACAGAGAGAGAGAGAGAGAGACAGACAGAGACAGAGACAGAGACAGAGACAGAGACAGAGACAGAGACAGAGAGAAATGAGAGGGAATTAAGAGTCATAAACCCCACAGAACACAGTTGTTGGGGACTTCTTCTCATTTCATATACGGTATTCAGAAAGAAAAATCCTCCACAAAATATTCCAGGAAACAAACCACACAGTATATGTTGATTTGTTTATAATTCATGTTCAATCTCCACCTTTCCTTCATCCCACGACTCAGCATTTCTTTTGCTCTTAGCGGTCTTCTTCAGTCAGTTTTATTCTGAGGACAGAGAAGCAACCCATTCTTCCATCTGCTTCTGTATTGCACCAAGTCACCTGTTCTGGGAAGCAGGAAGCCTTCTCATTGACCACTGTAAATAATCATCAAATATTCCCTTCTATCTTCCCTTGTTTAGGTGAGAAGGAAGCAAGCCTGAAGACCAAGAGCAATGGTACAGACCTCACTGCCTTCCTAACACTCCTGGCAAAGCACGTAAGTAAGAGATGCTGTGTCAAATGGGGTCAGGAAGGCCCAATATTTAATTTGCTTATCATTTGTGTCCCTCCCTCTCCCTCTCTTTCCTTGTCCCCTTCCCTGCTGTTAGACGGTTGTGTTTGTCATCTTGAATTTTGTCGGTGAGTCAACTTTTGGCTTTTCTAATTTTCTCCATTTGTGCACCCCATTAATTCCCGTAATTGGACCATTTTGTCACTATAATTTAATGTTTGATGGAGGAACTTAGGGCTGTGGCAAGGTCTCGGTGGGGAAAGGACTTGCTACACAAACATGAGGACCTGAGCTCAGATCTGGCACCAGCTGTGGGAAGTGGAGATGGACAGGTCCTTGGAATTTATGCTTCTACACTCAATGACAGAAGCCTGTCTCAAAAAAGAAGGGGTAAAGAAATGAAGAAGACACCTGATGTCAACCTCTAACCTCTGCAGTTACACCCAGGGGTGCACACATATATGCACCCCCATAGAGACAATAAACAAGGCCACAGCCAATAACTGTACAGGTGGCTCGGTTTTTTTTAAAAGTTATTTAGTTAATAGTTTAATGCTATTAGTCCGAATAGTACAGTTTGAAATTTACAAGTTCCATGGCAAATGGTAAGAACATGGCAGGAAGGATGAGATCATAAAGGAAAAGGGAAAGAGACAGGGACAATACAAATCTGTCCTGAGGGCATGACTTCAAGGGACCCAAGGGCCTCTTGTGTGGCACTGTCTCTTAAAGGGCCCACAGCATCATCAGTGCATCGAGGGTGAAGCTTCTCACATGAGTGTAGTGTCTTTTACAAAATTATGTTATTTGTATATCATGCTATTTTTAATTCATTGGTTTTGTTGGAAAGATGAATTCCATTTAAGTTCAAGGTTATTAATTCACAACATTTGAAACCTTAACACCAGCTCCACCAAACATTTTACCTTTCGCTCCTTGGTTTCTGTCTCCTCTTTGGTATCCCGGTCTTTGTAGTCTCTATCTCTGGAAGCTGGTGTGGTCCAGGAGGAGTGTCCATCAGAGTTGGGGGCTGGAATTCTGGCAGCTTGGGTAGCCTTTGGTTCAGCATGTGTCTCTGTTTTTCTGGCTAGTTTTTGGTCATGAGTTAGAAGGATAAGATGTAATATCTGGTTTCCACTTGTGTGAGGGCTTGTACCTTTCATTTGTTCTTTCTCCTAAGCACTTTAATTAGAACATCTGCTTGGTGGGTCCTGAGGTCAGCACTCTGACGCCACGAGAAATATTGCCTAGCTTCTGTGGCTTTAGTGCTATTTCTGCTTGAGTCCAAGGACACTACCTGCTCATTTTAGGAACTAAAGTGCCTTAGATTAAAATATAGAATAGTGACTCAACATTCCTGTAGTTCTCTTTCTACATCCTGTGCAAGACCGGATGCCCAGTTCCCCACAGTGGCTACTTCTGTGCCTTTAACTGCACATGGTAGCCAAAGCCTCAGAGGTGCTTCCCTGTGACCACCTTCCCTGCTCAGCTTATTCTTCTAAGGGAAACGTGGAGTGAGTGTTGCCATCCCCGCACTTCCCTCGGGCATCACAGGCCCTTCATTTGTAGCTGCTTCAGGTTCCTTCTGATTCTATTCAAACAAGAAATGTCTCCATGATTTTTAAATTGTTCTCAGAAGAGCTGGAGGGATGGCTCAGCAGTTAAGAGCACTGACTACTGTTTCATAGGGCCTGGGCTGGATTGCCAGCAGCCACACGGTAGTAACAACTGTCTGGAACTCCAGTTCCAAGATTCAGGATTCCACAGGCATATACACACAAAGAAAACACTCATGTACATAAAAAAGTCAATTTTCTATTGTCTCAAAAGGAGAATTAATCTAATGTACTGGGCATGATGGTATACCTTTAATCTCAGCACACAAACGACAGAGGCAGGCAGATACAGGCACATCTTTATGAACTCAAGGCCAGCCTGCTCTGCATACTGAGCTCCAGACCAAAGAGAATTACATGGTGAGATCTTGTATTGAAATGAAAGAGGAGGGAAGAATTCGAAGAAGAGGGAGGAGGACAAAGATAGAATTGTTCTAATGCAAGTCACTTTGTTTAAGCTCATTATCAAATTCCTGGCTTTGATTTTAACATTTCTGTAAAATTTTCATTTCTCTAGAGCTTTTGTTAGTTTGCATATCCAAAACCCCTAACAGTGCTCTTCCTCTAATTAAAGCACTCTGAGAACTTAAGAAATTCTCAGAAAGTATGTGTATTATAAGGATTTGATTGTAAATATTGGAAATATCATATCATGTCCAATAGTCCCTTATCAATTTACTGTTAATATATAATATATAAACTATACATACACTAGTACTTGACCATAATTCCAAGCTCAGAAGTTCATTTAAAGCTCTAAATTATGTTTTCATTGGATAACATTCTGACCATATCTATATATGTACGGGGTGCTGGGAATTTAACTCAGATCCTGTGGAAGAGCAGTACAATCTCCTAGTAACTGAGCCATGTGTGTGAGGATATATATACACACACATATACATACACACACATATATATACATATATATATATACATACTATTTTTCTATGATAAAAATCTACTGACATGAGCACTTTGGAAGAAAGGGTTCATTGACTCATAGTTGAAATACAGTCAATCACAGCAGGGATATAAAGACAGCAGTAACATGAAGCATCTGGCTACATTGTATCCACATCAATAAGAACAGAGCAATGCATGCTTGTGCTCAGCTTATTTTCTCCCTTCCATACAGCCCACGATCCCCAGAAAAGGTGCCACTCAAAGTAGTTGGGTTTCTCCATCTCAGTTAATCTGATCATGTTAAATAATCCCACATAAGTCTGTCTGAAAGCTTGCCTCCTAGGTGAGCCTATATCCTATCAAGTTAACAGTTGACATCCCCCATTACACTCTAATAAAGTCTGGCTGGACACATGTGTTAGTGTTCCTTTGGCTGCTTCCCTTTTCCTGTTCACTGCTTCTTTTTTTATCTTCTCAGGACACACTAGATGCCAGTCTTCAGAGCTTCCAGCAAGAACGGCTTTCTGAAATCACTGATCTGAAGAACCAGCTGGTGGCTGCTGAGCACAGCCAAACCAAAGCCATTGAAGAGCGACATGAAGCCTTGCTGAGACGCTGGGAGCAACTGCTGGAGGCATCTAGAGTCCACAGGCAGAAACTGCTAGAGAAACAGCTGCCTCTACAGAAGGTTAGGGAGAAGGGAAGGGCAAGAGTAAGGTGAAAATGGAACACAGTGAAATATAACAGGCCCTCAAAATTATCTGGGTATTAGCTGAAGAATTAAAATATAGTAAACTAGAAATCCAATTTTAAAGTTTTATAGACATCATAAGACAGAGAAATGAATAAATGAAACATTCATATTGAGCAAAATAGAATTCATCTTCTTAGAACAAATGAAAAGTTTTTGTTTTGTTTTCAATGGATTGAGACATTTTATAGATGACTTAGGAGGGAAGCCAGGCACACACAGTGGGAGAGGTGGATAGAATCAGAGTGTGGACAGCCTTTGCACACCAAGCTAAAGCTGGCAGCAAACCTGGCCCTCTATGTTTCCCTAACCCAGATGAAATGCTCAAGGTAAAAGTAGCAATAGAACATATTCTCAGTGTATCTCCTTTCTTGGAGGGAATCCTCAAGTGTGCGACTTGTTGCTAAACCATGGATGTCCTTTTCAAGAAGCAGGAAGAATTTTTGGGCGGTGGTAGTGCACATTTCTAATCTTAGCACTTGGGATACAGAGGCAGGCAGATCTCTGTGAGTTCTAGAGCCAGCCCCTGCTCTAGAAAGTAAGTCCAAGACAGCCAAGGCTACACAGAGAAACCTCTTCTCGAAAAACCAACAGGAAGATATTTTCATCCTCTTTTGCTTTTCTACGTTCTCACTATTAAGTGAGAATACAGATCTAGACGTGCAGTAGTCTGTGTAGATGTAGGAGACTGAGATGTTTTTATTTTCACCAGTGGTAGCCTCTGAAGCATATTAAATAATGGTCATAAAACATAATAATACAAAGAAGCCAGGCTGAATGTGGCAGTGCATGCCTAAAATCCAATATTTCTGACTCAGACAGAAATATATATATATATATAAAGAGTTCTATGCCAGACTGGACAGCATAGCAACATTCTGTTAAAGAAATTAAGAAGGGTAGTATAGTTCAGTGTATAACTCAGTGGTGGGGCACTTGACTAGAATTCGCAGGGTCCTGCGTTTGATCTTCAGAATAATCAGTATCGTTACTCCCTCTAGATGTGAGAAACAACTGTGCTTGACAATAATTTAGGACAGAGAGTTAGAGAGGCAAACAGTGAGGCTCAGCTCTTAGTTAACTCCTACTCTATTGAGGGATGTTGACACAGCAGAAATAACTCTCAAATGAAAAAGTAAAACAAGTAGATTGACAGCTTTATGAGCAAAACATTCTACATAGCTACTTGGCATTCTTCTGTTTTCCTTAATTTTAAATAGCAAAACATTTATTTTAAATTCTTATTATAAATATTTAATCAATCCATAACACTCTTCTTATAGCATGAAATGGTCTGTAGGATACCATCTTGTTCATTTCATTTGTGTTGATTTATTTTAGTATCTAGATCATTGAAATGGCAGAGACAAGTCCCCCATGTCCATTCAGATCCATTTTCTGCTAACTAGTTTAAATTTGAAGAAAGAAAACTCATTTTTCATGACTGCTCAGACAAATCATGTCAACAATTCAATCGGTTGAATCCAAAACTTCAGGTGTACTTTTGATCTGGAACCACCCTATCCTTTGCTGTTTGAGAAAGTCCATGATTTTCCTGTCCTCCAGTCTTATGAGGTCGGAGTCCTTTGTGCGTGGGGGTGGCTCTGGACAATGATGTAGGAGCACATGATTTGTGCAGAGGGTGTAGGTCAGTGTGTATGAGATCGGCTGACTCAGTGGCTCTCAAAGCTTCAGGTAGGGACCAGATGATATCGCAACAAGGTTTAGAAGGAAGATAGGAAAGTGGCTTGGTGTAATGAAGGAATTGTGATGGTAGCCTGTCTACAAAAGCTGCAGAGGAGAAAGAGGGAGTGGGTAAAGAATAGAACAGAGTTGCTTGGTTGATTGTAGTCAGTTTCTCAGATGCTCATATAATACTTGTTTCTGAGTGTTTCCCATGCCAGGTAGAACTTCAGTACAGACTTCAGAATATGAAATAATGACACTGAAGGCTACCCTCGCCAGCCTTAGAGTCATGAGCATGAAGGGACACTCACTGTAAGCCAGTCCCTGTCTTCAACCGTGAATGGTGGAAAGCTTGAGGAATCTCACACAATGAAAAAGGCTAAACCCTGGAAGTCCCTCTAACTTAGATTCCTCGCAGCCCATTGCAGGGTTGCTGCTAATTTTAGTCCCACCAGTTCGGATTGCTGCTCTGCAAATATTTGAAGATGCTATTTTTACTCTCAATATTCTCTTCTCCTAAGGAATGAGGGTGTCTTTCTTTTTGCAGGCTGAGGAGCTATTCATGGAATTTGCACACAAGGCTTCAGCCTTCAACAACTGGTGTGAGAACGCTGAAGAGGACTTGTCAGAGCCTGTGCACTGCGTCTCCCTGAATGAAATTCGGCAGCTACAGAAGGAACATGAGGCCTTCTTGGCCTCTCTGGCTGGGGCTCAAGAGGACTTCAACCATTTATTGGAGTTAGACCAGCAGATCAAGGCCTTAAATGTGCCCTCCAGTCCTTATACCTGGTTAACAGTGGATGTGTTGGGCAGGATCTGGAAGCACCTGCCTGACATCATCAAGGTAACTTAGGGCACAACCCAACATTTTCTGCCTATAGGAAGCATGACTAGAGAACCTAAATCAAAGTTGGGGGTGTTAAGGAAAAGAAAAGAAGGCTGTGGCAGAAGTCAAGAACAAAAATTATTTACAGAAAATATATATGTATATATACATAAATGTGTGTGTGCGTGTGTGTGTGTGTGTGTGTATGTGTGTGTGTGTAAGAGAGAGAGAGAGAGAGAGAGAGAGAGAGAGAGAGAGAGAGAGAGAGAGAGAAAGAGAAAGAGAGAGAGAGAGAAAAAGAGAGAGAGAGAGAGAGAAGGTGATTCTTTTTTAAATTTTATTTTATTATTTTATTCATATTACATCTCAGTGGTTATCCTCTCACTTGCATCCTCCCATTCCTCCATCCCTCCCATTTTCCCCTTACTCCCCACCCCTATGACTGTGACTAAGGGGGACCTCTTCCCCCTGTATATGCTCATAGGGTATCAAGTCTCTTTTTGGTACAGTAGGTGATTCTTATGGTTTGTTGTGTTGTGATTTGGGGGAGATTGAAGGAAGCAAAAAAAGATAGACAAGGAGGCATATACATACATACATACATACATACATACATACATACATACATACAAATAGAAGATAAATAGATAGACAGATAGATAGGCCAATAAATGATATATAAATAGATGATAGATAGATAGAAAGATACATAGATAGATAGATACATAGATACATAGATACATAGATAGATAGATGATAGATAATGTTTATATAGACAATAGGTGGATAATAGATAAGTGATATACATATATGATTAAGTGAGAAAGTGGGTGATGATTATGATGATGATGAAGATATATAGATAGGTAGGTAGGTAGATAGATATATAGATAATAGATAGATAGATAGATAGATAGATAGATAGATAGATAGATAGATAGATATGATTGATAGGTGAGCATATGACTGTGTACCTGTAGAAGATAGAAGAGCTTTGGAATAGAGATATGCGCCTATACCTACAAAATGGTTCTTTAATGCCAAACAAAGTTCTTCTGTGTGAAGTAGCCCTGCTCTTTGTTGTGTTGTAGGAGCGGGAGGAGGAGCTACAGAAAGAAGAGGCTAGACAAATCAAGAACTTCGAAATGTGCCAGGAGTTTGAACAGAATGCCAGTGCCTTCCTTCAGTGGATCCAGGAGACCAGGTGTGCTGCACCTTCTTCAATACAAGACCCCCACACATGCTGTTTTCAATAGGGATGACATATATGGCAGACGGAAATAATATATAGTCTGTCCCCATCACTATATTTTGGATCGCCTTTATATTTAACTCCTTTCATAATTCCTTTAGTGCATCCTTTATTCTCACCCACCCTTTTTTTATTTTCTTCTTGACACTCATACTTTTGATCCTATTTTGTATACTTACACTTCCAAGCCTTAACAATCATGTGACAGTATACCTTATAAAGTACTTCAACACCTGTTATCTTACTGAACTGTCAGAGCAACCTAGGAAGGTGCAGAGTGGATCTTATTACCTCTGCTCTCAAGTAGGAAAAGTTTAAGTAGATAAATTATCTCACTCAAGGATATATGTCCAAAGCCAGAACCAGTCATGAGCACCTAATAAGATATTGCATTGTCTGCCAACTAAAGCCATAATGAGAATGAAATGGTATAATACAGCCTAATTTCATTTATTATATTCAAGATGTACATGGAAATAATGTGTATCATATCTTCTGAATAAATGACCTGGAAAAGAGAAGACATAAAAAAGTATAATATGTTAGTGTAAATGGTCAAAGGATGAAGATTCTGCCCATCAGTAGATCACTAATACGGTATTTTGAGGTTTAGTGTTGGCTGGATAATCCATAATTAACGCTTCTACACTAAACAACAAGAAAAATTGCACTATATCTGAAAGCATACATCTGGCCAAGGTTGTATGAGCCAGTGCAACCTCCTCTGCCCCTGGTTTTAGCTCCTTTAAATTATTACCCTGTAGTGTATGCTGGAGGCTTAGCATGCAGATTGGTATCAGTGTTCTTTCTCCTACAAGGAGAAGCTTGACAAAGTCTCTTAGTTTCTCAGAGGACCAGAGGCTTTGAAAGCAACATGTGGATGTATGAGTTCCTGTTCTGTGACCAAATAAGAAGATTTAAAATGTTTCATCAACAAGAAGAAATGGAATCATGAATTGTGCTAACATGTGCTCTCTTTTTTTTCTTTTCATGATTCCTGCTCCGGTCTACCATGTCCAGGGCTTATTTTCTGGATGGGTCAGTATTTTCTATAATTAAGTTTGTTTTCTTATATTATTCTAGAATAATTAGTTAAGGAAACCTTACTGCCAAGGTATTATAGCTCATCATAATCTGATAGTTCCTAATTATAGATGTGGAGCAAGAATAAAGACCCATATTTACTCCTAGCCCTGCACTCATGTAAGTGGTCCCTCTCTCACATGACTTAAAAGTATAGAATAAAACCTACATGCAAATAAGAAGGTTATTAATATGTTCAACCAAATGTGAAATGAAAATATTCAGAAAATAATATGACTTTACTGTATATATATATATATATACATATAAATATATATAAGCGTTATCTTTTGTCATTATCCTATTTAAAGTACCTAACCATGTGTATTATACTAGGTATTATAAGAAATCTAGATTACATGCATATACTGCATGCCACTTTCCCATTTTGTAACTTCAACATCCACTATGTTGGCAACCTGAAAGATCCCTTCCATGGACACCAAGATATTACTACATTTAAGAGTGGAACTAGGAAAGATGTGTGACACCTGCTTCTAGACACAAAGGAACTAGATCTGGCTTTATGTTCCTTTTCATCTATCTAGAAAGAGTGACAGACAGAAGGTTTGTTTTTTAAAAGTTGGCTTCACAAAACTTCATTTTAGCAAGCCCATGTAACTTGAGAGAAGCCGAAACAATGAACTACAGAGGCTTTGAGCTAATGGGTCTGTGAAAGATGGATTTCTGTTGTAACAAATAATGTTTTCTTTTGACTCTTAATTAGATCATTGCTCAAGGAAACAGGAACTCTGGAATCCCAACTTGAAGCAAATAAAGTGAGTAATATTTGTTCACTAGCCAAAGACACGGCTCACATTTTAAAAAACGCAGGGGAAAAACCACATAGAGGCAACCTGGTGCTATTTTGCATAGAGGTTACCCAGGGTCAACAAGCCAGGGCTAGAGTCCTGCTCAGAGATCAGTTGGCATTCCAACTTTAGACCACTATATAACTGATTTAGGTCTCTGTCTACTTTCATCTTTGAGTGTTAATTTTTGCAACAATACAACTAAGCAAATATATGTACATTAAGGATTGCTGCTGTACTTAACTAAAAGTGCAGATTTATGTGTTCCTAGCCTGTAACCTGGACCATCAAAACAAGTTTATTATTTGATGTGACCAAATGATATAACTGAATGTAGAGTCTCTCATTTCAGTTGAGGGAATCAGAGGGTTAGAAGAGTATTTCTCAGTCTTGTATTCATTGTTTCCTTTCCAGGATTAAAAAAAAAAAAGTTAAATATAACCTTTCCTTAATGAGAGAAGAATAAGATGTCAGGTAGCATTCACATGCCTTATATCAAAGTTTTCACCCATCCCTTAGAGGAATTTTGCATATTAACTCCTAGGTGAACAAATTCCAACTTGTTGGGATGTTTTGGGGAAATGCAGAAATTTTTCACATGATGTGCTTGGTCAGCAACAGCAGCCCATCATCCTTGAGAATGAGGGAGTCTGGAAAGTGGACACAATGAAGACATTGGAAGAGCCAGACTAATGCCCCATGGATAATGGGAACAACTCACAGTGTGATGACGAGCTGGTGGTGTCTGAGTTCCAGGATGACAGAAATCATCTCACATAGACATTCTACTGCTTTACACAGGGAGGATAAAGGAAGTAACGTTGTTCTTTTCATAGAGAATAACAAGACCTCTAAAAATGAGCAAATTAGGGAAATGTAGCATCTTCTCCCCTATCTCTTGGTTTGTATCTGTTAGCTTGATTGATTGCCTTTCTTTTTTTTGTCTTTTTCCAGAGGAAGCAAAAGGAGATCCAGGCAATGAAGCGTCACCTGACCAAGATTGAAGACCTGGGGGACAGCATGGACGAGGCTCTGATCCTTGACATCAAATACAGCACCATTGGGCTGGCCCAGCAGTGGGATCAGCTGCACCAGTTGGGCATGAGAATGCAACACAATTTGGAGCAACAGATTCAGGCCAAGTATTGGTGGTTTAAACCCTGGGCAGGGAGAGGGACAGTTTGTGTTAGATGTTGGAGTTTAACTAGGTTAGACGTAGGGCACCTGATAAAGAGCTGTTTCAGAGATACTACTATACTTACCATATAGTTTCTCTTTCTTGTTCCACAACTGAGCTATTTCTCTTTATACCAGGGTACACTGTGAAATAAGAGATGTGCCCCTCTGTGTGTGTGTGTGTACCTCCTCTTTCTAGACACATGAATCCTCCATCCAGGTTCAGCATCCTTTTAACATCTTATGATCTGTTCAGAAACCATTTGCATTTATAAAGTTCTTCTCAATATATAATATCTAGATTGTAAGGTTCAAATTATGGGGCATAAGGGAAGAAATTAATTTTCCCTTAGATAAACTAAACCTATCACAGCCACTTTATGTCTCAATAGTCTTTGGAAATTTTTTCTGTACTTTAGAAATCAATAACCACCTTCTATAAATTACATTGTTATAAATAATTAAGCCTTTTTGAACTATTAGATGTCTGTGGAAGCTTTTCAATTTTGCTAGCATACTGGAAATCTGCCAAATAAACTTTGTAACTGAATGAACATGCCTGTGCCCCAATAAAAGTTTATTTGTAGACATTAAAATTTGAATTTCACATGTTTTTCATGCTTCATAAAATATTTCCCCTTGATTGTTTTCAACTATATAAACAAATGTTGAAAACCCACTCTTGGCACAAGAGCTGTTTTGAGACAGGAGGTGGCTGGATTTGGCTCCCAGGGCATTACTTGTCAAACTCTGAACTAAATGCCGTAAATAACACATTGCATATTAGAAGTCCTCAACTCTCATAGAGCATGTCTTTTTGACATTTCCTGTTTTATTTCCAGAGTTAATTTATATTTTTCCTTCCAGGGACACCATAGGTGTGAGTGAGGAGACACTGAAAGAGTTTAGCACCACATATAAGTGAGTATAAATTCATAGCTGGCTGGTCCATTGTCTTATAGAAAGTTTAGAATAAATTTACAAATAATAACTTTTCCCCCTATGTGCCTTGATGGGATCTTCAGTGAAGACCTAGTCTATGTATGTTAATTAGCATCAGTACTGCATTTTAGTCTCTGATTTTAATCACCTGTGAGATCCCTGGGCTTTAAAAGGAAAATACATCTTTACATCATCACTCTTGAATTTCAGCTGTTTCTGAGGAAAGAACTGGAAAGAATATTCAATTCTTTATACTGTTCCTCCCATTACTGTGTTTTACAAAAAGCACTCAGAGATATAGATTTTCTACTCTGTGGTCCAACAATATTATGGCGTGCCATTAAAGATGTAGTCAGTCCAGCCAGACCTGATCAATTCTATTCTGTTCTAACGTGGTTCTCTCTTGAGTTGATAGAATGCTTTTGTTGTTTAGACACTTTGATGAGAATTTGACTGGGCGTTTGACTCATAAAGAGTTCCGGTCATGCCTAAGAGGACTCAATTACTACCTGCCTATGGTAGAAGAAGGTGAACCTGAGCCCAAGTTTGAGAAATTTCTGAATGCTGTGGATCCAGGGAGGTAAGAGAAAGAGGTTTGCAGCTAGACTTAACAAGAGATGAACATAGAGTGAGATGGTCCATGGAACACAAAATTAACTTATTTGAAAATAGGCTCTATTTCTTTGGAAGTTCTATGTTTTGGGGGAGACGCTTTGTGTATGTTTGTTTGTTTGTTTTTGAGATTGTCACTGACCCTAACTTAGTCTTAAGCTCCAAAGTTTTCTCAACTGGACATTGTTTCTTCTGTGAATTTAAGTTTGTATCTGAGGGAGGAACTTGAAAGAAGAATCTACTCATGTCTGTGGGCTCTTAAGAAGCAGGTAGTAATTCAATAGCCACAGTTATTAGTGGAACCTTGTGTACTTGTGGTCGGTATGGTAGAGCAATGCACATCTCCAGTTATTGTTATATTCCGAAGATGGAGGAAGACAAGGAATTATTATCTAGGCACTAGCACTCATGGAAAATTCCAAAGAAATATAGATGATTACACAAGGGGACACATCCAGAGTCTAGGAGGCTGAGTATATGTGTCTATAAGATGGTGATGGGGTCAGAGTAGAGGGCAGAAGCCAAGTGTCAGAGAGCCTACTTGAGAGGGAGCTATAGAAGATCTGGTTTCCCTCTGCCCATGAGATGCTGCACAGGAAGGGATACACAGCTCCTGCTGTTTCCCCTACAGGAAAGGCTATGTCTCACTGGAGGACTACACATCATTCCTGATTGACAAGGAGTCAGAGAACATCAAGTCCAGTGATGATATAGAGAGTGGATTCCAAGCCCTGGCAGAGGGCAAGGCTTATATTACCAAGGAGGACATGAAACAGGTGAGATTCTCATTGTTGCTCCTGTGCTGACACCATGACCTTGGCTTGGGTCATCTTAGTCTTGGCTGTTTCCCCTAGAAGCTCCTACCCATATGTCCGCTCTATTGCCTAAGACCTCCTCTTTCCCACAATATCACTCGTTTCAATTAAATAATGTGTCTCGCTCCAACTCATAAACCTCTTGTGGTTTTCCACTGGCTTTTACAGTCAGCTCATAACCTGTAGCTCAATTTTTAAGTAAATTATTGTCATTTCTACTTAATTAGCTAAATTTAGAAAATAGAAAGAGATAACTTCTGGATATCTACCATCTGTTGAATAATAAAAATGTGTGTGTGTGTGTGTGTGTGTGTGTGTGTGTGTGTGTGTGTGTGTGTGTGTGTGTACATCGGTATTTCATTGGGCCATAAGGTAAAACATGAAACTTGAGGAAAATTTGGTGAAAATAGAAAAATAGAAATTACTGTATTAAGTGATGTAACTGGGACTCATAAAGTCAAATGCTGCATATTCTGTCTCAAGCTAGGACCCTAGATAGTAATATTTGTATGCATATATATAGGTGGATATGAGTGGGTATAGACCAAGAAACTAGAAAGAGAACCACAGGTATGAAAAAGAGGGTTTGAAGTAGAAGTGGGAAATGACAGAACACAGGTAAAATGAGTAGAGCACTGCTGAGGATGGAAGCGTAGAGGACAGAAAGGAAGGTGGTGAAAAATGGGGGATGGAGAGGTCAACAAAACCAAATTATGTGTGAAATGCCATAGTGAAACATAGTATGTTGTGTACTTGTTTTGGTTTGGTTTTTTCTCAAAAATTTCTAATGAAAAGGATATGAAAAAGACTCAGATAGAATTTTGACTTGTTTGTATTTGTTGGAAGTAATAAAGTTCTGAGAAACAGAGTGTCAGGGACAAGGCTGCTTCTCCTGAGGGTTCTCCATCTCCTGTGTTTGGGACAGATAAGGAGACCCACAGAAACCACTGTTGTTGGTTTTCTCTAACTGTGTCTTTCTCTTTTCCTTCCTCTCAGGCTCTAACCCCAGAACAAGTCTCATTCTGTACCATACACATGCAGCAGTATATGGACCCACGGGGGCGGAGCCAACCTGCTGGCTACGACTATGTCGGCTTCACAAATTCATTCTTTGGCAACTGATAAGCAGATTCTTGTGCATCACAGAAGATCATAGTGTGGCAGGAAATGTTGGAGATAAGAGGCACAAGCAAGTGTGGAAAAAGAAAAAATGATGCCGTGTGTGTGTGTGTGTGTGTGTGTGTGTGTGTGTGTGTGTTCTGCACATCTTTAGGATTTTGCTGCATTCTGATTATAAAATAAGTATTTTTAAGGGAAATTTAACTAAAATCGTGCTTCTGTCTTTTGGGAGCCACATTATTACTAAATACAAGCACGTAATTGCACCATAAAGAAGGACAATAATAGAGAAGATAAATAAAATTCAAGATGATTTCCAATTTGTTTATAGCTTTTGAGTGTGATTAAGTTCTTAGAGTTTGAAAATAAAGATATTTGTCATTTAATCTTATTCCATGAAGCAGAACTACATAAAGATAAAATAAAACTTGTTTTCCTGGTAACCTGCTGTCCTTACTCTGAGTGCCACCAGATCTCCCCCGCCAGGGGACATGGTCAAATGTGAGGCACCAGAGTTCGTGAGAAAGTCATAGCCCACTCTCCACTCAATTGTGGAGACTGTTCTGACCATTGTCTAGATCTGGGTAGGGGTTTAAAGTTTACCACCTGTATTATCCTTGGATGGTGCCTTAGTTTGAGCAGGACCCCTGGGCCCAAATCTGCCTACCATAATGTTCTACTTGTAGGTTTCTAGGACCCTCTGGATCTTACAGGGGGAGGTAATCCCCCTCAGGAACAGTCATAGGGGAGGGGAATAAGGGGAAAATGGGAGGGAGGGAAGAATGGGAGGATACAAGGGATGGGATAACCATTGAGATGTAACAAGAATAAATTAATAAAATAAAATTTTTTTAAAAAAAACTTGTTTTCCTCTTGTCCTGTTTTGGTATTTCACTATTAGAATAGATATTTCTACTCTCAGAACAATACAATTTTGAGATATTAGGGTCCCCACATATTCATTAAATCCCTGAATACTTACCTACATTTTAATATGGTATAGATGATGCTTTATGCACTTATACATTTCTATCTTTTCTTAAGAATCAGTAAAGTTCTTCAGAATGTATTAATTAAAGGAAAATCCAAAAGGATATTGTACTATATCTAGGTATTTTCCAGATAAGTATGTTTCCTTGGTAACTCTGTTGCCTTGTGTCAAACTTAGCACTTCACACAGATAGTCCTTGGCGCATGAATATCGCTCCCTAATTATCATCTCAAATCTCAATTCTTTCACTTGAGTAGAAACTAACTCCTCCTCAATCTTTGGAAAAAATCCTATCACAAGAAACAATTAAAATAATTTTTATTTATTTTTTTGTTAAAAATAATTTTGGTTACAAATAAAAATATTTGAAAATAACATGTAAGCATTTAATAGCATTTGCCTTAAGCCATTAACCGCAGTGGGATATAGCAATCATAGCATACCATGAAAGTGGTTGTTTACCAATAGTTAAGTTAGCTATAAGTAACTAAAATCTTTACTATTTGGAGTTTACAACATAACAGACCATCAAAAATCAGTAACAGCTGATTTTAAATTGTCTTAAAATTTCCATGCCATCCTCCACTCGTTTCTCAGGTCCCTCATACTTCCATCTCTTTCTTTGATACATCTGGTCTGGAACTTAGCTTTTCAAAGCCTCCAGTTCTCTCCAGTCTAGGATGCTCGGTGGCTGCGATGCCTCGTGTTCTTGGTTCCTATTTTCTCCGCTGAAACTCCCCATTCTCCCCACTCACAGGTTAATCTTTCTAAATCAGTCCACAGATGTCTCTCTGCTCCATTTACTACCGTGCCCTGTCTCTCACTCGGCAAAAGTACCATATCTGAAAAGAGGTGTTCAACCGATGACAAGCTTCAGCCATACTGCCCAGCTTCTGCCATTCTGCTATCATCTCTGAAGGTCCTGGTCAGTTCAGGAAACGTTCCACCCATTCTTTAGGAGCATGGTCATATACTAACTTAACTAAAAGCCAACATCGCTCTCTGTACATTATTAGAAGTAGCAGGTGACACTGATCAGAAAATGACTACATCTCAAGTATATTGATAATATATATATCATGCTTAGTCACCAGCACAAAAGTATGAGATGGTGTGAAAAGTGAAGCGACTTGCCCAGCTTAGCACAGCTAGTTAGTTGATGAGCTTGTGTTCACACTCCTGCCGGGGCGCTGTGGGAATTCCCTTTTATTTATCCCCAGCAACACTCTGGGAGATGTATGAAACACTGGAGGTGGAAGGATCAAGCAAAGTAAACAGTTCTACACCAAGCTCAGAGAGATAACAGCTAGGTTGAGCAGTGAGGAGCACATGCCACAGCAGGGCTTCTGCCTGCCCTGCATCCCCAGGACCTCATGCTGAGTTTCAGACCTTAGAAGAACATTCTCGGTCAAATATTTTCATTGTATAATAATCTCAGAATTCTCTACAATACCCCCCCCCCCCCGGATCCTGACATCCTAGCCTGGAACTCTTGTTTGGCTCAACTGGAAAAATTCATAGTGATCTTAACAAATTAAGAAAACCCCTACTGCTTGGTGAGTTTTGGTAAGTGTGAGTGGCATCTGTGAGACTGAAGGTGAATATTAAGAATTGGAAGCACAGTGGATTGAACACAACAAATAGAGCAGGAAATCCTATCTTATCCTTCCAAGCATGCTGGAAGGAAAGGCAAAGGATGTGAGCTTTCAGCACAGCAGTTTTGCCAAGATATTGGAATATCTGGTCCATTGGATTGAACCTGGGCTAGGACCCTGCTTATATAAAAGAGAGTGTCTTTGGACTAGCCTTCATCCTTTACCAAGTAATCTCCCTCGGAAAGCATTTCTCAGAGCTGATTGCACAGCCCGATTCCTTAGACTATAAACAATAGGATTGAGGAGAGGGGTTGCCACAGTGTAGGTGACTGCAATAAGCTGATCCCTCTCAAGGGAGTAGCTAGCTTTGGGCCTCAAGTACATGAAGGAGGCACAGCCATAGTGAATCACAACCACCGTGAGATGGGACGCGCATGTAGAGAAAGCTTTCCTCCGCCCCTCCGCAGAAGGGATTCTCAGTATTGCTGCCAGAATGTAGGCATAGGAGACAGTAATTAAGAAGAAAGAGACCAAGAGGACCAGCAGACTGAGGATGAGGATTCCCAGCTCACTTAGCCTTGTATCCCCACAAGCGAGGCTTAGCACTGGGGGCGTGTCACAGAAAAAGTGCTGGATCTCATGGGAGCTGCAGAATGAGAGGCGAAAAATGACTAGTGTCATTCCCAGTCCAAAAAGATACCCACTCAGGAAGGAGGTGCCAACTAGCTGGGCACAGAGGGTGGGATTCATACGGCTGGTGTAGTGAAGTGGGGCACAGATGGCCACATATCTGTCAAAGCCCATGACAGACAGGAGGAAGCAGTTGGTGCAAGCCCATGAGGCAGAGAAAAACATTTGGGTAGCACATCCCAGAAAGGAGATAGCCTGTCCCCCCATAACCAGGCCAGAGAGCATCCTCGGAATGATTCCCAACGTGTAACAGGTCTCAGAGAAGGATAGGAAGGAAAGGAAGAGGTACATGGGTGTGTGCAGATGGCTATCCAGCCTGATCACTATGATGATGAAGACATTACTGGTGATGGTGATGAGGTACAAAGCCAGGAACAAGGCAAACAGCAGAAACTGCAGCTCCCCAAAGCTAGAGAAACCCAGAAAGACAAAGCCCTTCCAGCTGGTGGCATTACTCTGTACCATTCTGAATGACAGTCCTGATGATTCCACTGACTTCTTCTGCCAGGGCAATGATGTCCAGCCTCTCTAAATACAGGTGACATGAATTCTCTCCTCTTTGTGCCTGTTGGAACACACACAAAAGAATGTCTGACTTAGACTGTAATCACACTTTAGAAAACTCTGTGCTACATCTGGAACAAGCATGTATAGGTTCATCCTAATGTTCACATATGTTATAAAAGCCAATCATTACATTCAAATGAACATAAACTCCTGTATGCATATATACATGTAGGCAAATACAGTCACACATGATTCTACATCTATCACACACTAGAACTATGTGTTACACATCTTCTGTTAATTACTGCACTGCAAGTATGTTGTACTTTTATGTAACAAATACACATATATTCACATATGTGTAAATTAAAAAACACGTGCATCCTGATTTTATACCTAAGAATGTACATTTAGAGTACATTGCTGATTGAAATATAAGGTAGAGGTGGAAGGATTTGTGTATGTTTTGTAGATTAGGCAATAAAGGCCAAGATAGGTAAGTTTTTAAAAGTCAAACAGAAGCAGGACTAGAAAACAGAAAGCATTGCTTCTTCACACAATGACTACTCCCTTAAGACACTGGGAGGCAATTAAACTTAACAAGTGTAGATTAAGTACCTTGTTCAACATAAGTTGATCATATCTATGCAATCACCCTCCAAGCCATCCAATCCTTCCCAAATGCCTTAGGCTGAGTGGAGCAGGCTTGTTTTTTATGTTACCACTGTGCTGAACGCTGGAGGAAGAATGGAGTACATCAAAGACTGTGCATCACACATTCGTTAGCCCAGTGATCAGCCATAAAATACCGCCACATTCCCCAGCCCCGGATTTGATGTAAACCACAGCATGAGTGAGAACAGGCAGCGTTGTGGGAGAAAGGGAGAGTCTTTACTCACACTGAGGATCACCCTGAGGTAGAGTCCTGGTTTTTGATAGCCATGCCGTGGGCAGCGCTCAGAAGACTGTTCTGCGGGAATAAGACTTGAGGTCCATCTCAGAAGCTCCTCTTCTGGGCAGAGGGATGGATCCACATGATATCAGGAAGCTTGCTTTCTCTGCTTCAGCCCCAGATGGTAGGGGAACTGTACCTGCTTCTCTCCAAAGAGCTCCTCTCTCAGAGGATGCTGCTGCCCCAGTGGGTGCTGTTTCAGGAAACATATCTAATTATGGTTCTTATGATCATCAATTGGGAGTATCCTTCTGGGGAAAGCAGGGAAGGGAACAAAGAGGAACCAAGATCATAAGTCAAGCCACAATCCTTTGTGTATCTCGTATGCAGTAAATACATTATTTCCACATACTAAACTTATTATAAAACTTGAAATCAAGAAAGATAAGATAAAATTACATTTTCTGGATGAGGAAACTGAATACAGTCAATTTGAAATGACTCATCCAAGATTCCATAAGTTGGGGTTCACGTTTACAAATTCACAGATTAAATGTATACTTTACACAATATGCTTATAAGAAACCTGGAACTCCCATATTCCTACTGTAGACCAAGGGTTTTGCTACAACTATTTCATTGTGTGTCCAGTCTCAATGCCATTGTGAAGAAGTTCCTGATCTTGCTGAGGGTCATATATTCCTCTTTCCTCACCACTCTCTTGTGCAATGTACCTCTTTTAAAAAGTAACATCATCTCTATTCGCCTTTTTTGTTCTACATGGCAGAAATGTCTGTATCCAGATTTACATCCACTTCCCACCCTTTGGATAACAACATGGAATTCCCACAGTTCCCAAAGTCAGGAAAGGTTAATCATTGCATATGACTGGCATTTTCAAAATACGTAATTTCTTCAGTGTGTGTATCTGTTGTATACAGCCCTATCTAATACAATGGAAAAATATAATAATACCTGGTAACAAAAAGATTAAATTTTATTTTGTGGGTTAAATTGTTAACAGGGATAAAATGTTCTAATTCACTTTATAAATTTTGTATGATAGTTAAGGATTACTAATGTTATCTATTTTGGGAGGGATACCTAAGGAAAATTTAAAGGCATTGCCTAAAATATGATATTATGATAAGAAAGACAACTGGTAACACAGTAGCAAGAGCAAGGAAGTAGATCTTTGTCTCTCATCTTGCATTGAACTCAACTTCAAATGATTTAATGACCTTAACATAACACCTGATACCCTGATCTCACAGAGGAGAAAGTAGGGGGTAGGCTTGAACTCATTGACACAGGTCAGGACTTTCTGAACAGATGCTGCTAGCACAGACATAAAGACCAGCAATGTATAAATGGGACTTCAGAAAAGGAGAAGGTTTTTGTATAGCAAAAGACACAATTAGTCAAGTGAAAGGGCAGCCTACAGAAAGGAAAAATATTTACTTAGTGTCTAGAATATAAAACACACTCAAAACAAAACATCAAGAAAGAAAACAATCTACTTAAAGTGTGCAACTTTTTACAAAGCATATAAAAGTGGAGATTCTGTGGATGAGAAATTGCTGAAACATATGATGGGTCAAAAAGAATGCTTGCTAGACTGATCTAATGGGATGCTTGCTGAACTCAGGCTGGGATAGTCAGACATCACCTAAAAGACAAGGGCAGATACATTTAATCAGATGTTGGAGGTGATCAGACACTAAAAGTGGGAGATTTTCCTCTGAATTGAAGTAGCAAGATTTTTGCTACAGCTCTCTAATACAGCCCCAATGAGGATGGCCACTGTAGCCTGGGGACAAAATTTAAATAAGAAGTAACAGGGATGGGGCTCACTAAAGATATATTCCAAACAGCATCTGTGTCAGAGCACTCTGGGAGGCAGAGGCAGGTGGATCTCTGTGAGTTCAAGGCCAGCCTGGTCTACAAAGTGAGTCCAGGACAGCCAAGGCTACACAAAGAAATTCTGTCTACAACAACCAAAAACAAACAAAAAGAAAGAAACTTCCTGAGCACTGGGGTCACAGTTTCCACTCGGGCATCCTGCAAGACAAAACTTCCTGAGCAGCAGAATACTTCACTTGTGGGTGTTATGAACTCCACACAGAGCAATCTCTGAGGATTTGCAGAAATGTTTCAAAGGTGGCACATTACACAAAATCCCATAACTAATGAGAGCAAGTTATAAAGTTGAGGAGGAGAGACAACAGGCGTTGCATGGGCTGTCCTAACCAGAGCCACACAAACCTCAAGAGCTGAGGACCCTCAACCTTTGATAATAATCACACGATATCTCGCAGTGGCAGAAAGCAAGGCTCTGCCTGCTGTCATTTAATGATGGTGAGGGATGAGCCCAGCCTACTTAATCACTTAACCTCATATCACACAACTCAGGAACCACAGAAAGATTAAAGCTGTGTAAACTAGGAAAACTGTCCTTGCCAACTGCAGCAACTTTCTTTTTTTTTTTTTTTTTACTTTTTTTTCTTTTCCTTTTTTTTCCCCTCCTTTATTAATTTATTCTTGTTACATCTCAATGGTTATCCCATCCCTTGTATCCTCCCATTCTTCCCTCCCTCCCATTTTCCCTTATTCCCCTCCCCTATGACTGTTCCTGAGGGGGATTACCTCCCCCTCTATATGATCATAGGGTATCAAGTCTCTTCTTGGTAGCCTGCTGTCCTTCCTCTGATTGCCGCCAGGTAGGTCATGAAACACCAGGGGTAAAAGTAAGAGTCTGATAGACACCTAGACCTCTGTTATTTTTCATTAATTAGTTAATTTACATCCCAACCACAGTTTGCCCTCTCCCCTCTCCTCCCAGTTCTCTCTCCAACCTGACGCCACATCCATTCTTTCTCTTTTTCTCTTCAGAAAAGAGGAAGCCTCCCATGGATATCAGCCAGCCTTGGCTTATCCAGTTGTGGTAAGACTGGGCACATCTTCTCCTACTGAGGCTAGAGTAGGCAGCCCCGTTAGGGGAAATGGTCCCAACGGTAGGTAACAGAGTCAGAGACAACTCCACTCACACTGCTAAGAGTTCCACATGAGGGCCAAGCTACACAATTGTACCATATTTGCAGAGAGCCTAGGTCAATCCCATCCATATTCGCTGGCTGGGAGTTCGGTCTACTGACTCCCATCAGTGTGTGTTTGAATGATAAAGAATAACAGAAGAGTCCCTTGAGCATCTAAGTGATGGTAGGGGTAAATGATCTAATACTGGGTAAGCAAGTTTTGAGACTTGAAAAACTTACCATATACACAGACACTAAGGAGGCTAGTGCTTAAAGACTCATGAGGAAGACCAGGGTTTCTTAAAATACAATCCTCTGTAATATATATATATTAAGAGAACAGAAACCTCCTGCCTTCTAACTGAATATAATTATTGACAGATAAGAAGGTACCAAGACAATCTAAGGAAGGGGAAATCGATGAGAAAAGAAGGAAAATTAGACCATGTTGTTCATGCATGGCAGGAAAAGGATGATTGAAGCAGGTGTAAGAAGACAAAAAAAAAAAAAAAATCAAAGAAACATTCAAGGTAGAGTCCACAAGGTTATATGTTATCTCTGGGGCCACTTACATGTTTATATTATCTCTATTTTCCACTTCTGACAGCGGCAAGACAGATTCTTCCCTAAGAAATTTAATTTAGCCTGGACTAAAACTAAGCACTATGGAAACTGTTAATTTAAATTTTCAAAGCTCACAACAGTGAAAGAGTAAAACAGGCATTGTCTATAAATTATCCACAGAATACTTACTGGGAATTGTTGTCTTCTTTAAGTCTTCTGCAGTATCATCTTAAGAAATACGGAAATAATGATTACAGTCACATTATTTAAAGGGAAAGCACTGGGGAGTGGAAAAGACAGGGAGTTAGTGACAAAACAGTGTGGTTTCAGTTGCAAATATGCCACTTCCTAGATATGATATGTTAATCTCAGATGTCCTACACAGATCAAAACTGTCTTATGCACTTCATATTTATGCAGTGAAGTGAAAAATCAATAAGCATTTGAGAGAATTTAGGGAAATGTAGACTCCATAAATGCTACTTATCAAATATGTTGACTTATGAAACAGGAAAAGTAGCTCTGCATAATAGAAAATTGAATATATTAATTATAAAGCAGGCATCATGTTGTGGAAGTCAGAAGTGGATGAGATTAAACAGATCAGATTGATGTGGTGATTTCACAGCATTTGCCTCTTTTTAAATGATGATCTGAGCATTCAGAAAATGAGCACAATCTCATTACCGCCCGCGGTAGGCTTACATATTGAGTCTGACAATATCACCAGATGTTCCAAGCATTATTAGTCCTAAGATTCCTGGGGTATTCTTTTTTAATTCTTTTCTCATTTTTTTTGAAAATTGCATTTATGTCTGCAATGAAGTATAATTCTTACATTCTAACTCCTCACATATAGATTCACAACACTGTCTTCCATCTTTCCTTCTTTCTCGTTTTTTATTATGTTTCTTTTTAACGTATACATTTATATTATTACACATAAATGAAATAAACTAATATAGCAGGAATAACCATGAGACAGTCAGGAATTATATAAGTTTTACATTGATAGAGACTTGGTTATTTTTATTTGGCAAACTTGAAGTAAACATCTTTCCTATCTTGTTGAGTCTAAATTTCTAAATGAAAATCAATATCTATCATAGTTCATCTCTATGAACTTAAAACATCTATCTAAATCTTAAAACATATTAACCCCTAACCAACTAAGCTTAATTGTAAGACTAAACTATCTGGCTTACAACCCCATCAGAGACTTGAGAAGGAATAAAACTTAAATACCTAAGTGGACCGGAAGCACAGGTTAGCAGCTTCCAAAATGGAAAAATGACTGAGACAGTTTACTGCCTGAACAGTCACCCAAAACTCTCTATAACATTGGAGCATCATCTTCAGCCTTCTAGCCCGATATATCTAACAGGCATTTGCAAGGCAGGAACTATTGAGGACTTGCATACCCTGTCTTGGCAGAGCTTGGCCATTGACTCTGCCTATATCCAAGCTTGTCCTTTTTAGGCAGAATTCTGTCTGTGGCAGAAACAAGGACATTTTGTCCAGTGGCTGGTTTGCCACATTTGAAGCCATCTCCATAAGGAGGTTTTTTGATGTTCATCACCTTTGAGGTAGGCTGGCATGTTGCTAGGAGTTAACTTATCTTGTCAAAGAATCTTTAGAATAATTTTTAAAAAACCATCTTTAAATGCCATATTCTGTAGGTCTCTGAGGCTTTTAAACTATTTTACCTTATATATATGTAGAATCATATCTACCAATTAGACATAGGATATATATTCATGTGATAAAATTAGACTAGTATTTGGCATGACCATGATTTGTTCAACTAATAATTAGCTTGTATTACTTAATTATCCTAAATAGCCTGCAGCACAACTTTAAAGGTATTGAAAGTAAACCTTGTATTACAATTAAGTTGTATGGTATAACACCTCATATTAGAGTAGAAATATATATTATATGTGTGTGTATATACATAATGTATGTGAAGATGTAAATTATATATCAATGTATCAAAATAACAAAAGGTAGATTATTAAATCTAATCTTCAACTCAAGGCCTTAATTGTTACTCACAAATAAGGTTATCTTTAACTCATTGATACAGAATTGTGTATATTGATTCATCTTTCTTTTTTGATAGTCCACTAAATCCAGTTAGAGATACCCGTGTTCTCTCTGGAGTATGGGGAAAGTCCCAGTGGCCAAATATTCTATAAAGATGTATTTTTTTCCTTCTTCCTTAAACTATTAACTGACAGTGGATAATCAGAATGTAATCAAGTCTGGAGCTGATCTATGCTGGGAATTGAGCCGGCTTGATCTTGTGCAGATGTGGGATTGTGGCTATGGCTACCATATATTCTATCTCAGCGTCTTCAGTGCTGGGAAACAGGCTTGCTCAGCTCTTATTTTGGTGCTGATCGTTGATGTAAAGTCCTCTTACTTGTTCAGCAGACGACCGGAAGGCAGAAATTCTTCCCATCATCCAGTTCTTGCATTCTTTCTGCCTCCTCTTCTGTGATGTATCCGGAGCCTTCATGGTGGGACACCGATAAACATATAAATCCCATTTTCAGGCTGAGTTGCTATGTGATAACTATTTTCCAATTAAATTTTGGGATATTTTGCCTTCCATGCTTCCTTCTCATCAGTGTCCCTAAAACAAAGCAACTTTTAAATCGCTTCTTTAATGATTTAGGACCTAGATGTCTTCTTCAAGAAGAAAAGATGACTTCAGGTTTCTCCCACAGCTACAAGCCATGGCACATGTGCAGTCTTACATTATTCAGAAACCACTGTCTTTACTTTGTAAATATTTACAGGCTATTTATTATTTAAATGTGTTTCTATTAGACATAACTCTGTCCTTTTACCCTCTTCATGTTCTTTTATTCTATATTATGGTGTTCATGTTTATGTGTGAGTGTGTGTTTTCACACACTCACACATACGTATACTCATAAGTGTGTGCACACATGAAGCTCTAAAGCTGACACTGAGTCATTCTCCAGGTCATTCACTGAGGCACAGTCTCTGCTGGAGTCAGAGACTGACAGTTCCAAGTACCTGGACATCCAATTGCCCCAGGTATTCTGCCTCTACATCTTCAATGCTGGGAACGAGGCTTGCCCAACTTTTATTTATTTTATTTTGAACTACAGTCCTCATACTTGCTCAGCAAATGTGCTATCCACTGAGTAATTTCCTCAGTCTGCAAACTCACTCAGCGTACTTCAGTGCTGAGAGTCTCTTATCCAAATATAGTTCAGCTACTGTATCTGAGTCTCTCTCATCTGAATGCCAACTGGAGTATTTCACCAATATTAAATTACAAACCAATAAAATATTTTAAATAGGCCAGAATGATCCCTCTGGACATCATATCATAAATAATGGGTTCCTGAAGATACAAATGCATAATTAGGAAAGCACGTCGTCTACATGCATAAATGAGTTTTGCTAAACTGAATGGAAAATTGATTGTATATTATCTTATGATTTGTCCTATTCACACATGCAGTTCGTCTGAATAAGAAAAGGTGGATTCCTTCACATTTCAGGAACCCAAGCAATGACATTCAACCAAACAATCCTGAAGGAATTCGTTCTCATAGGCTTCTCTGCTTACCCACATGTACAGACCTTGCTCTTTGTTGTCTTCTTTTGCCTCTATATGCTCACTCTTGCAGGCAACCTGGCCATCATGGGCTTGACTTGGGTGGACAGATTCCCTCCACACACCCATGTACCTCTTCCTCGGTGCTCTCGCCTTCTCTGAGACCTGCTATACCCTGACTATCATCCCCAAGATGCTGGTGGGATCTGCCGGACAAGGACAGCCACATTTCAGTCCCAGGCTGTGGCTTTGCAGATGTGCTTCTTCCTGGGTCTCGGTGGAACCAACTGTATCATTTCCACCTTGATGGGGTATGACTGCTTCCTGGCCATCTGCAACCCACTCAGATACCCTCTTCTGATGACCTTGGGCTGGAGGCATCTTGATTTCTCTAACATAGACAACACTGATATTCAGGGTGTCTTTCCGCATACCTAACCTCGTCAGACACTTCTGGCATATGGGGGCAGTTGTGAGGCAGGCTGAATTCACTGGAACACTAAAATGCATGCTAGGCTTGCTGGGCACAATCTAACTTGTCTTCTTGACTGATGTAAGTGTTGGGGTTTCTGGGTATATTCTTGGCCATCCTCCTGATTTATGTGTCCACCCTTCCTTCTGTACTCAAGATCCCTTCAGTTAAGAATAAGCCAAGGGCATTTTCCACCTGAACCTCACACCCCACTGTGGTCATCATCCGTTTTGCTTTTGTTTCCCTGAAGCCAGAAGCCTCAGTGGGAGACAAAAGGTTCATATCAGTTCCTTATGCTGTCATTACCCCTTTTCTCAGTCCCATAACACTCAACGCCAGGAATAAGGATATGAAGAATGTTCTTAGGGAGATCATGATCAAGACAGTAGCCTTAGAATATAACCTGGGGACTATTGCTGCTGCTCTAATATATTGTTTAACTTGCCATGAGAGTCAATGGAGCATTTTCTCTGTGACCCCTGTGGAAAGGTAAGATCCAAGAGCACGTGACTGAGACTGTCGCCTCACCTGCCCCAGGCATTTGCTAAGCTTGGTCATGAAATTATCCAATTTCTCTTTTTCCCACTACCATGAGATTAACCCTACCTATAGGAGGAGTCTGCCAACCTCTGGGCATACTGATCGGCTCACAAGTGAGGGAAGAGCAGAAGGGAGAGCAGCAGCATGACTACCGTGCTGAGAGATGCTTTCAGTATCGGAAGACGCAAGTGTTAAATAGTTCTGGAAAAGTTGTAATGTGCCAAGTTGGACTGCCATGAGAAAAGCTATTTCTAACAGGAGAGACATATTGTAAAACACTAGCAGCTATTTATTTGTTAAAATGTGTATTATACATATGTACACATATACACATACATACAAAATCATTTATTAAATATTTATACCATAACAATCACTGGTCACTAATACTTTTTGCATTTTAACTCTTTTAGAATTTCCAGGGTTTCTTTATGATGTGTTTTGGTCATATTTACCCTCCCTCATTATTAATTGTTTTAACAATAATGTATTTAAGACTGATGCCTCACAATGAATTCAACCCTAAAATAATATACTCACAACATCTTTCATTAAAAGAAACAAGTTAGTAGCATCTACATATTTTATGATTTGGGGAAGTTGGATATGAGGAACATGTTTCCATAGTCTCTGTGGGGAGAATATTCTAAAGCAAGTGTTAATGGGCTAAGTATGAAACTAAGGTATTTGACCAAACATGCACTTTGTAGTAATTTTAACAAAGATGGTAAAGGGTAAAAGAAAAAACATGATGAACATGCCATCAAATGTTTTTAATTCCCAGAACAAAACAGAAAAACTGTGCAATTTACACAACAGAAGAATAGGAACAGATATTACAAAAATTCAGACATGGAAGTCTAGAATATTTGTTGAAACTTTTCTTCAATGATTTTCTTTGAAACAACTCTATGACTTCCTTGAAAGGGAAGTGTGAATGTGTGTGTATGTGTGTGTGCCTGTGAGATATATGTATGTATATGTATAAACATATATGTACACATACATTACTGGGATAATTTTAACTCTAATTCTTATGATATTTTTATGAAGATAAATATTATACTGGGTTAAAATAGTCACACATATGAGTTTATTAAGGTTGCCACTTGTACTGACTCTCTTAGTTTAAAGGGTCATGTTGGGACACATCTATAGCCAGACTCTCTGCTGTCTTTAACCTGTAGACGTTGTTTAAATACCAAGAGTGTTCTTTTTAAATAAAACAGTAATAGAGCATCCTCCAAATTAAATTTTAGAAGACGTTTATGTCCAGATAGATGTAATATAAAAATCTGGCAGGCTTTCAAAGTGGAACGAGTGAAATCACTTCCAACGTCCATCTACAAGGGCAGCACTGTTCTATCAGGACAACCAGGTGAAGACACTATGTGAAAGAGAAGCAGTTTCCCCTCCTTCAGCGGTTACCTGCAAGTGCTTTGTCTCATCATGGAGCCCAGGAGAGTGCACTTTCTGAGTTAGCAGTCCATCGGTGTTGCCATTCTTCTGGTCTTGTTTAGGCAGCAGTATTGCTAAGGGGCCACAGGTATAGTGTCCCTGTCATTTCTAGGAGATAGAATCTCACAACAGACTTCCTGGTCTCTGGCTCGTATAATCTTTCTCCTCTCTCTTCAGTGAAGTTCCCTGAGCCTTAGGAGCAGGAGTTGTGTTGTAGATGTATCAGCTAGGGCTGCCCCCCAAATCATATACACAAATGCAACACTAAATAAACTTAGCATCAAGTATGCATGCAGTGAATATATTTATATGCAGGCAAAATATTCATACACATGAAATACGTAATTCACTTAAAACAGTTGTAAATGAAATGGACACATATATAAGAAAGATCACTCACCACAGTCAAGACCGTTTTATTCAAGAAATATAGAGATGGCTCAATATATTTAGTTTATTAACATAATAATAACAAATGGGTCTAAAGAAAGAAAGCATATTATATTAATAGATACAGGAAGGTTCAATATAAGCACCTTTAAGATGCAATATAGCACTATGATAAAAGCCCTAGAGGCTGAAAGGAACATACTTCAGCATAACAAAGTCTATATATGTGACAAGCAGCCAACATTATCTAAGTGGAGAAAATGTGAAGTAATTTTATTAAAATGGGGAGCAAGACAGGGCTGTTCACGGCTCCTACTCCTTTTCTATACAGTGTTTGAAACCCTACGCAGAGCAGTAAGATGAGAGAAGGAAATTAAGGAGATACAAACTGGAAAAGAAGAACTCACATTATCTTTATTTGCAAACAAAAAGGGAATTACATAAGAGATCCCAAAAAATTCCACCAGAAAATTTATAAATATGATCAACATTTTCATCAAATGTGTCAGGATACAATATCAACTTACACAAACTAGTAGCCTTTCTACAAACCAATAACAAAATTCTGAGAAAGAAATTGTAGAAACATTGATGTTCAAACAGCCTCAAAAAATATATTAAAAAGTGAACCTAACCAAGTAGATGACGAAGTTATACAGTGAAGACTTTAAACCCCTCAATAAAGAAATTGAGATAAAGACAAGGAGATGAAAAAACTCCCATGCTTATTCATGGAGTATTAATAATTAATAATGGAGAAACTATTATCTTACCAAAAACAATTGACAGATTCAAAGAAATTCAAATCAAATTATACATGACATTATTCACAGAATAGGAAAAAACTAATTTTTTTTACATTTTTAAATTTTAATGTATTATAATTTATTCAAATTACATCCTGAGTGTTATCCCCTTGCTCGTATCTTCCCATTCCCACCTTCCCTCCCTCTTCTGGCCTACTCTCCTCCCTTAGACCTCTGACAGAAGGGGACCTCCTACCTCACCATATGGCCATAGCCTAACAAAAGTCCTAGTGTAGCTTCAGCAATCCAGAGCAAAACATTAATCCTGAAAGGACTAGCATACCAGACTTCAAGCTATATTACAGAGCAGTAGTAATAAAATAAGTAACATGGTACACGCATACAATGAACATTTAGGTCAATTAAACAAAACACAAGATCCAAATATGATTGAATGTAATCCCAGCCATCTGGTATTTGAAAAATGCGGGGAAATGCACACTGGATGAAGAACAGCATCTTCAACAAATAGTGCTAGGGAAACTGGATGTCTACATGTAGAAGAATGAAACTAAACTCATGTCTATCGCCGCATACAAAAGTCAATTCCAAGAGAATCAAAATTCTCAAGGTAAAACCTAAAATACTGAAAGTGATAGAAGAGAACATGACCGCTATGTTTCAACATATAGTAGAAAGTGACCTTCTGAAATTTGCTCGGGACATAAAGCCAGAATAAACCTTGCGGCCCCAAGCCTTCTGTATGGCAAAGGAAACAATGTGCTTACCGAAGAGGAAGCCCACCGAATGAGATATAATCTTTACCATCCTCATATCGAATAGAGGTTTAATATCCCGAGTGTATAAAGAACCCAAAACAGAAAGAAATCAAGAAAACACATGACTTAATTAAAAGTTGGGTGTGTGGCTACTTACCTGGATAAAAGTTGTCAAAGTCAGGAACAAAAATGACTAAGATACGCATTTAAATGTGTTCAACGTCCTTAGCAATAAGGGAAATCAAACGTAAAGTACTTGGGGTTCTCATGGCACCCCAGCCAGAATGGCTAAGATCAGAGAAACAACTGACAGTGGCTGAAGGGGATGCAGGACAAGCTGAACCCATGATGACTGCTTATGGCACTAAAATGGTGCAGCCACTATGGAAATGAGTATGAATTCTCAAAAAGCTAAAGATAGAGCTCTCATCTGACTCCTTGCCTTATACCCAAAGGCCTCGACGTCCTACACCAGCTATGCCCACTGCTACTCTTCACAATTGCAAGGTGGGAAGCTAGCTAGATAACCTTGAACTGATGAATGGATGATTGAAATGTGTACAAATGCTTTTACTTACCTTAGTCATCCACATAGTCAGTTAGTAGAGTCATACCGTTAAACAGTCATTTCACTAATGAGTGATAATGCTGAATACATTCTGTACTTTTAAAATCTTGTCATAAAGTTTGTTCTAAGGCAGTGTCCTCATCAATGAAAGTGAACTCAATGAGCATCAGTATTCTAACTTTTATTTAGGCTTCCTGCCAAAGCAAAATTTACCAGGCAGCAGAAAGTTTTTTTTAATGGGCATCATGAATTTTTTTACACCTCAAATCCCTAAGGATTTGCAGAAATATTTCAAAGGCCATGCATTACACAAAGCCCTATAATTAACGAGAGCAAATTATAAAGTTGAGAGAAAGTTTTCTTTCTTCCCTGATGAAAGACAACAGGGATCTCTCGGGCTGGCCTAACTAGAACCAAGCAATCCTCAAGAGCTGAGAAGCCTCAAGCTTTGATAATAAGTACACAACACCTCACCGTGGCAGAAAGCAAGACTCTGCCCAGTGTGGTGGTGAGGGATGAGCCCCAGCTACATAATCACTTGACCTCATATCACACAACTCTGCATCACAGAAAGATTAAAACTGCACAATGTAGGAAAGCCCTGTTCTTGCCTACCACAGAGATTCCAATAGAAAAGATGCGGCCACTTTCTTAAGGTTGCTAAACAATCATAATATAAGTAAGAATCTGGACGCATAGACCAGTGAGTTTCATTAATAAATATTTATTTCTTTTGAGTGAGGAACAACACTTGCTTCTACAAAAATCATGAGAAATATACTTCAGAATCTACCAGTCACAGTGACGTGTTTCGTAACCTAATGAAGCAACAAGGTAGGAAAACTACTCACCTCTCACTCTCTTTTATTAGATGACAATTCATTTGTCATCACTCACTCATCATTTATCTTTGAAGTTGGAAAATGTATGCAATTTTGTGTCTAAAGATCAATAACTCACAGTAAAATGGGTACAAGAGAGGTGAAGATGAGGTGGGACGCTATAATCACATAGTAATTCATAATATGCTTACAGTAGAGGGAGAGTCTGGAAGCCAAACTGTGGCATTGGTTTAGATTGCAGAATATTCCAAAATGTTTCTTTTCTTTTCACTTATTTTTAAGATTTGGTTTTCACTTATGTAGCCTCTCTCTCTCTCTCTCTCTCTCTCTCTCTCTCTGTCTGTCTGTCTGTCTGTCTCTCTGTCTGTCTCTCTCTCTCTCTGTCTCTCTGTCTCTGTCTCTCTGTCTGTCTGTCTGTCTGTCTCTCTCTCTCTGTCTCTCTGTCTCTGTCTCTGTCTCTCTCTGTCTCTCTCTCTCTGTCTCTCTCTCTCTCTCTCTCTCTCTCTTTCTCTCTCTCTCTGTCTCTCTCTCTCTTTCTCTCTCTTCTCTCTCTCTCTCTCTCTCTCTGTGTGTGTGTGTGTGTGTGTGTGTGTGTGTGTGTGTGTGTGTGTATGTTGGTTCCATGGGTACATGGCCTTCCCAAAGGAATCCAGAAGAAGTCATCAGATCTGCTGAAGGAAGAGTAACAGGTATTTGTAAGCTGTGGGACATGGAAGATAGGAACAGAACTATGGAAGAGCATCAAATGCTCATAAGCACTGAGCCATCTCTCAAGCTACAGTTAAAAAAATTAAGACAGGTGTTCACAATGCAGCACTTTCTATCCATCTATCCTGGAATTCACTGTTAAGCCTAGGATGACTGAACTCATGCTACTGTCCTGAATCAGTTTCCTGGGGGCTGTGGCTACAGTAACATATTGTCATGCCATATTTTTCATCTCAAAATACTTCTAAAATTAAGGATGGCTTTACAAACATCAACCTCCTGATTGTGTTGGATGGAAATTATACATGTTAAGTAAACTATAACATTTACTTGTATATACTATGTTATAGAGGAATCACAGAGTTTGTTCTAAAGACACAAAAACTACATAAGATTTCTTGTTTTGTGAATGTGTTCTATGACATCTTTGACACAATAATTTAACATTTTTACTTAGAATACTTAAAACTGACTTTCTTTTAAAGCTGCTATAAAGTGAAAGTATAAAAGCTTTGGTGTATAAGATGTTCTACTGATGAGAGAAATGTTTCCTTGTCTCAGGGAAAAACAGAAGGACCCTAGTAGAACTAGTTTTCCCTGAGATATTAATATTAAATCCAATAATATTACAGAAAATTAATTATGGAGTAAATGGAACAATTACCTGAAAGCAAATGCTTGAAATCAGGAACAGTGACAGTAGATTCAACCTTAACAGAGCTTACACCAAATAGCTCATGGCAAAGCCCCAGGTTTCCTAAAATACAATCCCCAATGATATAGCCTTAGGCAAAAAAAAAAAAACCACAGAGAAATACTTAGTCATATATAATAAGATACTGAGACAATGTGACTAAAGAAAGGAAAGTGGAAGGGCAAAACAAGAAAATTGGAGCGTGTTGTCCATGCCTGGCAGTGAGTGAATAATGATCTAAGCAGGTGTAAGGAGACAGGAGAATCAAAGAAACATATAAGATAGAGTCTATAGGGTTGTACATTAAGACAAAAGAATGAATAATCTGTAAGGTGGAGTTCATAGGGTCATATATTATCTCTATTTATTGTTTACATTATTTTTCAATGCCTCTTCTTACAATGGCAAGGCACTATGAAAACTGTTACTCTACATATTCAAAACTCACAATAGTAAAAAAGTAAAACATACATTGTTTATAGATTAGTCACTTTCTGATCCTTAACTTATCCATACAGCACTTATTAGGAATTCTTTTCTTCTTAAAGTGTCACCTTGAGAAACAGAGACAGAATGTTCATGGTCACATTCTTGGAGGGGAAAACACTGGGGACTAGAAAGAATGGAGAAAAAAACAATGTGACTCCAGTTACAAATATGCCACTTCTTAGAAATAATTATTTCCAAAGTAAATTAATCTCAGCTATCCTACACAGATCACAGCTGTCTTATGCTCTTCGTATTTATGCACTGAAGTGAAAAATCAGTAAACATTTGGGAGAATTTGGGGAAATATGGACTCCATAAATACTACTTATCAAATATGTTGACATGTGAGAAAGGAAAAATAGCTCTGCCTAATAGAAAGCTGAATATATTAATTATAAAGACACGCATCATGTTGTGAAGCTGGAGAAATAAGATTAAGTAAATGAAGAGTTACTGAAGAATTCACATGGTGACTTCACAACACTTGTCTTTGGGTGATGAGCTTGCCGTTAAGAAAATGGGCACAATCTCAGTTGCCTCCTACTTTAAGTGTACATATAGAGTTTTTATGTGTTAGTCTTACACCTCCAGCTAATTACTGTGAACCCCAAGAATCCTGGGGTGTTCTAATGTCCATGCAACTCTCCCCTCAGATTATCAAAAGGGAAGTGTGTGGTGTGTGAGTGTGTGTGTGTATGTGAGTGGGGGTGTGTGTGTATGGTGTATATGTGTGGTATATATGTGTGTGAGTGAGGTGTGTGTGTGTGAGTATGAGAGTGTGAGGTTGTGAGTGTAGTGTGTGTGTGTGTGTGTGTGTGTGTGTGTGTGTGTGTGTGTGTGTGGTGTGCTTCCACTAATGTTTTATAACCTGGATGTCTTAGTCAAGTAGAAATGATAATTTTATGTTTTCCCAACTATTTTCAGTCATTATGCAGGCTCTGTCCTAAAGTTACTAGGAAATCAAATTTCAGTCTAATTTAACAGACATACGGCTATACAATATGTAGAAATGTTGGGGAAAAAGCTAGTAAGCTGCGATCCTCCATGGTCTCTTCTTGAGTTCCTGCCTTGAATTTCTTTTCTGTATTTTCTTTATGAAAGACGGTGAGCTGTAAGATAAGTCTTTTCTCTCCATGTTGCTTTTTGGTCATGGTCTTTATCATAGAAAGGAAAACCTAACTAAGACAATCACTTAACATGTTTTGATTTATATGTGTATGTATATGGTATGTCATGTGTTGTATGTGTATATGTGTGTGATATATATGTGTGGTATGTTATGTGTTGTATATTTACATGTTTGTGGTATGTTGTGTGGTGTATGAATACATGTGTGATATGTCACATGCTATATGAGTACATATATGTGGTATGTTGATGTATCTGTGGGCACATGTGTGTACATCCCTGTGGATATCCAAAGATGACACTATGTGTCTTCCTCCATTACTCTCAATATGTTTATTGAAAAGAGGTATCTGTCCAACCAAGAGCTTGTCAATTCCAATTAGTCTCGCTAGACAATTGTCCTGTGATCCCCGTCTCTGTATCCTAAGTACTGAGATAACAGATGGGCACCAAGGCCTGCCCAACCTGTATGTGTGTGCTGGAACAGGAAGTTACGCCTTCATACCTGTGCAGAAATTCGTTATGCACTGAGTCGCTTCCCCAGGTCCCAGACTCCCTGAGTACATTTCACTGTTGAAAGTCTTACTCAAAGGTAGCTTCATTAATGGACCTGAGTTGCTTTCATCCAAACGTCAGTTGCAGTATTTTATCATTAGGACATTATCAACCAATACGAACCCTTTTGAAGTAAATGATTCTACTTTTAAGAAAGATAAATGTTGCAGCATTTATGCATCCAACCTTATTTTTTATTTTTATTAATTTTTTTTGTTTGAGAATTTCCATACAGATGTACATAAGATGTTTCCCCCCTCACCACTTTTCCCTCCCAACAGTCATCAGCCCCTGGCTTCTCCACTGAAGGAGGGGCTTCATTGAGTTCCTCCTCTGTCTATTTTGGTATTTTTGGTTGGCTTCATCTTGCCAATCTTATGATTGCAGTCACATCCACTATAAGGTTATATCTGGTAAATACTTTTTTTTTCTGCATGCATCTACAACCTCCAGCTCTTACAGCCTTATATCTCCCTCTTCTTCACTGATTCCTCATTCCTCTGCGAAGAGTGTGGGATAGATGTCCCAATCAGAGCTGAGCATGCCACAGACTCTAATTCTCTGTGTTGACCACTCTCTGCATTAACAGTTTATGAGGAAAAGAAACTTCTCTGCAGTGGGTTCAAGGATGCACTTTATACCCTATGCATGTAAAGACAAGGACTTAGGGATCTGTTTATTACTGTGTCTACAAGGCAGATTGATATGTACCACATAGCTTTAGACCCTCCCTTATAGCCTATGACTTGTCCAGTCAAGTGTTTGGGGACCATTTAATGGTACCAGGCATAAGCTCCATCTTGTGCAGCAGGATTTAAGTCCTATTAGAAAGTAACTGACTGTTCCCGCAACCTTGATGGGCTATTACACCAATGGGCATATCTTCTACTGCCAGCCATTATCGTAGTTTCCAGGGTTCCTGTCTGGTTAAGAATATTAATGGACTTTATCCCTGGAAGTGGAAAAAGAACTTTCTAGCACTATAAAAACAGGGATGAATGTTCCATATATGACTTAATCATGTGGTTTCTTTAGGAATAGGGTCTTCCCACCAAGTATGGATGCTCACTAAAAACAATGACAATAGCCTGTAAGGACTCCAGAGGTCCTATGAGACCCCAGGAACCAAAAGCTCAATAAAACTCATTCATACATAACATTAGGCCCCTTAATTGATAGTGAACCTTTCTAAGACCAGAATAAGTAAACTTTGTGGTGACATAATAAATTACAAGATATAATTGAAGAGATAAATGGATGCATAATGAGAAAATCACATCATCTGCACACATAATTGACATTTACTAAACTGAATGGTAAATTAATTGTATGCTGTAATCTTATGATTTGTCCGAGTCACACATGCAGATCATCTGAATATATTAAAGAATTAGGAGGATTGAAGGTTTATTTGTTCTATCTTTCACATTTCAGGAACCCAAGCAATGACAATCAATCAAACAATCCTTGAAGAATTCATTCTCATAGGCTTCTCTGCTTATCCACATGTACAGACCTTGCTCTTTGTCGTCTTCTTTTGCCTCTATATGCTCACTCTTGCAGGCAACCTGGCCATCATGGGCTTGACTTGGGTGGACAGATCTCTCCACACACCCATGTACCTCTTCCTTGGTGCTCTCTCCTTCTCTGAGACCTGCTATACCCTGACTATCATCCCCAAGATGCTGGTGGATCTGCTGGACAAGGACAGACGCATTTCAGTCCCAGGCTGTGGCTTGCAGATGTGCTTCTTCCTGGGTCTCGGTGGAACCAATTGTATCATTCTCACCTTGATGGGGTATGACCGCTTCCTGGCCATCTGCAACCCCCTCAGATACCCTCTTCTGATGACCAATGTTGCATGTGGACAATTTGTGGTCTCTGCTTGGGCTGGAGGCTTCTTGATTTCTCTAATAGAGACTGCACTGATATTCAGAGTTTCTTTCTGCATACCCAACCTCATCCGACACTTCTTCTGCCATATGAGGGCAGTTGTGAGGCTCTCCTGTATAGACCGTGACTTCACAGAATTCATTGTAACACTGATGTCAGTGTCGGGCTTGCTGAGTACATTCTTGCTCATCCTCTTGACTTATCTGTTCATCCTTTCTTCTGTACTCAAGATTCCTTCAGCTGAGGGTAAACAAAAGGCGTTTTCCACCTGTGCCTCACACCTCACTGTGGTCATCATCCACTTTGGATTTGCATCTATTGTTTATCTGAAGCCGGAAGCCTCAGGGGGAGATGACACACTCATGGCAGTTCCTTATACTGTCATTACCCCTTTCCTCAGTCCCATTATATTCACCCTGAGAAACAGGGATATGAAGAATGCTTTAAGAAAGATCACAAGAAAGACCATAGTCTTGAAAAAATGATCTTATGTTATTGTTAATATATGGTTTACTTTCTTCATTAGTCAGCGGAGCATATGCTATGTGACCTCTGTAAAATGGCTTGGATACAGGAACAAGTGATTGGAATTTTCACCTAAGCTTTCCAAGTCATTTTTCAAGCTTGTTTGGGAAGTTATCCAATCTCTCTATTACTCTTAGCTCTGCTGATATGATGGTTCTGCCAATAAATTTCTGGGTCTCCTGTATAATTCATAAGTAAGAAAATAAATAGAGCAAAATGATAAGTAGCAATATGACCACTGCACAGACAGGCATCTTCATTATCTAATGATTTAAATATTAAATGTTTTTGCACAGATTGTAATGCATTTGGTTAAACTTTCCATAGAAAAACTATTTATGGTAGGAGATGTATGCTGTAAAGCCCAAAATCCAGCTATTTGTAAAAACTTGCCTATGCATCATACACACACATTCATAAACATACAAACCTGCATCACACCAATGACTAGTTAATAAATACTTTAATACTTCAATAGTGCTCTATTTGCTACTGTGGTATCACATGACTTCTAAATACTTCAAAGTGTTGGAGAACTGTTAACATTTCAGAGAATAAAAAAGATACTAATACCTGGGTGGCCTGTGATTTATGGCGTTTGATATTAGAAATGTATTTCTTTATTGTCTGTCACCAGGATATTCAAATGCAATTGCTGTGATAGTAATATATTTGACCTCTAAAAAGAGGATTTTTTTGATAATTTTGAAAGCTAAACAATATATAAAACATTTAATCACAAGTAAAGTTAGTGTTAAATATTTATAATATCATTTACTAAATGATAAAAGAAGAAACACTGTACAAATTATGCAACAAAAGAATAGGCAGAGGCCTTACTAACAATATGGTAAGGAAAGTCTAGAAAATGCTGTGAAAGATTTTCTCAGTTTTTCCAGTTAATTGTCTGTGACCTCTATAAAAGGTATAAATTCAAATATGTGGTAAATATATAATGTTTTAAAAAGACAAAATAATTATTGAAAATAGTCACACATGGCAGGCTAAACCAGTCATAAGGACAGATGAGTGAGCATCTGCCAGCTCAACTGCTCCACACCCTAAGCTTGGTTCCCCAAGACCCATTCTACTGTTTCCCATCTTACCACCTGCTCCAGGGCTGGGGTCCTGTCACCAGTTCCAACAGTCTCCAGCTGCTTAGGATGGACAGCTATCTTCCAGACTCCAAGAGACTACAGATTTCATCCTAGACTACTCTATCCTGCAAAACTTTCAATAGCATAGACAAAGAAAACATGATGATTCGTGATAAGAAAAACAAAATTAAACAACATATATGCACAAACACAGTCCTACAGAAGGTACTAGAAGGAAAACTCCCACCCAAGGAGGTTAACCACACCCCAAAATACACACACACACACACTCACAAACGAACAATGGCATCAGCAACATCAAAATAACAGGATTTAATTGGTCATTAATATCTCTCAATATCATAGGACTCAACAGCCACACAAACCCCCCACCCCCCACCCCCCGCTGACTCAAATGCCCAAGATAACAAAATGGATGCAAAATCAGGCTCCATCATTATGCTGCATACAAGAAACACACCTGAGCAACAAAGATAGACATTACCTCAGCACTAAAGGCTGAAAAAAGACTTTCTAAGCAAATGGACCAAGAAACAAGCTAATGTAGCCATTTTAATATCTAAAAAAACTGGAATTTCAACCAGAATTAGTCAAAAGAGATGGGGAAAGACATTTCATACTCATCAAGAGAAAAATCCACCACCAAGATGACATCTCAATTCTGAACATCTATGTCCCAAATACAAGGACACTCCCATTTGTTAAAACAAACAAACAAACAAACAAACAAACATTACTGAGGTTTAAATCTCACATCAATCCCCACACATTCATAATGAGAGGCTCCAATACCACATTCTCACTAGTGCACATGTCGTCAAGACAGAAACTAAACAGAGAAATAGTGGAACTAGCAGATGTTATGACTCAAATGGACCTAACAGATATCTACATAACATTTCACCCAAGCACAATAATATATACCTTCTTCTCAACACCTCATGAAACTTTCTCAAAAATTAACCATATGGGCAGTCACAAAGAAAGCCTCAACAGATACAGAAAACTGAAGCAACTCCATGGATTAGACCAGCATGGATTAAAGCTGGACTTCAACATCAACAGAAAGCCTACAAACCCATGGAAACTGAGCAAGTCTCTACTAAGTGTCCACTGGGTCAAGGAGAAAATAAAGAAAGAAAATAAAGACATTCTAGAATTCAACATAAATGAATGCACAGCACACCCAAACTTATGGGATACAACAAAAAGCAGTGCTAAGAGGCAAAATCATAGCATTAAGAGCCTTCATAAAGAAAATAGTGAGATCTTATACTAGCAACTTAAAAGTACATCTAAAAGCTCTAGAACAAAAAGAGGTAAAAGTTCCCAGGAGGAATAGATGGCAGGAAATAATCAAACTCAGGGCTAAAATTAATAAAAATAGAAACAAAGAGAACAATACAAAGACTCAATGAAACAAAAAGTTGGTTCTTTGAGAAAATCAACAAGATTGATAAACCCTTATCAAACTAACTAAGGGATACAGAAAGAGTATCCAAATTAGCAAAATGAGAAATAAAATGGGGGACATAAACAACAGAGATCAAGAAATTCCAAAGAGTCTCTAGGTGTTACTTCAAAAACTTGTACTCCACAAAATTGGAAAATCTAAATGAAACAATTTTCTTCATAGCTACCACTTACCAAAGTTAAATCAGGAACAGTTAACAATTTAAGTAGACCTGTAACCCCGGAGAAAATAGAAGCAGTCATTAAACATCTCCAGAAGAAGGAGGAGGAGGAGGAGGAGGAGGAGAAAGAAAGGCGAGGAGGAGGAGGAAGAGAAAGAAAGGCAAGAAGGAGGAAGAAAAGGAGGAGGAGGAGGAGGAGAAGGAAAGCATCCTAAATCTAGACTTTCAAAGAAGAGCTAATACTAATACTTCTAAAAGTATTCCACAAAATAAAAATGGAAAGATCATTGCCAAATTCATTTTATGAGGCCATAGTCAGCCTGATATCTAAACCACACAAAGGCTCAACAAAAGAGAAAATTTCAGGCCAATTTTCTCCATGAACATTAATATAAAAATATTCAATAAAATACTTACAAAGAGAAATCAAGAACACATCAAAAAGACCATCTACCATCATCAGGTAGGCTTCATTCCAGAGACGGTTCAGCATATAAAAATCAATCAATATAATCTGCCATATAAACAAACTGAAAGAAAAAAACACATGGTCAGGGGTCCCTCACAAACAATGGCACCAGCCAAGGACAATACAGGCCGTAAACTTCAAACCCCTACCCAGATCTAGTCAATGGACAGGACATTCTCCACAGTTGAGTAGAGAGTGGGGTATGACTTTCACACGAACTCTGGTGCCTCATATTTGACCATGTCCCCTGGAGGGGGAGACCTGGTGGCACTCAGAGGAAGGATAGCAGGCTACCAAGAAGAGACTTGATATCCTATGAGCATATAAATGGGGAGGAAGTCTCCCTCAGTCACAGTCATAGGGGAGGGGAGTAAGGGGGAAATGGGAGGGAGGGAGGAATGGGAGGATACAAGGGATGTGATAACCATTGAGATGTAACAAAAATAAATTAATAAAATAAAATAAATTAAATTAAAATAAAAAACAAAAAACACATGGTCATCACATTAGATCCTGATGAAAAATAAAAAAGTCTTGGAGAGATCAGGGATACAAGGTGCGTACCTAAATAAGATAAAGGCTATCCACAGTAATCCAGCAGCCAACATCTAATTAAATAGAGAGAAACTTAAAGCAATTCCACTAAAATCAGGGACAAGAGAAGGGTAACTGCTCTCTCCACATCTATTAAACCTAGTGCTTGAAGTTTTAACAAGAGCAATAAGACAACTGAAACAGATCAAGGGATTACAGTTTGGAAAGGAAGACGTCAAAGTATCACTATTTGCAGATGACATGATAATATACATAAGCAACCCCAAATATTCTGCCAGAGAACTCTTACAGCTGATAAACCCCTTCAGTACATGGGCTGAATTACAAATTTAACTAAAAAAAATCGGTAGGCCTCCTTTAAACAAACAGTAAACAACAGGACAAGGGGAAAAAAAAAAAAAGAAGTCAGGGAAACAACACTCTTCAGATAATATAAAATACCTTGATGTAACTCTAACAAAACAAGTAAAAGACCTGTATAACATGAGCTTCAAGTCTCCGAAGAAAGACACTGAAGAAGATAACAGAAGATGGAATGATCTCCCATGCTCATAGATTGGTAGAATTAACATAGTAAAAATGGCCATATTAGGCTGGAGAGATGGCTCAGAGGTCAAGAGCACCTTCTTCTCTTCCAAAGGTGCTGAGTTTAAATCCCAGCAACCACATGGTGGCTCACAACCATCTATAATGAGATCTGGTATCCTCTTCTGGCATTCTGGCAGAAGACTGTATAAATAAATAAATAAATAAATATTTTTTTTTAATGGTCATCTTACCAAAAGCAATTTACAGATTCAACACAATTCCTATTAAAATAAAGGTAGAGCAGAGATTGAGGGGACGACAAAGCAATGATTGGCCAAACTTGAGACCCACCCCATGAAAGAGAGAGAGCCAACCCCTGTCACTATTAATGATACTCTGCAATGCTTACAAAGAGTAATCTAACATAACTTTCTTCTGAGAGAGCTTTATCCAGCATTTGATGGAAACAGAAGCAGAGATCCACAACCAGGAAATGATTTCTCCACTAGAACCCGGTAAAACTACCATAAAAAGCCTTGAGTATTTCAACTTAGTTCAAGTATAAGACAAAGACATTAAAATAGCTTTTATGAATGTGATAGAAGTCAATAAAGAGAAAATTAATAAATCCCCTAAAGCAGCCAGGACAGAGGTGTCCCATGGGAACCCTCAAGCAACTAAGGCTGTTGCCAGTACTAGAGATTGCTCTTGGCAAACTGCTGGCAAAATCCCATTGCTAAAGACTATATCTACAGAACTCATTGAATATGGAAAGGTCAACCAGGTGCCTACATAGATCCTTCATCCTTATTTGCTAGCATCTTTGCTATAGGGAAGTATTCTGCATGCTACCAAAGGAGAAACATAAACACTAGCCCAGCCATGAGCCCTTTGATCTACAATGGTGTAATTCCTGCAAGATATGCTAATATGATAGCAGCACAAAGTTTGTGGGAGCAACCAACCAATATCTGATTTTTCTGAAGGCCCACTCCACAGGGTGAAATCCATACTTGGCACTGCTTGAGTCGCCATGTACTTGAGACTAGATAACCCAGGGACCCCAGGAAAAACTAAATACTACTGTTCTTTAAAAGGGGTGCAATAAGATAACTCCTAAGGACATTCTGCTGTACTCACAAATCTGTGCCTTGCTTAGCCACCACCAAAGAAACTTCCCCCTGTTTCAGCAGCAGAAAGGAACAAATACAGAGAGCCACAATATAGGTAGATGGATGGATAGATAGATAGATAGATAGATAGATAGATAGATAGATAGATAGATAGACAGACAGACAGACAGACACACCATGGAATACTTATCTCTGAAAGGAATGCCTCTAACAAATCTCTCCCCTCAGGGCCCAGGGAACCTTGTTGAAGAGGAAGCAAGAAGAAAGTAAAAGCCAGAGAAGATGGAGGACACCAAGCAAACAAAGCCCTCTAAATCAATACGATCAATCCTCATATGAACTCACAGAGATTGAGGAAGTATGCACAGTTACTTGCATGGGTCTGGACCAGGTCATTGGCATATATATTACAGCTTCCAGTTAGTTTTTTTGTTGTTGTCCTTGTTGTTGTTTATTTCTTTGCTTTGCTTTTTTGGGAGCTGGGAGGTTTGTTTGTTTGTTTGTTTGTTTGTTTGTTGCCATCACAAAGTGTTTAAGCCAAAATCATACAATGAAAAAAAAGAAAGCATCTTCAACAAATGGTGCTGTTCTAACTGGAGGTCTGCATGTAGAAGAATACAAATAGATCATTATTTATCATCCAACACAAAACTCAAGTACAAGTGGATCAAAGACTTCAACATAAAACCAGTTACACTAAATAAAATAGAAGAGAAAGTGGGAACTTGCTTTCAAATCACTGGCACAGGAGACAACTTCCTGAGCAGAATACCAACAGCTCAGGCACTAAGATCAATAATTAAGGAAGCCAATAGCCAAAATCAAAGTAAATGGTGAGATACTCAAGGAAATTCCTCTAAAATCAGGAACAAGACAAGGCTGCCCACTCTCTCCATATCTCTTCAATATAGTACTCGAAGTTCTAGCCAGAGCAATAAGACAACTTAAGGAGATCAAGGGTATTCAAATGGGAAAGGAGGAAGTCAAATTATCCCTATTTGCAGATGATATGATAGTCTACATAAGTGACCCTCAAAATTCCACCAGAGAACTCCTACAGCTGATAAACACCTACAGCAAATTGGCTGGATACAAAATTAACTCCAAAAAGTCTGTAGCCTTCCTATACACAAATGACAAGCTTGCAGAGGAAGAAATTAGGAAAACTACACCCTTCACATTAGCCACAAGCAATATAAAGTACTTAGGAGTTACTCTTACTAAGCAAGTGAAGGACCTGTTTGAAAAAAATTTCATAACCCTAAAGAAAGAGATTGAAGATGACATGAGAAGATGGAAGGATATACCTTGCTCATGGATAGGGAGAATTAACATAATAAAAATGGCCATCCTACCAAAAGCAATCTACAGATTCAATGCAATCCCTATCAAATTACCTACACAATTTTTTAAAGACATTGAAAGTTCAATTCTGAACTTCATATGGAAAAACAAAAAACCCAGAATAGCTAAAACAATCTTGTACAATAAAAGGTGCTCTGGAGGAGTCTCCATACCTGATCTCAAACTGTACTATAAAGCAATAGTAATTAAAACAGCATGGTACTGGCACAGCAACAGGCTAATTGATCAGTGGAATCGAATCGAAGCCCAGATATGAATCCACACACTTATGGTCATTTGATTTTTGACAAAGAAGCCAAATCCATTCGATGGAAAAGGGATAGCATCTTCAACAAATGGTGCTGGTCTAACTGGATGTCTATGTGTAAAAAAATGCAACTGGACCCATATTTGTCACCTTGTACAAAACTCAAATCCAAGTGGATTAAAGACCTCAACATAAAACCAGAGACACTAAATCACTTAGAAGAAAAATTGGGAAAGAGCCTGGAACATATTGGCACAGGAGACAACTTCCTGAACAGAACACCAACAGCCCAGGCATTAATGTCAACAATTAATAAATGGGACCTCATGAGGCTGAGAAGCTTCTGTAAGGCAGGTGACACTGTAAAGAGAACAAAGCGACAGCCTACAGACTGGGAAAAGATCTTCACCAACCCCACATCTGACAAAGGTCTAATATCCAAAATATATAAAGAACTCAAGAAATTAAATACCACCAAACCAAATAATCCAATTGAGAAATGGGGCATGGAACTAAAAAGAGAATTCTCAACAGAGGAATATCAAATGGCTGAGAAACACTTAAAGAAATGCTCAACCTCCTTAATCATCCGGGAAATGCAAATCAAAACAACGCTGAGATTCCATCTTATACCCATCAGGATGGCTAAGATAAAAAATTCAAGCGACACCACATGCTGGCGAGGATGTGGGGAGAGAGGAACACTCCTTCATTGCTGGTGGGAATGCAAACTAGTACAACCACTTTGGAAATCTATCTGGTGCTATCTCAGAAAAATGGGAATAGGGCTTCCTCAAGACCCAGCTATTCTACTCCTTGGAATATACCCAGAAGATGCTCCAGCACACAGCAAGAAAATTTGCTCAACCATGTTCATAGCAGCCTTATTCATAATAGCCAGAACATGGAAACAGCCTAAGTGTCCCTCAATAGAAGAATGGATAAAGAAACTGTGGTACATATACACTATGGAGTACTATTCAGCTATTAAAAACAAGGAATTCCCGAAATTTGTGGATAAATGGATTGAGCTAGAAATGATCATAATGAGTGAGTTAAGCCAGAAGCAGAAAGACTCAAATGGTATATACTCACTTATATCTGCATATTAGCCCAAGGGGCATGTCCCACGAAAGCCTTCACTTACCAGGAAACTGAGACAGAGGGGAGGACATTCTAGTGGGACTCTAGATGAGAGAAGCATGGGAGAATGGCAAAGTAGAAGGATCCAGAGGGTCCTAGAAGCCTACAAGTAAAACATTATGATAGGCAGATTTGGGCACAGGGGTCCCGCTCTAAGGCACCAGCCAAGGACAATACAGGCAGTAAACCTTAAACCCCTACCCAGATCTAGCCAATGGACAGAACACTCTCCACAGTAGAGTGGAGAGTGGGATATTACTTTCTCACATACTCTGGTGCCTCACCTTTGACCATGTCCCCTGGACGGGGAGACCTGGTGGCACTCAGAGGAAGGACAGCAGGTTACCAAGAAGAGACTTGATACCCTATGATCATATAGAGGGGGAGGTAATCCCCCTCAGGAACAGACATAGGGGAGGGGAATAAGGGGGAAATGGGAGGGAGGGAAGAATGGGAGGATACAAGGGATGGGATAACCATTGAGATGTAACAAGAATAAATTAATAAAGGAGGAAAAAAAATTAATGAATGGAACCTCATGAACTTGAAAAGCTTATATAAGGGAAAGGACCAGGTTGTTGTTGCCTGTTTGTTTTTGTGTTTGTTTGTTTGTTTGCTTGCTTTGTTTGTTTGTTTGAGACAAGGTTTCTCTATGTAACAGAGCCTTCGCTGCCCTGAACTCACTTTGTAGACCAGGCTGACCTCAAACTCACAGAGATCCACTTGCCTATACCTCCCAGGTGCTGGGATTAAAGGCATGTGCCAATACACCTTGCTCCCACTTAGTATTTTTATGGGATTCTTGAATGTGAACGAGTAGATCTGTTTCTTGTGCTTTCTCTTGGGCTGTTTTCCTTCTGTATGTTTATTTTGTCCAATTCTAATGTGTTAGTTTTGTTTTTATCTTATTATATATTAATTTTATTATTGTCCCCTAGAAACCTTTTTATTTTCTAATGACTGACAGAGAGGGGGTAGATTTGGATATGAAGGAAGGTGGAGAGGAACTGGGGGGACTGGGGGGAGGTAAATAATAATCAGAATATTTTATGTAAGAAAAAAACTATTTTCAATAAGAGGAAAAAACAATCAAGCTACTGAAACTATGTGACACTATTTGCTCAAGTTCAATTGGGTTATCTATATCACCTCCCCTATCCAAGGCTTGGAGTACACTGCTAAAATAATGCAAAAGCTAAGATGGAGAGACCTGTGGTGAAATGCTGTTTTCTGGACATGCCATGGATATGGCACACATGAATTAATGGTAGCTTGGGTGACCTGTGCAATATCAGAAGATATGCACAAGACCAAGCCAATCAAAATGCCAGCACAGATGGGGCAGAGGCTTCACACACCACACATATAACAAAGAAGGTATTGCCATTTGATGGCAGGTGAGAGAGAGAAAGAGCCACATTCCTTTGGGAATGTCACTACTAGTAACTTACTCAAATCTCAATGGATTGGCCCATACCCACACATATGTGGGCAGCATTAATTGGACTTGGTGGGTTATTAGTTTGTGTTTCAGAAAGAAAGAATACGTGATGTTTTTAAAGGGAAGACATGTTGAGAGCTCCCAGGGGGCTAAGAAGTTATGAGTTAGCAGGGGGTAATATGATCAACATACTGTGTGTGTGTGTGTGTGTGTGTGTGTGTGTGTGTGTGTGAAAGTTTCAGTAATAAAGAACATCATGATGGGTGGATCGGGGCCCAAGGGGGTCTACTCAAACTATTGCACTAACTAAGGACAATACAATAGTAAATATCGAACCCCTACTCTGATCTACTGAATGGACAGGATATTCTCCACAGTTATGTGGAGAGCAGGGACTGACTTTGACATGAACTCTGGTGCTCCATATTTGACCACCTCCCCTTGAGGGGGAGGCCTGGTGGCACTCAAAGAAAAAAAAATAAGCAGAATACCAAGATAAGACTTGATAGTCTTTGACCATATAGTGGGGGAGGAAGTCCCCCTCAGTCATAGACCTAGGGGAGGGGAATAGGGTGAAAGCGGGAAGGAGGAAGGAATGGGAGGACACAAGTGATGGGATGAGTTGTCATCTGAATAAATTAATAAAATTTAATAAAATAAAATATTCAAAAACCTTACATAAAAGTTATTATAGATAAAGATAACTATCAGTATTCAAAATACAATACATAGCTATACATTTTGTCTTTTATTAGCTGATTTTAAGGAGTGACTATATAAAAAGGTAAATTCAAAATAAAAAGAACATTAAGCCAGGCATGGTGGCATGCACCTTTAATACCTGCATTTGGGAGAAAGAGGCTGCTGGGTCTCTGTGAGTTTGAAGCCAGCCTGATCTATAAAGTACATCCAGGACAGCCAAGGCTAGTGAGAGAAACCCTGACTTGAAAACAAACGAACAAACAAAATCCAAACAAACAAAAAGAAAGAAAAGAACATTAAATGTCATGATGAAAAAGTTTCCTATTGTCTGGACAGGACTTAATCCAACAGGCTTATGTTGTAAACATTTATTGCCTTTCTCAGCATGACAGAGTTGAGATGGAAGGTCTTGAAGAGGTGGAACCTAATGAGATAATTTAGTCAAGGTTCTACTCAGTGAGTGGATAGATGTTTCATCTCGCCAGAGTCATGCCCCATTGGAACGTAATCATTCCATGAGCATGGGCTGCTATACCAATAACAGTCGGCCTCTCTCAATTTTGCTATTTATTGTCCTTCCATGTGACATCTGTCTTTCTTCCCTCTTTTCAAATAAGTGCCTTCCATAATGCTAGCCACCTTGTTGTGATGCAGCCACAAGACCTGCACTAGAGGCAAAATAGATGGAAGTTTCAATGTTGTTGTAGCCTCCAAACTGTTATACAAACACACTCTTTGCATTGTGTAGTGCCCATCATCTTCCTGAAGTCCAGACAGCACGGGTAGGAGTGGACAACTGACCACTGTAGACACCTGAAAAAAATACTACTCTCTCTTGCTTAAGCTACTGTTCACTGTATTGTCCATTTAGATTGCAGACATGTTGTGTTGCAAAGATTTTTTTCTGGCCTTCCCTGGTTCTAGGAACACACGTAGTCTATAAAGATGGACCCAGGCAAAATGCCCATACACATAAAATATAATAAAGAATAATAAATTTTTAAAAATAAAGAGGGGGTAATTTTAATTTAAAAGTAAGTTATTGAGCCAAAACAGTAAAACGATACATATAGCAATAAATACCTTAAAGTCCAAATAAGAGACAATATATGGCTACATATTGTTTATATTGTGTCAAGAATTATAAATAATCTTAGATGGTTTTAATCATACAGGAAGGGAAGGAGAAGTCTATGGCCAACCACTACATCATCTATTATATATGGGATCTAGGTATATATAACAGGGTCTGTGGAGATTCCCACTGTGGACTAAATCCCACAGTTGGAACCATAGGGCGGTACCAAATGTCCAGTGAAAGGGATTTGTGTGTTCTTTGCACCTACAAGAAAAAATTTGAAGTAGTTCTACCCGTTCCATGACTGAACACTTTCTCTCACTTGTGCACACCCTCACCTCCTGAAACATCTAAAAACACTAGACTCCTTTGCCTTTGTGAGCCTTGTGGTTTCCTTTTTCGGATAAATTCTGGTCTTGCATTCATACTTGTGTCATCCAAAGTAGCTTTTTCAAAGATTTCTTGTTCATCCTTTTGCTGGTTCATTTTTTTTCCTTTTTGTCTTCCTATCCTTCTCTGCCTTCTCTCCCTGTTCCTCTAGTTATGCATATCAAATATGATTCTTCACATTTATTTCATCTAAGACCCAAGTTAACACTTCTAAGCCATGACAGCGTGTATCTCCTTCTTCCTTGCAAGCAGGATGTCAGACAGAACCCACCGACTCTCTCTTGTGCTTTACCTGTGTCTCGCTGAGACCTATCATCATCTTTCCTCAGCTGGTGAAACAGCGTTCTCAGCCTGTGGGTCAAGACCCCTTCAGAGGTCAAACAACCTTTTCCACAGGGGTATCATATCAGAGATCTTGCATATCAGATATTTACATTACTATTCAAAAGAGTAGCAATATTACAGTTATGAAGAAGTAACAAAAATAATGTTATGGTTGGGGGGTCAATCAACACATTATGAGGAACTATGCTAAAGGGTAGCAGCATTAGGAAAGTTGAGAAATACTGGGTGGAGGAAAGCCTCATGCACAGCTATAAAGCTTTGGTTCCTTATCGTCCCATCTAATCTTTCAAAAAGTACATAGCTGTGAATCACTTAAGAAGGGTTGCACATTCCGATAAACACTCCATTAGGTAACTTCAAGTAAGTGTAGAAGCCTAGACGGTATATATCAATCAAGAGACATGGAAACAGAAGCCCTCTAGGGTTGTTTTAGGTGCCACATGCATACTACTTATAAAAAAAACCTTTATTATGCAAGTGTATCAGAAAAATCTAAACTAATAATGGCTGGGGTGGTGCTTGGTGGTATAGTACAAGCTTAACATGTCTCAGGCTCTGAGTTCAATCTCTAGCACTGAAAATAAAAATGACAAAAAGTGTAATATAAAAGCCACACAAACTCCACTGGCATAGTTGTTTATTATCATTATTAGCTCTAAAGTATATATAAAAGAAATACACTCTAGAGTTATGATGAAGTAAATAAGCCAGTTAGTTATTTGTTGTCATTATAAAGTATGCAATGCACACAATTTATGTACTAGCCTTTTATGAAACTAGCAATGCTCTAAGATCATTTATACCAGCATCGCAATAAGCTCCTGAATAGCACTGCTTGACTGACTTTACTTAATGATAATAATTTCTCAGCTTCCTTATCATCAGTGGAAGCATTGGGGTGTGTGTGTGCGTGCGTGTGTGTGTGTGTGTGTGTGTGTGTGTGTGTGTGTGTGTGTGTGTGTAGTCAAATGCATACAGTAATGTCCTTAGACCACAGATGAGTGTGTTAGCATATCTACCATTCCGTAGTCCCCGGAAGCTCTCGTTACTACAGAGAAGATTGAGAATATGTGTTTATTGCAACTCTTTCCTTAACATGGTGTGAGAGATAAGTGATTTGTACTCGGTGTGGAGCTCGAGAAGTATGCTACTTCATCCATGACAGCTTTAGCAGGCCACGAAAACAAGAAGCCATATACCCAAGAAGCAAGTCAAGAAAGCCAGAGTGATGGAGAAAAACCTCATCACATTCATAAACCGCCTCAGGTCAGAGCCCAACATCAGCGGGCTGCAGTTACTCCTCGCTAGTCCTCAACCCAGTTATTCTGTGGTCTGTTCTATGCATCTTCCTTACCCACATTTATCTAGAAACAGGTCGGGCGGGGGGGGGGGGAATAGAAAAGTGAGCAACCAAATGGTAAAATGCAAAGGTGGGTGAGCTTGGCAAATCATCCTGTCCTCAAAACCCAAACAGAGTCTCTGGGAATCCTCTCATCCACAGCTCTCTTACTTCATCATTTCATTTTCTCAGCAGAATTTAGTCTTGAGTTTTCATATGTATTTGCCTCTCAAGCTTCTCTGAAATGAGCATTTGAGAAGCAATGAATTTGAAGGTTCCACTCCACCTCACTGAGGCCATTTTCCTCTAGGCCGCAGACTATCATATGTGCCCTAGGAATAATAATCCCTGAGGTGTGTGTGTGACTTGGACAGTCTTGTTGGAGAAACATAAGTAGCCATGGCAATATGTCTTAAGGGGCCACGTCCCTGATGTCCTGATGAGGGACAGTTGTGTTGATAAGAGCTGGCTACTGTCATCCCTTTTGGCTTTGAGGCCCAATCTGCTCAACCTCTGTCCTATCCTGCCACAAATAACTCTAGTCCTGTCCTGAATGGTCATGTCTACTAAAGGGGACCTGTAATAGACCAAGCCTGCAAAGAAGCAACAAGGAACCAGGCCTACCTAATAAATGCCCAAAGGTTGGCAAGAAATGACTGTGGAAGACAGAAAGCTAAAAGTCCAGGTGAGCACCTCAAAGAAATCATGTCCTGAAGCAGGCCTTTCAGCATTCCTGACAGCTTTTCATATTGCTGAAAAGCCCTTGAATCTCCCTGAGTATCTAGGCTGCTTAAATTCTGGTAAATCGTAATCAATTACATCTCACAGTGAGTGTCCCACTACGATTCCTTAGTCCTCTGTGTTAATCTTTAAGGAAATGGTATAAAAACGTTTTTAAAATGTTCACTGTTATAAATATATTCTCAGTTATAGAAATGTTTACATTTTTTACAACAGAATGTGATGATGACACATTATTGAATATGAGGTAATATTTTGAAACATGTATACACTGTGTAAAGACTGATTAAGAGGAATAATTGGATTTTCTCACCAGTGTCTGGACACTTTGAACACATTTATATAGGTTTTTTTCTCCTCTATAATTTCTCACCTCTAGCAAACAATTTCATTTTCTTCTACTTTGAGGTCAGCATTTTTACCTTCCACATAGAAAGGAACACATATAGTGTTTGTTTTTCTATGCCAGCTAATTTCTTCCATTTTGCTAAAACGATAGTTTTTCTCTTTTACATTGTTTGATAATATCCCATGTTGTGTATATATAATCATATTTTAATCAATCAACTATCCCACTTTATTTGTATGAGTGTGTGTATGATTAGTGTGCATATTTGTGTGGATGATTGTGTGTGTATATGTGTGTGTGTGTGTGTGTGTGTGTGTGTGTGTGTGTGTGTGTAAGGACAACCTCCTCTCTGATGTTGGTCCTCACCTTCTGCCTTGTGTGAGACAGTCTCTTTGTAGCTCACTGCTGTAAACACCAGGCTAGCTCGCCTATGAGTTTCTGGAGAGTCCCCTGTTTACATTCATCTCTCTGAAGATACACCGCTGAGATGTCAGGAGCCTGGTGCTGTCCCAGCTCACTTGGATTCTGGAGCTTTGAACGCAGGTCTTTATAACTTGCACCTTAAGCACCTTACCCACTGAGCCATCTCCTGAGGTCCCCCAGTCCTGTCTTGATGAACAACTTGACTGATTACACATCGCAAATATTATGAATAACTCTGCAAGAAACATGAGTATGCAAGTATATGTTTCTAATGCTGACTTCATTTTCTTTTTAATATCTCCCAGGATATGGATAGATGAATGCACAACTAATCTAGTTTCATTGCTATAAGGACCTCCATACTGTCTTCCATTTCACCCTCAGCAACCACAGTAAGCTTTATTTCCTCTGCATCATTGCCAGCATTTGCTCTCTCTTTCTTTCTTTCTTTTTTTCTTATTGGATAATATCCAGTCTAGCTGTGGTCACGTGATACCTTACACTGTTTCTGTGTGTATTTCATACAGGATATGCTTAAGTAAGAATATATCAAAATTCTGGAGATCTATAACTATATTGAGCAGGACAGAAAAATTACAAAGAAACTTTAGAGGCAAGAACTTACCTTTGTGTGCTTAAGGGAAAGTATTGCCAGGCATAAAGCCATACCTAAGATGCCTCTAAATAAACAGACGAAATTACATGCTATTTTTAAATACATATTTATAAACTCTACCATTCACCAGTTGCCGAAACTTAACGTTTATTTTTAAATCTCATTTCCCTGGCTGATCTAGAAGGAAGAAGTGAAGTTTGCTTCCACATATACACAATAGGATCGTCTGTGTTTATATCAGACTCACAATGGCCCAGGTGTATGATCCTTAAAATAAAATATTCAACTCTCTATGTGAGTCGCAAGGAGAGATAATGGTGCTTCCACTAACTGTGCTGTTGAAATGCCAGCATGTAGCAAGTGTCCAGAGCCTGCCACAGGCTAATATAACTTCTTTATAATCAATGATGCCAGTGCTCCTCAGTTATAGACCCACTGTTTCGTTTTCTAGAGCACTGATACTCACTTTGTGTTCATCAACATAAGAATTGAGGGAAGCCTGAAAACCAAGTAACCTTAGATTTCTCTGGAAACAGTGTATCTGTGTGGAGGGCCCTGTTCTTGTGTCTCCAGATGAAGGCTTACTCCCTATGAAGCATCATCTTTAAAGGCCAAGGAACGAACTATTAAAATTTCAGGCATGTAGCACGCAGGAGTTTGGGGTTAGCTAGGAATTCGGGCAGGTTTGCTATTATAAACAGCCAATTTGGATCAAGTGACATTCACCAAGCTATTATAAAATAATAAATTGTTGCACTCTGTGGATAAACTATCCTCAACAAGAAAATGTACTGGAGGGGGGATAGTCAAAATGGCCCCCACTGCACACATAGCACTATTAATTTCTACTTAGAATGTAAGTCCCCAAATTTCAAGATATTTTCATCATGACAGTTGAAATTTCAGGCTTATCTGTACTGTCATGTCCTGATAACAGGGTGCAGCCCTGATATCATGAAAGGTTTGGAGTGTAAGCAGGAAGAAGTAAGGGGTTCCCTAGAAGAGAGAGCAAACAGACTTAAAACACACACACACACACAGACAGACACACACACACACACACACACACACACACACACACACACACACACACACAGAGCTAACATGAGGTGAGCAGCCATGGAGCCCAGACTCAGAGGGAGGAGTCTGTGTAGGGCAGCCTCTTCACAAAGCAGGTTGTAGAGAAGAATGGAAAATATATTAAATTCATAAGCTGTCTCAGTTGCCTTGGCTGGTGGGGAAGTCCTTGGTCAGTCCTAATAGCAAACGGGATTCTGTTGTGAGCCTCAAAAGTACATGATAACTGTCACTGAGGGCAGCAAAGGAGTTAGGGATGTAGGCGCCTTTGAACACAAAGCAGCAGCCTATGTTCTGGCTTGCCTTGAAGTCAGCAGAATTTTAAGTCATGTTGGGCTTCATGGGGAAGGTGACATCAACCAATTTTTGAAGAAGAGAAGGGGTTTTCTGTGCTCCTTCTTGTTCTTATTCTTTTCCAATGTTTTTTGTCACACCACCACCACCACCACCACCACCACCATATTTAAAGAATGGTTCTGGACAAGTTGAAACTTTAACCATATTTTATACAATGCTGCAGCCAACCGTTACATTTTGTGTTTGTCTCAGCTTTTAAGTTTATAAAACACGTATCTTAATGAAGCTATGTAAGATAATGAAAGCCTAAGTTTACAGAAACGGAACTGAAATCTATTCCACTGACATTTGGTAGGGGCTAATTGCATCTCAGACACTGCTGTGCATACTGGGAACTGGGCAATAAAAGCGTGTGCCTCTGCAAATCCTGCATTGCTCAGGCTGCTTTGGCGTCGGCTTAGCCACCTCGCTCTAGAGAGCCTGCAAGCCTCTCCCAGTTCTCACAAATGCATCTAGCCTGTTATTTCACGGATTTCCAAACTGACGCTAACGGGCACTCAGAGTTACAAAAAATTTTCCCCAAGATCAAGGTGGAAAATAGTATCAAAGGAATTGCTCCCTCATTCTCATCCAGCTTCCTGAGGAGCACTTCCCAAAATCAATCTGCTTGAGAAAGAGCTTTTTTTTTTTCTTTCCAACATCCCTGTTCAAAAAATGATTTCTTCTTCTTGATAAGGAATGGCATAATTGAATATTATGGGTCTAAAAGTGCCCCAAAGTGCACGTTAGTGTCAGGGCCAGTCAGCACTGGAACAATGAAGGACAGATAATGAAGCAACAAATTCTTCCTGTGAGCTAATGGAGATCTCAACTAATACATCGATACAAATAATTTTGATGACATATTCCTGTGTAATTCCTACATATGTCTCATTAAAAAGTTGAAATAATTTGTTGTCGTTGCTGTAGCAAAGCAACTTTCATTGTCACAGCCATTAGTGACACTTAGAGGAGCTGATTTTCACGGGGCTTAGAGTTCTACAGTGAGATGCAATAAGGAAATTGATGCTGGAATCTTTCTCATTTGAGATAATATGTAGTCACAGCTGCACATAAGAATAAAAAAACACAATCCACATTAATATAAGATGGCTCTGCAGTAAAACTTTAGTGTTTTGTCTAATACAAATTTTCAAGCTTTACTAGATATTTATACTGCATGGGCTAAATTGTGCTAATTATTAATATCTAGAGGGAAATATTTTATAAATTACTTGTAATCTCAAGAATACAAAAACAAAAACAAAAGCACATAGATAGATACAGAGGAATCCATAGAGGAATTGCAAGTATAAAAATATAATGAAATGTCTTGGAGTGTGATATAATGGGTATTTTTTGTTTTTTGTTTTTGCTTGTTTTGTTTTGTTTTGTTTTTGAGACAGGGTTTCTCTGTGTAGCTTTGGCTGGCCTCAAACTAACAGCTATCTGCTGGCCTCTGCCCCTGAGTGCTGGGATTAAAGGCATGCACCACCATGTCCAGTTGATATAATGAGTGTTAATATTACTATTTACATGATTTAAAACAAGTGTTAGTAAGTATAATGACATTAATATTTAGATGCTTTGAATAGATGAAGATGTGACACAGTGGTTTCATTTAGATTAGCATTCCCAGTGTGGTTAGGATTAAGGTCCTTTAACTTAAGTGTCTGCTTACAATAGTTAACAACCTGGTACATCACTTTTTAAAGTTTATTTAAGGAAGAAATGTGACATGCTTAAATGCTACTGAAAATGGACATGTTTGTGTCAACCATGTGATGCTATCTTTAGTCAGATTTGCAGCTTTCCTGACAACCCCTTGAAGAAGTCAAATCTCTGACAAGGTTGATAGGAGACCAGGAAACCATAGCAGAAAGGTCAGTTAGAGCACTAACGACTTCCTGCCCTGTGGGCTTGTCAGTTTCCTGTAGCCACTGCCATTTTATTGCAGATTTGATGGTTATTTGTTTCTTAGAGTCCTTTGTGTCAGCAGTCTGAAATGTGTAGCACTTTTCTAAAGTCAAAGTTCTAAGAGAGCCATGAATCTTCTAGAAGCTCTGAGAGAGAACTGTTTTCTAGCGGTTTTAGCTTCTGGTACCTGCTGGCGTTCCTTACTTTGTAGCCAAATCATTACAGTCTTTGAGACTAGCCACATCTTCACGTCTCTCTGTGTTCCATCTTTATGTTGTCTTCTCATCTCTAGGGCATCCTTGGATTCCCTTCTAGCTTTCTTTTAAAGTCTCTTGTTGGATGTAAGGGCACCTAGTTAATGCTGAGTAGTAGTTTAAACTATTAATTCAACCACACTTTCAAAGCTTTTGTGTCAATCACAGGTTCTGGGGAGTAGAATGTGCAAAGCTTTTGTTTCAGCTTCCCAATAAGCTTGGCTTTCACTGTGTATCAGTGTGTGTACATGCATGCATGTGTGCGTGAATACATGCATGTGTGTGAGAATACATGCATGGTGTGAATACAGGCATGTGTGTGAATACGTGCATGTGTGCATGCATGAATACGTGTATGTGTGTGTGTATGAATGTGTGATCATGTGGATATGTGGAAATAACACACAGCTTTTATACTTCTTATAGAAAATCTGCCTATGCTGTCCAAGTCAGTCCTAACTCTTGACGTCAATCTTCCTGCCTCATCCTCCTGGGTAGCTAGAAGCACAGGAGCCACCACTCTGTCTGGCGTGGGCAGCCAGTCACACTACTTCTAAAAATGGAATACTAGGACTCGGGCACAAGGAATGACATCAAAAAGGCTTTTTAAGCAAGCGTTTCTTCATCTCTATACTGAATTGTTTCTCCAATTGTAATGAATGCATTTCAAACCACTTCTGGGTGTGCAGTCTGGCACTGTAGCTCCAGCACTCACTGAGTTCCCTCTGCCTCGTAGTCAGTTTCTCTTAAGTGGCAAGCCCCAAGGATCCACCTTCATGTCCTTCTTTTATTATTTCATTCAATATACACTGAGTAAAATTACTCCTGGGCTTGGGAGTTTGTAGTTGTGCCTGGGAAAGTGAGAGAAAAGCATATCATAGATTTTTAAAATTGTTAAAAACTACAACTTAAAATAGCCAAGCCGTTGTGAAGTCTCCCTACGAGCATTCACTGAATACTTAATGCAGCTGAGGCCATTCCGTTCCCAAGCCTCATCTTCAGGTCTGAAAATGTTTCCCTTGGAACTGAACAGCGCTGTGAAGGGGAAAATATATAGTAAAAATTGGTAATGTCTGAATCATTGATCATCTGTAGGTTTGTAACCTGTTGGAGGATGCTACTGCTTTGATACACCTACCGTTCAGCATTTTTTATTCCCGTTGCTTTTGCAGGAATTCAGGTGGACTGACACGATGAGAAATTTGAGTGGAAGTCAAGTGGAAGAGTTTGTCTTGGTGGGTTTTCCTACCTCTCCACCCTTCCAGCCACTCCTCTTTGTTTTCTTTCTTGCAATCTATCTGTTGACATTACTGGAAAACATACTCATTGTTTCTACAGTCTGGCTCACTCCAAGCCTCCATCGGCCCATGTACTTTTTCCTTGGTCATCTCTCCTTCCTGGAATTATGGTACATCAATGTCACTATTCCCAGACTCTTGGGAGCCTTTCTTACCCAGGATGGAAGAGTCTCCTATTTGGGTTGCATGACTCAGCTCTACTTCTTTATTGCTTTAGCCTGCACTGAGTGTGTCCTGTTGGCAGTTATGGCCTATGATCGCTATCTGGCCATCTGTGAACCCCTTCGTTACCCAAGCCTCATGCCTCCCAGCCTGGCCACTCGCCTAGCAGCTGCTTCTTGGGGCAGCGGGTTCTTCAGTTCCATGATGAAGTTACTTTTCATTTGCCGGTTATCCTATTGTGGGCCCAATATCATCAACCACTTTTTCTGTGATATTTCCCCACTGCTCAACCTCACCTGCTCAGACAAGGAACAAGCCGAGCTAGTCGACTTCTTGTTGGCCCTGGTGATGATTCTTCTCCCTCTACTGGCCGTGGTTTCCTCATACGCTGCCATCATAGTAGCCATCCTGAGGATCCCTACAGCCCAGGGACGCCACAAAGCCTTCTCCACCTGCACCTCCCACCTGGCAGTGGTTGTCATCTACTACTCCTCAACTCTCTTCACCTACGCCCGGCCCCGAGCCATGTACACCTTCAACTACAACAAGGTCATCTCTGTGCTCTACACTGTCATTGTACCGTTCCTCAACCCGGCCATCTACTGCCTAAGAAACAAGGAGGTGAAGGATGCCTTCAGGAAGACCATGCTGCAAAGATGCCACCACCATCCTAGGGATGTCCCAGATTGATGTGTGAGAGATCCCAGAAGAGAGGGAAAAAAGGTCTTACTAAAGACTTGACTAGCAATCACAGAATGGCCTTATAAGGGAATATCAATGTCAATTAGTCAACACTTTAAATACTGTCCAGGAACCTCTTAACACATGCAAAAATTAATAAACCATTGCTTTTGCACACACATTTCCAAACTAAGGTGGAATTAGATACACAAGGATTGCCTGAGATGGAAGGTTTCCAGTGGAGATTCCTTAACACCCATGCTTTTTCACTTTGGGTATTTTTGTTTGCTTTCTTTTGTTTTACTTTTTTTCCTGTTTGTTTTTATTTTCCTTTTGTTTTGAGGTTTGGGGGGAGAAAGGCATTGAAAAAGAGGGTGAAGTAGGATGGGTAGTGAGGTAGGAAGGCTCTAGGGGGCATTGGGGAGGGACAACCATGATGCAAAAAGTATTCTATGAAAAAAATTTAAATGTTGTTTGAAAACCGAATACCTAAAATATGTGAAGAGTTTGATCAAGTATGTCTGAGTCATAACTCCACCAGGAGTAATTTTAAGACTTTCTAGAAATACTTGTTGCAAAACCAGTTTAAGATTCTCTATTTTGTATCAAGCTTATTACTTTGTAAATGCAGAAATCTGAAATAAAAGAATCTTCAAAAAACTGTAAAAGTATATATTATACATAGCCCGAGAATAAATTTTATGGATTCTTCCTATAGCCTTAATTTCAAACAGATCTCAAAGTCATGGAAAGTCAAGATGTTGGTATTCAGTCACATATACATCAAGATGACTAAATAACCTTCTCATCTCACTGCTTGAACCTCAGGAGGATATAAACTTGGTTAGATTAGTGGATATCAATTAAGTAGGAATCAAAATTATTAGAAAACTTTCATTCAAGGCCATTAAGTTACTACCTGGGCCACAATATTTGTCAAATACTTGTAATTTCACCCTTAGGCAAAGGATGAAAACAGAAAATATAAAACAAGAAAATACTCAAGATCCAGAGACTATGTGAGGATATTTCTGTTCTAAATGGGATGCCTTAGGTTTGCACCCTAAATTGTAAATATTCTACCAAACTCTTTTGGGTTTCAGAAGGCTTTTTGAACTTCTTAGAGACAATGTCACATCCATCTGCTTTCTAGATTTGCTTATTCAAACTTTTGCACATTGAACCAAAGCAGTGGACATACAAAACAATAAGATAAATATGAAATTGAACAAATTCTAATGAAATGAAACATAGATTGTATACATTTGCCTATAGTAAGTCAAGTAGTGTGTGTTGAGGTGGGGGTGGGGTAGATTTCTGTATACATTTGCCTATAATGAACCAGGCTGAGTGTGCTGAAGTGCGGGGTGGGGATAGTCATTCAGCAAAGAAAAGTACTTACGAGTTTTCTATAAAATCAGCAAAATAATAATAATAATAATCTTACCCACATTTAAAAAAAGCAGAATTGCCTCTATTTTTCTTTTTTTCTTTTTTTTTTACTTTATTAATTTATTCTTGTTACATCTCAATGGTTATCCCATCCCTTGTATCCTCCCATTCTTCCCTCCCTCCCATTTTCCCCTTATTCCCCTTCCCTATGACTGTTCCTAAGGAGGATTACCTCCCTCTGTAAATGTTCATAGGGTATCAAGTCTCTTCTTGGTAACCTGCTGTCCTTCCTCTGAGTGCCACCAGGTCTCCCCCTCCAGGGGACATGGTCAAAGTTGAGGCACCAGAGTATGTGAGAAAGTAATATCCCACTCTCCACTCTACTGTGGAGAGTGTTCTGTCCATTGTCTAGATATTTTTATAAAACTTGAATATAGCTTTAGATTCTTCTCTGCCTGTGACTCAGGTTCTGTTATGGTCCCTTCTCCTGTTATAATCACTGGGGGCATTTAGTTTACGGTGGAGATTCCAAACCCTAGCAACAACAGATACCACATTGATTCTAGAGTGACTATTTATAAATTATATAATCATAAGCAAAGAACTTTCATTCTTTATTCAAAGTTTCTCTCATTCATAATGAAAATAACACCAATTCCATCATGGGCTTGTTATGGATACTAAACAAATGTTGTATACCTAGACAAAGGATTTGAAAAATTCTTCTTCTCTGTGGGTAGATTTCTGTTTGGATGCTAAGGATTAATTTCCTAACTGTAATGGCTTGGAAACCTCATAAATATTGCTAGGCAATGTTATTTATGATATAGATCTATAAAGGTCCTACAAATGGAGAGATATTTTTTTAAGGAAAGAAAATGAAATCTCAGCTTCAGCTACTTTTGTCACTTCCTCTGTTGTTTCCACTGAAGTCTGGAAGCTCTGCACACACATGGTTCCGTTTCATAGAAATGTTGGCTTTTATGGAGTTGAGGGTCTCAAGTCAAAGTGGACTCTATACTCCTTTGTACTGACCTTATGTGACCACAGCTGAGTTTGAGAAGCAGTCTTGCCTGCTGGCTGCTCTCACTGCTCTTCCCCTGTATGACAAACTCCTCCTTTTATTACGTTGCCTTGTTTGGTTTTCTATCCTATCTGCTTCTGCAAGTTCCTTTGATGCCACGCACAGAGCTTAGTAGTGTATTGGCTTGTGTTGCAGACACTAAGAAAATCTGGACCAAAACCGACAGGAAACATCCATGAGATGGTAAAGGTCCATTATTATCATCGTTTTATCATTGTTAATACCAATCTATTCTTTGTACCAGATATTCTCATCTTGTTAACTGTGTACTAAACTCAGCCAAATATTAAGGAGTTGGATTTCTCTAAAACATCTATGGGAACCAAACACCCAAGAGTTCTTGCAGCTAATTGTGTGTATAGCAACCTGATTAAAAAGTGTAGCATTTCCAATTATAGAATACAAAATTATGCCAATGTGTCATTGGGCTAAGCAAATGAGGTTTCTTTTCTCTCCTTTTTTTAAATTGAAAATAGATTTTGTTTTCTCCAATATATTTTGATTACTGTTTCCTCCCAGTTCCTCACCACTTCTCCCATCTGAATCCACCCCTTTGCATAGCTTACTAGAAGATAAACAAGCATATGAGATAAAAATTGATAAAATAAAGCAAGAACACATCAGAATAGGATAGAACACACAGGAGTGGGGAAACAGGATTTATCTTTCTCAGGCATCTCCTCCTCCCCAGCCAAAATACATCTTAACATCAAGGATAAGCATTGCTTCTGGGCAACATGATGCAAGAATATATTGTAAGCAAATGGACCTAAGAACCAATCCAGGGTAGCCATTTTTATATCTGAAAAAATAAACTTCAAACCAAGACTAATCAAAAGAGATAGGGAGGGACACTTGATACTCATTACAGGAAAATCCACCAAGAAGACATTGCAATTCTTAACATCTATGTACCAAATACAAAAGCACCCAAGTTCACAAAAGAAGTTTCTCCTCTTAAAAAGGATAAAAATATATTATGAGTCTTTGTTAAAATATCAAACACAAAACATGATTCTTTTGTTAGCCACTTTAGCCTTGTTTTCATACTTGATACTCATATTTATTTGCTTTCTTTATACAGGAGAAGGAGCTGGGCAATGTCACCAGATATGGAAACTGCTTTTCTGATATACCGTTCACGCTCATTAGCCAATGATAATATTGTGTTGTTTTACTCCAAATGTGGGAGATCTTTACCATGTATTAGTTGATGTTGATTGGGTTCTTACTATTTCCTTCAGATAGTCTGTACATATTCTATTTTACTTTTCCCAATTGTACATTTAACTCAAATGTACTGCACTGCTTCCTATTAATTCACTTACCATTTATAAAATAAATTCGAAACTAGAAGGATGGTTCAGCAGCTAAGAAAACTTGATGTTCTTGCAGAGGACCCAAATTTAGTTCCCAGAACCCATATGGGTGATTCACACTTCACACTTGTCTATAAATCCAGCTCCAGGGCATCCAAAAGCCCTCTTCTGGATTTATATGCATATTTATATGCATATATATATATCACGTGTAATCATTTCTTAAGAAAATGGTATTACTTTTTCTCTCTTTTGTTTGCTAGGATAACATTTTCTAAGATCAAAATATTCAAAGATGTAAATTTGTATGGCTATATTTTATTGCTCAGCTTTGTAACCAGCAATGACTGCCTTCCTCATTTTTCCGTTTGAAATATAAATGATTTTCTTCTGCTGTTTGTCTCATTTTGTTTGAGACAGAGTCTCACGTATCACCAGTTCACGTCAAAGTCACTGTGTAGTGAATGGTGACCTTGAATACCTAATTCAACTGTCTCTGTCTCCTGAGTGCTGGGATTGCAGGCGTGTACCACCATTCCTGCTTTATGTGGTAATAGGTACTGAATCCAGGGGTTTCATGAATGCTGGGCCAGCACTGCACCAACTGAACCCCATCCCAGTCCTGAACTATCTTCTTGATATGATGAGGATAGCACCAAAGCAAGCAGTGGCTGTTGTTATTGTTGGGGGGTTTTGTTCCTGGTCTTGCTTTACATTTTCTGAGCTTAGAGTTGGTGCCTAGAGCCACGGCAGCCATCATTTTTTTAAAAATGAGGATTGCTAAGTTAGGAGACTGAGGTTGACAATGAGCTTAAAACTTTTTGAGCATATATTAAATTATAATAATTTTATAATTTAATGAATATAAATAAATTTGAATTTTTAATTATAGTTATCATTTTGTCAAAGTGCTCTAAGTGCCTTGTGTACTTCATTCATGTTTAGCATTTTGACATTTTCAGTATCATTATGTACTTTCTGGCCAGTATAGCTGTCCTATTAACCACTTGTTAAACCAAGGAACAGAACAACCATGCTTTTATGGGATACATCATCAGTTTACCATAGTAGCTGAGACGGTATTCTGAAATAGCAGCTGCAGCTTTTCCACAAACCCCTCTCCATGACATAGTTACTCAGCCACCTATTATCAACCTCTACAGGTAATCTATACATTAGTCAACTCAAATGAAGTTCTTCTCATTTCCTGTTTAAACAAGTACTTTAGGTCTCCATTGAACATTGTATTAAAGGGAAATGAATTGTGTAGTCTCTGCCCTTATGTACTCTTAAGAACAAGGGCTTTGTTGAATTAATTTGAGGTTTTGCCTTCCTCTGAAATTTCTCCGGTACTGAAATGGAGCAGGGGATACTTCTGCCTGGGCAACTTTGTTAATGGGCTTCTCCATCAGGGTGTTTGTGTTTTTAGCCTTCATTGAAAGTGGATACAGAGCCCTGTCACCCTCACTGTTAAACAAATGCTTAACAGCAATAAAACACTCCAACAAAAACTTGAGTGAAAGGACCAAGTTTAAAAAAAAAAACAGAATAATTTCTCACATGTAGAAGACCTCAACAAGGATTTACTGAATAATTGATCCAGTCTCCTATGTATCAGTAAGATAGAGTGCCACCAAAGAACCAATAATGAGCCTGAAGACCACTGAGAGATGAAGGACAGGGCATCCCTGATTTTAGTGGGCAAAGTTTCCTTTGGGTAGTTTTGTGGCATTAGTAAATAAAGGTGAGTATCTCTAGATGTTCCTAGAACTATGATCCGGGACCTTTGTGACCTGGGACTTACACTAATCTTTAAATGAATTCCTATTCTTTTAAAAACAGAGTTTAACTTTATAGTTGAGGATATTATCCCCTCTTGACTGAACCTTGTCTTTCTCAGCTCCAGAGAAGTGCAGCCTCCTGCATTGGTTGAGATTCCTCATTGCTGATGCCAAGTTCCTGCTCATATCCTGCTGTGACTATGGCTCTTCAGCCAGCTACCCTTGAGTGTATAGATATGTGAGCATATATAACGCCATATATGTCTGAACACACTTCCAAACCCATACCAGCAGGTTCCTGAAAGTAGCTTAAAATGAAAAGACATAAAATACAAGAACATTCTCAAGTTTTCTTTTTATAAATACAGATCCCATCTGAATGTGTTATATATATACTATTTATATACAAGTACTGATGCATAAAGACATGTATAGAGGTAACAATTTTAAGTATGGTATCTGAATGTTTGGTGGTTGAAAATCTGTGTATACTTGTTCATTTAAATCCCCTAAATAAGGATAAATGTGTGCCACATTTCTCTAAATGGATTGTTTTTTAGTCATAATTCCTTGCAAGACCTTATTTTTTTTTAAACTGTTTTCAGGAAAAGAAGTGCATACACACACACACACACACACACACACACACACACACACACACACACACGCAATTTTATTTCCACCTACTTTTCCCCAAAGTCTTATTGGAAAGACAAGGCCATAAACTTCCACTCGAAGGTCCCTCTTGTGGCCTGAGGTCTCACTAAGTTTTTTTTTTTTCTACTATTCCCCCAGGATGTCCTTGAACTCTGGAAGGGCCAAATGCTTTTCTTGTGGCTGTGTCTCTTGAGAGATCCCCTGTAGGTAGGGGGTTGGTTTCTGCTCTTCCAGTAGCTTGGAAACAAAGAGGTGCACAAATAGCTCGATTCATGGCCTGCTTCTAGCTCATAGAGAACCAGCATTGACCAGTAATTATCGAGGCTGAGGAACAGTGGCTTCCTTCCTGTCTGCATAATTGTGTCTTGTTTCTCGGCACAGTCTGGAGATCTCAAACAAGGGTAGGAATAGAGCTACCTTATTGGAAAAATGCTCAGTTAAAAAAAAAACCAAAGGGAAGACTTTGGTTAGATTTTAGTTGTTTTCTTGAAGAGAGAAGCAGGAAACAATTGGAGATCACTTTTCTTAAATTAAGAATTGGTCAGAATTTTATTTTGTACATTTTAAAGAGTGATTTGTCTTGTTTGTGTCTTTGATAAGCAGTATTACAACATGGTGAGAAGGCGCCTTCACATATACAGAGAGCAATGAAACCGAGATCTCATTAGCAGCTCTGTCAAGCCTTATGAAAAATATGAGTAACTAGGTGTTTCCTCATATTTGGGTTGGCATTGAGTCTTCTGTTACTTCAAAGGTTTCCTGTGAGAAAGCACTCCAGGTAAAACAGGCACAAGGCTCTGCCAACTATCCTGTCACCTGTTCTATCAAAGGTCCATTTGTTTTAGCATCTAAACCCACTTGCAAAGTAAGAATCCAAGTTGGTAGATGTACAAACGTCCTTTTTTCAGAGGGAGGGAGGGGAGGAGAGGAGGAGAGAGGGGGGGGAGTAACAAGTGACAGCACCAGGATGAATGCATGTCTGAGGAGTACTAGAGATTAAGTACTTATGCATGATTTTTCTGGTACATAAGGGCATCAGCTATCAAACAAGATGCCAGCTACAGAATTTCTTGTGGTTCACAACTTCTTAGGTGATAATTATTTGACTTCCATTTATAGTCCTGAAGAGTAGAAGGAAAGCTTGCCTTTCAGCCATATTGATTATTCAAAACTGCATCCTGTGTTCACATTTATATTCACCTAGAAACCCTCAGATATGCTACAGATTAATGGGGCTCAAAAAGAGATCAATAGAATCTAATCATTTTTCCCCTGGAGGGAAAATAATTATTTCAAATATGTGCTATGGCGTTGAAAAGTTCCTAGGTTATAGAAGGATCAGAGGTGTTGAAGATGCGTATTCCCCATATATTTTTGAAGCCTAGCTCAGTGGGAATCAAGCTGTGCAAGAGATCATGGTGTGACAGGTAATTACTCTGCCCTGAACCACACTTAGGAATTGCTCTACTATAACTATTTGTACTTGTTGCCACGAATCCTGTGAAAGGGGTGGGGATGCTGCATTGGAACTGTGTCTCCCAAAACTGATTTGAAGGAAGAGGGATGTTTTTCTCTCATTTAAAAATATCTGGGCATTTAACACCCAAGACCTAAGGTCTACCTAAGACCAACATATGTTACTCTCACTTCCCCACAGGAACTGGCAAAGGACTAGATTGAGCCAAAGGGATTATTGTGTCCAATCTCTCACTAATTGTCTCCACTTTGGAGACTCTCTGATCCACAGTTTCATTAATCCATCTCGACAGAGCTCATGGAGCATTTTTAAATATAGTTGTTATCTCGAATATTTTGCCCAAATAAAATTTCTTCTCTGCCCTTCATTTGCTCGTAAACAACAAAACAGACCTCTTTCCAAGCTCATCATGGCCTTGGATTCCTCATTAATTACCTGTGGGGGAGAAGCACTGTCACCACCCACCCCTGGGAAAGCCGAGGCAGACCCTCTGTTCTTCAGTGGTGAAGGCTCAAGGACAGGTGTTCTCCCTTTCCCTGTCTGCAGGTTAACTCATGTCTTAAATCCCACAAGCACTTTTCAAAGCATCTCTGGTCTTGCCCCCATGAAACATCCTGGGGATCATGAAAGAATGATCACATTAAGGACCTAAAACACTAACTATATTTGGAAGTTGGCCATTGCTTATATGTTGACCAAGGCTGGTGGGGCACTTGAGTGTCGGATAGACCCAATTCTGATTTCAGAAAGCAAATCTGATGCTTTGGTGGAGGAATGGCAGTATCCGATGCAGCCCCAAGACACAGAACCTGGACTCATAAATGTGCAATCTCTGTGTTCCAAGGTGAAGGCTATGACCCCCAACCAGAGACTGATGCTTTTTAAGTGTTGCTATTGTATTTGTACTAAATCTTCTGTCCCTATAGGGTGAGTAGAAACATTGGTCTGTGCATTGAGATTCATAAATTTGGAAAGGGTTTAAATCTTTTAACTTACCTGATTTCCTATAATATTTATCATTTCCTTTTATTTCTCTCTCTCCCTCCCCTCCCCCTCTCTCTCATTCTCACTGTGTGTGTGTGTGTGTGCATTTGTAATTATGCAATATACTTAAAACTGTAATGGAACACATTTTTATGAAAAAATAATCATTCTTGGAAGATTTACATTAGCTTTTAATGTAAAAGCTAACAGAATTTAAAAATTCTGTTGAAATAAAGCTAAAGGTTAAGGTGATTGTCCATAGAACTCTCGTTGTGTTATACGATCAATTTAATTAAATCAAGTATGTAAGATAACCAGGAATAAAAATTACTAGAGACTGGCATATAATCATTAGAAATGGCTATTCTGCCAACATATAGTCATTTAACTTTAGGGAAAACACTGTAACATCTTAAAGCAGTATGTCTGGTAAAAGATGTGATAAAAAGGAATATTAAACTAAAATGTCGTTGGTTTTATATTATTATTAAGAAATTTTCCTTAGCTCTTAACTCTTATCTCAGCATTTTAATTGTCTACTTCTTAAATTTTTATCTCATATAGAGCTATACTAAAACTAATGATACAACTTAAGTTTCAATCTCAAAACCGAGAAAGATAGTGAGGTGGTTATGAATGCCCAAGATAACAACACTACAGAGGCTACAAGAGAAACTGAGGCAGAAAGCCGAGGCTATCCTAAATATCCCTCTCCTTCCCTCTGTCTCTCTGTCTCTGTCTCTGTCTCTGTCTCTGTCTCTGTGTCTCTGTCTCTGTCTCTCTCTCTCTCTCTCTCTCTCTCTCTCTCTCTCTCTCTCTCTCTCTCTCTCTCTCTCTCTCCCCATATATGTTTGTGTGTGTTCCACTCATACAGTATCCTCTATCTTCACATTTACAAAAGTCAATTGACAAGAAAACTGAAATATGATTATTTAATTTCAATTCTGTAACTGATGCAAGTAAGCAAGTAGTAGTGTGCCCATACGATAAGTATCCTAGATCAAGTGGTCATATAGCATTTATTCCTGATAAGTTCCTCACTTAGGAATTGACTGTGGAGTTCTCTGTAAATGAAATCAGAGTGCTTTAGGATAAGCAGAGTGAGGCAGCGCCCAGCAGCTGTGATGCTGCCGTATACTGGACACACCCTCCATGGGACTGGGTTGCGGGAGAACAAGCAGAGGCATGGTTGTTGAGTAAGAAAGCTACACACTCTCTCATGCAGGCCAGAAGGGTTGTCTGACCAGTCTTAGAATTGTGTGTACATTTGGTAAAAACATCCTTTCAGTTTATATATTCCTTTTCTTGCTTATCAAAATACAACAATTAGAAATATATCATCTAGTACTATAATTTAATGTCCATAGTATATATATATATATATGTGTGTGTGTGTGTGTGTGTGTGTGTGTGTGTGTGTGTATACATATATACATATATATATGCAAAGATAGATTAGAGTTTCCAATATGATCATAATGCCCTTCTAATTATTAGTTTTACTCAACTACTAAACATCTCATAGTGAGCAATGTCTCCTAGTGAAAGGATGAACTGTTTCAAACAGATGCTCTGAAATAATGTCTGATACTCTTTTGTTTATTTTTCCATTTGTTTTATGTTAGTTTATCTCTAGTCCTGAACACGTGTCTGGACACTTGTATTCCTGTTGGATGTCAAAGAGAATGAAAACTATGTGGGTTCAATGAAAATATTCCCTTTGTATTTACTGACTCTTCAAATCAAAGGAAATGTTTTTGCTTCCATTGTTTTCTATTTTCATATAGCCTTTGAGTTAGATATCCAAAAATGACCATGGCCATTGTGAAACTACTGAGAAATGCTGGATGATTTCCTAGAGCCAGCTTAGAACTGTACGGTATGTTAAGATTGTTTAGAGGCAATGGGACATGCCTGCAGAATGGTAAGACATTTTCAGAAATGTAAAAGTGTGATCAGGAACTGACCCCAAGCACATGGATCTGGAATTTAAAAAACTGTCTAAACAGCAGTAGGAAAGGGATGCCTTGAATAGAAATATGGGAGAAGATAGTCAAATATAAATCAACATCAGTGATTCTCAAATGAGTTTGAATTTGTTTGACTCTTAAATTCAGAGATTAAAACTAAAAAAGATAAAGGAAAATCTAAGGAGGATTCCCAGATCTCACATGGTTTATAATCCCTGCTGCCTCCACAGTTTCACTAGTGAGTATTAAGGTGTGCTCACCAAGGCCCCATTCTGTGTTTGTGTGTATGACTGGAGATGCACATGGATAAGAAACCATATTCCGGACAAATGAAGTGGCTCAGCAGGTAAAGACTCTTACCTCTAAGTCTGATGACCTGAGTGCCATTTCTAGAACCCATATAGTAAAAAATATAACCAACTAACGTATGTTTTCCTGTGACTTCAATGCTCACATGCATGTGTGTGTACGCATGCGCGCACACACGCACGCGCGCGCGCGCACACACACACACACACAAATAAATGTAAGAATAGTTTAAGAAAATTGCATTCCAGCAGAAAATAGCTGTTAAATTTGTTCTGCCCTGTGGCAATTTTTTTCTTTTTCTTTTTTATCATAATCTGTGGGTTTTCTTCTCTAAGCATATATCATTTGGGTATAATCCTCTGTTTTTAATCATTCTAAATGTGCAGAATAGATCTCTCTATCTCTATCTGTGTGTGTGTGTGTGTGTGTGTGTGTGTGTGTGTGTGTGTGTGTCTGTCTGTCTGTCTGTCTGTCTGTCTCTCTGTCTGTCTGTCTCTGTGTCTGTCTGTCTGTCTGTCTCTCTGTCTTTCTCTGTCTCTCTCTCTCTCTCTCTGTGTGTCTGTCTGTCTGTCCATCTGTCTCTCTGTCTCTCTGTCTGTGTGTGTGTGTTTATGTGTCTGTCTCTCTGTCTCTCTGTCTTTCTCTGTCTGCCTGTGTGCGTGTGTGTCTGCTTGCCTTTCCTCTTTCTCTCTGCCCATTCCCTCAGGAAATGGCCCTGTCTCAGTTGTTCTATATACTTATACCTTAAAAACAATGTTGAGAAATAAGGAACAGGAATGGCCCTGGAGAAAAGCAAAAGAAACAAAAGAACAGATCATAACAGGGCTGGAAACAAGGAACAGCTTCCAATCTGAGGTTGTGGAGCATGTCTCAGGCCATGCTAGAGAGAGTCTACACTTGGCTTAGTTACCAGATAATATGCACTACACACATGTATGCTTCTTTATAATATTACTCCCAAACAGAGGGCAGGTTCTGTACTCTAACATTCAGAAAAGTTTCCAATGTCTTCTTCCTTTTCTATTAACAATAACTGACATTTTCACCATTTCATTTTTCAGAGTTTTGTTATTGGCAGGATGGGTTGTATCCTTGAAAAAGGAAATTTAGAGAACAGCCTGTGTTGATTTGGAGCTAAGAACAGTAGCTTGGAAAAATAACAGCAAATGCCCATGGGAACTTAAACGCTAAATTTCATTTGATGTTTACAAAATGTAGATGTCTTCCTATAATCCTTACCTCAGAAATAAAATAACTAACATTTTGAAAGCTTAGATAATATGATCAGTTAGCCAGATGAAGACAAGGGTGGGGCTTAAACATACTTTTGCCATATTGCCCATCAAGATGGCTATACAGTGGATTGGACTGAGTGAAATATTCTTCAAATTATCCATCCAGCTTCATCCCCTGAGAAGCTGGCGAGTGCTCACATGAGACTTCTACTTGCTATTAACCTGTGGCTGTGCTCAACTAGTGCTTTATTACCGATTTGTAATATTTTTAGTTTAAATAAATACAATTGTCTCTATTTTAAAGATAAGTGGGGTTGTGAAACTAGCCATGCGTCATACAAGTTAAACCCAGTAAGTGAGTCCCCTGCCTTCTTTTTACGTGGGATCCCTGGGATGCTTTGCCAACAGTGAAAGGATGGTATGAAAGGATTTCCCTGTGTCCAACAATGATATGTCTAAAACCCACAGTGCTTGAACTTGGGAGGCCTAATTTTACTGCTGTGTCACCCCAGACAAGTTGTACCTTTTGAACTAATATTTTAAAACTTAAAATGCAAACTCCCTAAAGCTAATTGCTGTTCAAGAGGTTTAGTTCATAATTCAAGGGGAAACAAATACACGAAGGCAGAAAAGCTCTCATTCCGATGGATGACTAGAGGCAAGTCATCAGTATAGTACATCTCAGGGTGGTACTTGAGACACACAAGGAACTGACTTTGCCTGTGTCCACAGGTAGCCATGATCATCAATGTTCTGGAAGTAGACAACCGTTCTGCGACAACACATTTTATTCTTCTTGGATTTCCAACACGACCAGTCTTCCAGTTTCTGCTCTTCTCTGTCTTCCTGGTAACCTATTTGGTGACACTGGTTGAGAATGTCGCCATCATCTTAGCCATCCGTAGTGATGGGCAACTGCACAAGCCCATGTACTTCTTCCTAAGCCACCTCTCTTTCCTGGAGATGTGGTATGTCACTGTCATCAGTCCTAAGATGCTGGTAGACTTCCTAAGCAAGGACAAGAGGATCTCCTTTAATGGCTGCATGACACAGCTTTACTTCTTTGTGACCTTTGTCTGCACTGAGTACATACTCCTTGCTGTCATGGCCTTTGATCGCTACGTAGCCATCTGCAACCCACTACGCTACCCTGTCATTATGACCAATCAGCTTTGTGGAATACTGGCTGGGGGGTGCTGGTTCTGCGGGCTCATGACTGCCATGATTAAGATGGTTTTCATCGCTCGGCTGTGCTACTGTGGCACACCACATATCAATCACTACTTCTGTGATATCTCGCCACTCCTCAATGTCTCCTGCGAGGACTCTTCCCAGGCTGAGCTGGTAGACTTCTTCTTGGCCCTCATGGTCATTGCTGTGCCTCTTTGTGTGGTAGTGACATCTTATGCCATCATCCTGGTCACCATTCTCAAGATCCCATCAGCTCAGGGCCGCCAAAAGGCTTTCTCCACCTGTGCCTCTCACCTGACAGTTGTAACTCTTTTTTATTCTACAACACTTTTTACATATGCCCGCCCTAAGCTCATGTATGCCTACAATTCGAACAAAGTGGTCTCTGTTCTCTACACTGTCATTGTTCCCCTCCTCAACCCCATCATATACTGTTTGAGGAACCGCGAAGTGAAAACGGCCCTTAAAAAGACCATGCTTTGCAATAGAAGTGGACCTGGAGGGGATGGGGATTTCAATAGTTAAAAAAAAAAAAAAAACTTACAGAATCACACCAGAGAGATGGCTCAGTAGTTAAGAGCACTGGACGCTCTTCCAGAGGACCTGAGTTCAATTCCTTACACACCCATGGCAGCTCACAACCATCTGTAACTCTAGTTCCAGGGGGACCTGACACCCTCCTCTGGCCTCCACTGGCAACAGGCATGCACATGATGCACAGACATACACAAACCACCCATACACATAAAATAAAATTTAAATTAATTTAAAATTTGAAAAAAAAATTAAAACACAGAATTCTTTCTGGAATACATAGGTAGATGACCAGTACGCAGTTCCCCGGTCTTACTTGTATTTATTCACCAACTACACAGTACTGCTAAGACGTTTTAAAATAAAATTATAGATAACATTCAATGTAACAAGCCAGACTATATTTACAATGTATATAAATAACTTTATTGTAAATCCTTTCAAATAAATTTATGTATGAAGTTTGTATGATAGAGTGGGGAGAGGCAGGGACAGAAGGCAACATCGATTATTTTCCACTACTACCTGATAGGGTTGTTTTTTTGTTTGTTTGTTTTTTTGGTTTTTTTGGTGTTTGGTTTGGTTTTTTGAGACACTGTCTGTCCTGCACCTGGAGGTCAGTGAACGGCTAGACTCTCTGGCCAGAGTCTCTGGATCCTCCTATCTCTGTGTCTCAGAGCTGAGGTAGAGACACTTGCCACCACACGTGACTTCTCACATGAGTGCTGGAGATTAACCTTGGGAACTCATGCTTGTGCAGCAAAGACTTAACCCACGGAGCCAAGCTGCCCAGAGCTCTCAAGCAAAGTTTAAAGACTGAGTCCTTAGTGGAAAAATATATGAATATAAATGTAATAAATTAAAAGGTATTTAGATAGTAGTTATAGATTGAATTGTGCCCCTACAAAATGAAGTTCTAATATTTGATATCTCACAGTGTGGCTTTCCTTGGAAATTGGATTTATATGATGAACAAATGTAAAATTAGATTTACTCTATAATATCTAAGAGTCATCACATAATAAAGGCATGTACGTAAATCAAACAGATGAAATCATAAAAATTTTAGTGGTTTTTTTTCTGAAAAAAAAAATTTGAGACAGGGTTTGTCTGTCCTTGCCTGTCCTGGACTCACTTTGTAAACCAGGCTGGCATCGAACTCACAGAGATCCACCTGCCTCTCCTTGCAGAGTGCTAGGATTACAGTGTGCACAACCATGACTGACTTCTGAAAATATTTTATATTCAGTTTTATAACATGTTTTTTACTAGTAAAAGCCACACCTATTAATAAAAGATCAAACTAGACTTCTATGTATAATAATGGACTCATCGCCATCCTGAAAACAAGAGGGTAAGAACAGAAGAAAACTATAGGATTCTTCCTGGATTCTCCAACTTTACAAAGTGCTTTTCCACCAAACCAGCTACTTCTTTACTTAAAACAGATAAACCCCTAAAGAGGCTTGATCTCAAAATACAGATGTTGAGTAAGGTGTAAGTCATAGAGATCGTTTTAGGAAATCCTGAGATTTTCTGTCAAAATAACATTTGGGTCTTCATAAATATTTGAAACAAATAATTAAAAGAAAAGGAAATACACAGATGTATTTTACTAGGGACAAAATACTTATTAATATATTATCACTATGTGCATGCTATAGAACATCATTATTCTCAAAAGCTCTCTGTACATAAATGGGAGACTGCTTGGAGCAAACAGTGGCTCTTTGCAAACGAGAGACAGTGTCCATGGCACAATGTCTGCAGGCTCTGCCTTTCTTTGCCTTGCACAACCATGAAGCTTAAACAGAACCACTATTAAGTAGCATATGTATGTATGTATATATGTATGTATGGTATATGTATTATGTATGTGTGTATGTATTTTCAAATGAGTGCTACAATTAATGTCTATTAGCTGAAAAAAATTAAGCCTCCATAATATCATCTCAAGTGTATGAAATGATTGCCCCAAACTAGAACATCTATCATTAATAAAGACTTTGACACCAAAAGAAAAAAATGATTACTTGGAAAACATTAGAAGTCTTTTAGTTTTTTTTTAAAAAAATGTTTGTTGTGTTTGTAACGTGTATACTTTTGTACATGTGTTCATATGGTGTGTATGCGTTTGTGTGTATTTGTGTGTGTGTGTGTGTGTGTGTGTGTGCATGTATGGTGTGTGAATGAGTAGTGTATGTGTACATGTGTGCTCATGCAATGAAGCATGTGTGTCTATGCGTGTGGTATTTGTGCATGGTATGTGTGTGGTGTGTATGTGTGGTATGTGTGCATGTGTGTGAGTGTATGATGGCCATGCGTGTGTGTGTGTGCATGCATACATGTGTGTGTGCATGCGCGCACGTGTGTGTGTGTGTGTGTGTGTGTGTGTGTATGTGTGTGAGCTTGTACAGGGAGGCATGAGGTTAACAGCGGGTATCTTCCTCAGTTGCTCTCCAGCTTATGATTTGAATCAGGATTTCTTATTGAACCCAGCCACCTCCCACAGCCTGACATAACAAGTAGGCTGCCACATTCTCCTCTGGCTTCTGTTGGTTCTGGGGTCTGGGTTTTCATTCTTATGCAGAAAATACTTTACTCTGTGAGCCATCTCCCTAGCACTGAAAAGCTTGGTTTGATAAATCCATTATGAATGTTATGGCTTTCTGAAGAAACATCCGTGTACTTGAATTAAGAACACACCTTATGGGGTGAGAGAAAGATGGCTCAGCAGTTAAGAGCACTGGTTGCACTTCCAGAGGACCCAGGTTTGATTCCTGTCATCAACAAGGTGGCTCCCAACCGTATGTAACCCTAGTCCCACGGAATAGGATGACCTCTTCTGGCCTATGTGGAGAGCAGGTCCACACATGGTCAGCAAACATATGCAGGCAAAAGACCCCCACACATAACAAAATGTTAATTGATTTTTAGAAAGAACACTTTGTGGCATAAATGTCACCTGCACTCCCAAAATAATATACATTCCTTTATAGCTTAGAAATCACAATACTCACCAGTTTTTCTAAAGTGTGTTTCACACATTTAAAAATCTGCTGTGAATACCTCCGGACTCATTTTCTGATGTGCCTTTTCTATTCTGTTTTGTGTGGGAAGGTGATTTTCTAGGACCTGGTCTTGTGATAGTCTGGCACTTAATTCTCAAGGGAGTTTGTTCTAGGTGTTGTTTCAGTCCTATAAAATTTAGAGATAGATTTCATTAAGTATTCAGACCCATACCATTGGAGACAAAAGTCTAAAAGCTTAATTAAGAACAGAACCTGCAATGGGGCTCTTAGAAGAAAAAAGTCTATTAATACACAAGACCTTTTCTCCTTCATGACTTTCTCAACTTTTAATTGAATGAATGGCAGCTAAATTTATCAAAGAACAAAACGGTTCTTCCATATATAGTACTATGTAAAACAAAAAATTCTTTCTTTTTTCTTTTTCTTTCATTTTAGACATCATCTTCCCATGTGGCTGACTCCTTCTCAAGGCTGAGGCTACATTAAAATATTTATAAAATATTTAATTAGGTTCAGTAATAATTCCAATGCTAATTAACCTAGCTTTGAAGTAACATTTTGTTTTCAACCTAAACAGTCACTGTGGATCAGATAGCATTTTGATCAACGATAGACCACATAATCACCAGGGCTTATTGTGATGTTATTACTTTGTGATATGGCAGACGTTGCTGTTGGTATGAGAACACTCCTATGGCTCCATGTGATGGTACACGCCTTTAATCCAGCACTCAGAAAGTAGAGGCAGGCTGATCTCTGTGAGTTCCAAGCCATCCAAGACTACATAGTAAGTCTCTGGTTTTTAAAATAATTATGAGAGATAAAATAGGTGTGAAGTTGGGTATGTAGGAGACACAGAGGATGAGGGAGGAGTTGGGGAAAAGGAAACCATGATCAAACTATATTGTATAGAAAATTATTTTCAAGAAAAGTAATGATTATAACCCAAATTATTATTATTTTGGCCTTCTATTGTTTTGAGTCAGTTTAAAATATTCATACAATATTTCAATTAGAAAAGGAATATTAAACCTTTTTTCTACAGTACTGGTTTTCTTTCTTTTTTAATTTATTAACTTATTAATTCATTAATTTATTTATTTATTCACTTTGCATCCCAATCGCAGAACTCCTCCTACTTCTCCCAGTCCTACCCTCACACTACCTTCACCTATTCCCCACCCATTCTCCTCAAAGGAGGATCCCCATGGGTACCAACCTGCCCTGACACATCAAGTCACAGCAGGACTAAGCACACCATCTCCCACTAAGGACCAGCAAGGCCTAGCTAGGGGAAAGGGATCCAAAGGCAAACAACAGAGGCAGAGACAGCATTGGCTCCAATTAAGGGACCCACATGAAGAACAAGCTGCACATATGCTACATATGTGTAGGAGGCATACATCCAGCCTAAGCAGGCACTTTGGTTGGTGGTTTTGTCTCTGTAGGCCCCCATGGGTCCAGGCTAGTTGACTGCATAGGTCTTCTAGTTGTGTCCTTGACTCCTCCTGCTCCTTCAATCCTTACCCTCACTTTTTCATAAGACTCCAAAAGCTCTGCCTAATGATTGGCTATGGTTCTCTGCATCTGTTTCCATCATCTGTTTGATAAAACCTCTCAGAAGACAGTTACTCTAGGCTACTGCCTGCAGGTGTATCTGAGTGTCATTAATAGTGTCACGGGTTGGCTCTCACCCATTGGATGCATCTTAACTTGGGCTAGTCATTGGTTGGCCTTTCTCTCATCTTTATCTCTGCACTTCTTGGAGGCAGGACAGATTTTAGGTCCAAGATTTTATGGGTGGGTTCATGTCCCCATCTGACAACTGGAAGTCCTTCCTCTCTACAGGAGGTGGCCAAATCAGGCTCCATATCCCATGCTGCTAGGAGTCTTAGTTAGGGGTTACCCTCATAGACTCCTGGGATTCCCCTCCCCCATCCCAGGACTTCAGCTCATCCCAGAGATGCCCCTCCACCAGTTTTGTATCCAGCCTTCTCCCTACCCTTCCCACATATGATCCCTACCCCTTACCCCTCTCCCACTAAGTTCCCTCCATCCATCCACTTTTCATGTCTATTTTATTTTCCCTTCTAAGATATATTCAAGCATCTTCCTTGTTACTTAGTTTCTTCATGTCTGTGGATTGTAACATTGTTATTCTGTACTTTATGGCTAATATCCACTTACAAATGAGTACATACCATGTGTGTAATTCTGCATCTGGGTCACCTCACTCAGGAAGATATTTTCTAGTTCCATCCATTTGCCTGTAAATTGTGTGATGTCTTTATTTTTTAATAGCTGAGTATTATTCCATTGTGTAAATATACCATATTTTTTTTATCCGTTCTTCGATTGAGGAACATCTAGGTTGTTTCAGGTTTCTGACTAATATGAATAAAGCTGCTATGATCGTAGTTAAGCAAATGTCCTTGTTTTGTGGTGGAGCATCTTTTGGGTATATGCCCAGGAATGGTATAGCTGGGTCTTGAGGTACAACTATTTCCAATATTCTGAGAAGATGACAAATTGATTTCCAAAGTGATTGTACAAGTTAACTGTAAGCCTTGAATATTTTTCAAACCTTCTTTATTTGGGGTTCTTTAATGCTTATACCTCCCTTCCAACCCACCTACCCTAGATAGGAGAGAAAAGGAGTTAATGGGAACAGGAGAAGTAGACCTTTTTAGACTCAGTCCCTTGGAACAATTCTACTCTTTGTAGCCACGATTTCAGCAGATCCATTAAACAGCAAACAAGCAATTTAGCAAAGGTGACTGCAACCTCAGCAACCAGAATCCAGAGCAGCAGCCAGAACCTGGAACTTTGAAGTGTTCTCTGAAGCATCTCTCTTCAGGAACATCTTGAAGTGGAACAACGAACAGCCAAACAATAGGAAATGATGCCAAGACAAAAAAGCCAAAACCTCTTGTTTGGGGGCTCATATATATATAGCAAAACAAGAGGATATAAACATACATACATATATAGTCCATATTAGGATGTTTATCGGTTGGCAAAGACCTTGCCCCTGCAAGAGGCAGTTCCTCTTCTAGAGGACAAACACCCATGTTTTCTCAAAAACGTCTGTTCCAATAGACAAACACCACACACCTCACACAAATCTGTTTCATATCCCACACTTGGGGTCAAAACAAAAACATATTTATATCCACTACAGTTTTCACTCCCACAAGCCAAGAAGCATTTTCCTTGCTCAACATCCTCACCAGCATGTGCCGTCACTTGAGATTTTGATCTTAACCATTATGACAGGTGTAAAATGAAATCTGAAACTCATTTTGATGTGCATTTCAGTGATGACTAAGGACATTGAGCATTTCTTCAAGTGTTTCTTGGCCATTCAAGATTCCTCTGTTGACAATTCTCTGTTGAGCTCTGTCCCCCATTTTTTAATTGAGTTATTTGGTGTGTTGGTATTTAATTTCTTGAATTCTTCATATGCTTTGAATATTGGCCCTGTCAAATATAGGTTTGGTAAAGATCTGTTCTCATTCTGTAGGCTGCTGTTTTGTCTTATTAACAATGTCCTTCGCCTTACAGAAGCTTTTCAGTTTTATGAAGGCCCTTGAGCTGTTGGTGTTCTATTCAGGAAGCTGTCTCCATAGGAGTGTGTTCAAGGATACTCTCTACTTTCCCTTTTATTAGTTTTAATATATCTGGTTTTATGTTGAGGTCTTTGATACACTTGGACATGAGTATTTTGCAAAGTGATAAATATGATCCATTTTCATTTTTCTACATGCAGACATCCAGTTAGGCCAGCACCATTTGTTGAAGATACTTTCTTTTTTTCACTTGTATAGATGTGGCTTCTTTGTTTAAAAAAATAAATTATCAGTAAGTGTGTGGGGTTTTTTATGGATCTTTGATTTGATTTCATTGATCAACTAGTCCATTTTTTATGTCAATTCCATGGAGTTTTTATTACTATTGCTTTGTAGTACAACTTGAAATCAGCAATTTCTTTTATTGTACAGGATTGAATTAGTTACCCTGGGCTTTTATTTGTCCACATGAAGTTGAGAATTGCTCTTTCAAGGTCTATAAAGAATTGTGTTGGAATTTTGATGGAGATTTCATTGAATCCGTAAATTGTTTTTGGTAAGATGGACATTTGTACTATGTTAATCCTATAGATCCATGAGCATAGGCTATCAATCCATCATTTGAAACCTTTTTCAATTTCTTTCTTCAAAGACTTGAAGCTCTTGTTATATAAGTCTGTCACTTTTTTTGTTAGTGTTACACCAATGTATTTTATATTATTTGTGGCTATTGTGAAGGATATTATTTTTCTGATTTCTTTCTCTGTCCATTTTTCATTTGTATTAAGAAGAGATACTAATTTCTTTGAGTTAATTTTGTTACCAGCCACTTTACTAAAGGTATTTATCAGATGTAGTAGTTCTCTGGTAAAATATTTTGAGATCACTTGTGTATGTTATCATATCATCTGCAAATAGTAATACTTTGACTTTTTCTTTTCCAATTTGTATTCCCTTGATCTCCTTTAGTTGTCTTATTGCTCTAGCTAGAAATTCAAGTACTATATTAAGCAGGTATGGAGAGAGTGAGCAACATTGCATTGTTCCTAATTTCAGTGGATTTGATTTAAGTTTATCTCCATTTAATTTTATGTTGTTCATTGACTTGCTCTATATTGCATCTGCTGTGTTTAGGTATGTATCTTATATGCCTGATCTCTTCAAGACTTTTAACATGAAGGGATGTTGGATTTTGTCAAAGGCTTTTTCAGCATCTAATGAGATGATCATGTTTTTTTGTTTTTGTTTTTGGCTTTTGCTTTCAGTTTGTCTATATGGTGTATTACATTGATGTATTTTCATATATTAAATAATCCCTGCATCTCTGGGATGAAGTCTACTTGATCATGGTGGATATTTTTGATGTTTTCTTCTATTCTGTTTGTATTTTATTGAGTATTTTTGTACTAATGTTCATAATGGAAATTAGTCTTAAATTCTCTTTCTTTGTTGAGTCTCTGTATAGTTTAGGTGTCAGGATGACTGTGGCCTCATAGAATGAGTTTGACAATGTTGAGGAGTATTGGTATTAGCTCTTCTTAGAATGTCTGGAAGAATTCTGTGCTAAAACCATCTGGCCCTGTGCTCTTTTTCTTTTTCCTGGTTGGTAGACAAGTGACTGCTTCTATTCCTTAAGGAGTATAGATCTATTTAAATTATTTACATGGTCTTGATTTAACATTGGTAGGTTGTATGTATCAAAAATTGTCCATTTCATTTCTATTTTCCAATTTCGTGGAATATAGGCTTTTGAAATCAGACCTAATGATTCTTTGGATTTCCTCAGTATCTGTTGTTATGAATCCCTTTTTCTTTCTGATTTTGTTAATTTGATACTGTCTCACTGCCTTTTAGTTAGTTTGGCTAAGGGTTTGTCTATCTTTTTTTTTTTTTCTCAAAGAACCAGCTCTTGGTTTTATTGATTCTTTGTATTGTTCTCTTTGTTTCTTGATTTCAGCCTTGAGTTTGATTATTTCCTGCTGTCTACTTCTCTGGGGTGTGTCTGCTTTGTTTTTATTCTAGAGATTTCAGGGATGCTTTTAACTTGCTAGTATGAGAGCTCTTTTTGTTTAAGAAGGCACTTAGTGCTTCCTTTTAGCAAATGATTTTTCTCATGATGAGTATGAAGTGTCCTTGACCTCATCTCTTTTGATTAGATTCTGGTTGAAAGTCTGTTTTTATTAGATACTAGAATGGCTACTCCAGATTGCTTCTTGGGTTCGTTTGCTTGGAATACCTTTTCTGGCCCTTTACTCTGAGGTAATGTTTATCTTCATTGATGAGGTGTGTTTCTTGTATGCAGCAGAATGATGGGTCCAGTTTTCATATACATTCTATTAACATGTGTCTTTTTATTGGGTAGATGAGGTAATTGATGTTGAGATATATTAATAGCCAAGTGGTTGTTAGTTCCTCATTTTTATGTTGTTAGTGGGAGACAGAGAGGAAGAGAGAGAGAGAGAGAGAGAGAGAGAGAGAGAGAGAGAGAGAGAGAGAGAGAGTCAGAGACAGAAACAGAGAATATCTGCGAATCTTCTTCCTCTCTTTTGGTTTTACAAATATGGGATTATTTGTTTCCTGTGTTTTCCTGGGTGTAGTTAGCCTCCTTGGGTTGAAGTTTTCCTTCTAGTATTTTCTGTAGGGCTGGATATGTGCCTAGGTACTGTTTAAACTTGATTTTGTTATAGAATATTTTGTTTTGTCCATTTATGGTAATTGAAAGTATAGTATACTAATCTGGGTTGGCATATATGGTCTCTTTGTTCCTACATGACATTAGTCCAGGCCGTTTTGGCTTTCACAGTCTCTGTTGAGAAGTCAGGTGTAATTCTGACAGGTTTGCCTTTATAAGTGACTTGGCCTTGTCTCTTGCAGCTTTTAATATTCATTCTTTGTTCTGTGTGTTTAGTGTTTTGATTATTATGTAGCAGCAGGACCTTTTTGGAATCCTGTAAGCTTCTTGTATTTATATAGGCATTTATTTCTTTAGATGAGGCAAGTTTTCTTCTATGATTGTGATGAAAACATTTTCTGGGCCATGGAGTCTTCTCCTTCTTATATTCTTATTATTCTTAGACTTGGTCTTTTTATAGTGCCACAGATTTCTTGGATGTTTTGTTTCAGGAACTTTTTAGTTTTAACATTTTCTTTGACTGATGTATTGATAACTTCAACCATCTTTTATCCTTGAGAGTCTCTCTTCAATCTCTTTTATTTTGTTGATATTGCTTGGATCTTCAGTTTCTGTTCTCTTCTTTAGGTTTTTCAACTCCAGGATTGCCTCAGATTGTGTTTTCTTTGTTGCTTCTATTTCCCTTTTTAGGTCTTGAATAGTTTTATTCATTTCTTTTATTTTTTCTCCCATTTGATTGTATTTTCCTGTAAGATTTAATCAATTCTTTTACCTATCTATTTGAATGCATTTTCCTCTATTTCTTTGAGTGATTTATTTTCCTCTTTCAAGGCTTTTATCATTTTCATCAACTCAGATTTAAAGCCATCTTGTTCTTCAGGGGTGCTAATATCTCCAGGTCTTGCTGTGGTAGGACCACTGGTTTCCTGTGGTGTCATATGGCTCTGAGTTTTGTTGCTTGTGTTCTTATGTTGCCCCCTAGTCATCTGGTTGTCTCTGGTATTGGCAGGCCTGAAGTTCTTCCAATGGGTTCATAGTCTATGTCCCAGATGGGTCAGTCAGGTTGGGAGCAGGCAAAAAGAGCACCAAGCTGAAGGCCTTTTGCTAGGGGTCTTCAGAGGCCTCCTCAGGATGATGGACAATGGTGTTGAAGCCTGCATGCAGATCAGCTCTACTAGGTCCGCTGTCTGTGTCCCAGTTGGATCAGGCAGGAGAGGAGCAGGCTGCAAGAGCTCCAAGCCAAAAGCTGCTTGGGTGCCATTCAGGCCCCCTTGGTATGATGGATAGTCTGGATTGTTAGTGTCCGACTCACCTCTGCTGGTTCACTGTCTGTGACCCAGATAGGCCAATCTGGTGGGGAATGGGCAAAGAGAGATCCAATCACAAAGCTGCTCTGGTGTCCCACAGGCCTCTTCTGGATGGCAGCTAGTGTGGGTTATGGCTGGTGCCAAGCTAACCTCTGCTTGTTTGCTCTATGTGTCCCAGATGGGCCAGGCACTAGCAATGGGCGGAGAGAGATCCAAGCCCAAAGCTGCTGGGGTGTCCCACAGTCCTTCTTGACATGGTAATTAATGTGGGCCTTGGCCCAGTTGGGTCAGGCAAGAGAGGAACAGGCTGAGAGATCTCCAAGCCAAAAGCGGTTCAGGTGCCACTCTGGCCTCCTTGGTATTGTGGAGAGTGTAGATTGTGGTCAGTGCCCGACTCACCTCTGCTATTTCACTCTGTGTGCCCTAGATGGGCCTCTCTTGGCTTGTTGTTGTTGTTGTCTGTTTGTTTGTTTGTATTGTTTTGTTTTGGTGATGCTTGCATGTGTAGTTCTGGTTTTCTTCTCTAGGTTTTCCAACTCCAGGATTCCCTCAGGTTGTGTTTTCTTTATTGATTCTATTTCCATTTTCATTTCCTTCACCATTTTGATTGTATTTCCTATATTTATTTAAGGGATATATTTATTTCCTCTTTAAAGTCCTCTATCATCTTTATAAGATTAGACTTAAGGTCACTCCTGTGCTTTGGATTTGTTTGAATATCCAGGGCTTGTTGTAGTAGAATAGCTCTGGTGGTGCCATATTTTTCTGGCCCTTGTGGATTGTGTTCTTACGCTGGCCTTTAGCTGTCTGGTTGCCCTTGGTGAACACCTTGTAGGAGAGACTGCTGTGGGTAGGTGATCTTCCTGGGAATGGTCCACTGTTTTTCACAGCTGCTGTGGATGTACTTCAGAGAGGCAGAGCCCTGGGGGCTTAGGCTCTGGATTGCTTCTTGCTGCTGCGGTGCCTTCATGTTTTCCATGGGTATATTCCTCATATATAAAAATGGTATTCTAGATGTGGGGAAATTCTCACTGCCTATACTCTGTTGAGATTGCCTCTTGTGGGACAGCCAACTCTATTGGGTAATTTTTCTGCAGATCAATATAAAGATGAGCTTTCATAGAAATAATATTACTTAGATGAATTAATGCCTTTGAAGAATTCCTTATTTGATTTAAATCATTCTAGAAAGTTAGGTTAAGATGTTTTTGTTAGTGGTTTTGATGTAGAAAATTTTAGGGAACAATTTAAAGATTAAAAAGGCATAGTCTTAATGGTTAAGCTAGGGACTTTTTGAGGTCAAGGAACAAGAGCAATGGCAGCCAGACTGGGACTAGCTGAGGTGTTTCTCTCTTGCTGAAGCTGGCCTGGTGATCAAGGTAATGATTAATTTCTTGTACCCATTTTTTGCCCTCAGCCTATTGATACAATTTAATTTAAAATGTTGTTAAAGAGTAGATTTGCTCGTTGGGAATTTAAAGTAAAAAATGACCGATTATAGTTGGGCAGTGGTGGCACATGCCTTCAATCCCAGCACTGGGAGGCAGAGACAGGTAAATCTCTAGGAGTTCAAGGCCAGTCTCATCTACAGAGAGAATTCCAAGGCAGCAGGGTTCCACAGAGAAACCGTGTCTCAAAAAACAACGAAAGGACTATTTTTATATAAAATTTCAGACTTATAATTCTTTTCAGATTTTTATAAGATTACTTTTTTAAGGATAGGTAATAAAATAATTGACTCTTTCTTTGTAATTGCAAATTGCAGCCTGCCAGTAAGAAAAACTGGGTGAGAAAATTACCTTGCTTGCTTATACTTTGTTAATCCATAACAAGTTGCTTAGTTACAAATGTATGTGGGTTCTTTGGGAATAATTTGTTTTTTAATATTTGTTTTTTACCCATAATATGTAAAATATTTGATGATGTGAGAGTATTGGGGAACATGATTTTCTATGTATACACATTCCAATCATTCACTTAACAAAAAATATAATGTAACCTCATTGTGATTTTTGTACTGCTTAAAAGATTTTGTTGGGATATATAAGCTATGGGAATAAGTGAAGTTCTTGTAGCTTGCTTGTTAGAACTTTGCTCCATCCACCCAATATGTAAATGTGTGCATATATATGTATGTATATATGTATATATGTATGTATGTTTATAAGTGTGTATGATTCTTTCCTTTCCTTTTTCTATTTCACCAGGCACAGGAAACTAAAAGAGTAAAAGATTATTCTGTCAACCATAGAGTGAAATGGCTCCAGTAAATCAAGCTTTAGTCCCTCAGAGAAAAGTCTGCTGAGTGATCCGTTGTGACTCTACACCCCACCCCCACTTTACCTTGTGATTTCAAAGCTGGCCTTGACAGTCCCTAGTATTGACTTGATGTTCCTGATGCCAACAGGACTCCTCAGAGAGGCAGAAAGAGCCATGAGCCCAACAGTGGAGCTCAGGAAACTGCATGCTGCTCCCCTTTACTGGCTGTGCCCCCAGGTGGACCTAAATGTTCCTGGGGACCTGCAGGCCTCCTCAGGAAGGCAGGCAGAGATGTAGGCCTGAAAATAGAGCTCAGAAGACAGAACACAGCTCACTGCTGCTAGCTGTGCTCTGTCCCCAGGGGAGCTGGCATGCAGTAGATTGGTGGGGAGAGGTCTGACCTGGATGTTCCTGGGGCCTGGAACCCTTCCCCAGGAAGGCAGGCAGAGCCATGGGACAAACAATGCATCTCAGGAGACCCAGTACTGATTTTCAAACCCAGAGCCTGGTGAAGGGTAGGCAGGGAGTCTGTCATTCATTGACCTGCATATACCTCTAACTCCTGTAAACAGAGTTTCACTGGAATGCAGCCATATCCATTTATTGATTATCAATAAAATACTTCAGACTCCTGCAGAGACCTTATAGTATGCATAAAATATTTACCACTTCTGTCTTTTCAGGAAAAGTTTCCTGAAATATTGATGGAATGAGAACATCCATATTTAATCCATTAGCACGATTCAAGTAGATTTGAGGGCCCAATATTTTAGCTCTTGTGCACTGGGAATAAAAAGCATAAGATAGTAGCTACTCATTTTTGTTGGCAAGCCTACAGATCACCACAGTGCCAGGAAGCTCTGCAGCCCAGCAATGCTTCAGGCCTTATCAAGACTCTTAAGAAAAAGCTAAGCAGTGCAGCTGTTTCATAGTTAGGAGTGCAGCAGTACACTGTGACATCATCCCATGAAAGTGATTACACACTATATTTAATGGTGATGTTCATTTACTTCCAGAGTATTTAAACTATCTTAGCTTCATACAACAACACAGGGCTACGTATGATTTTGCGTTATATTTTACTGTTTTAATTTTTGAAGTTTTTGTTTTGTTTTTCGAGACAAGGTTTCTCTGTGTAGCCTTGGCTGTTCTAAACTCGCTTTTTAGACCAGGCTGGCCTCGAACTCACAGAGATCCACCTGCTTGTGGGCCACACGCCTAGCTCATTTTTGAGATCATGAAGCAATTACATTTCTCCCTTTCTTTTCCTCACTGGAAAGCCTCGATATACCCCTCCCTGCTCTCCTTCATATTCATGGCCTCTTTTCTTTTCTAATTGTTAACGCTGGTATCAATGTATATGTGTATACATGTCTGTTCCTAAATATAACCTGCTCGGTCTGTATAACGTTACTAGCATGCATGTTTTCGGAGCTGACTGTTTGGCACTAGACAGCTATTGGAGGTGCTCTTCCCTGGAGAGGTTTACCTTCCCTACTCCCTTCTGTTGCTCGTTGCCTATATTTCTTTGTGCAGGACTGAGGCCCTGTGGGCTTTTTACATTGACTTTCATGTGTCCATCAGTGCCATCCTTGTTCTTAGGCTTGCGTGATCATGTGATCATGAGAATAGATACCTATAAAGGGGTGTGTGTGTGTGTGTGTGTGTGTGTATGTGTGTGTGTGTGTGTGTGATGTCTAATATCCACTGACAATCTGAATGGATTTGTGATATCTGGGAATGACTGTGTGCACAGTCCCTGAGATGTTTACGTGATGAGAGACCCACTGTAAGTGGCGGTAGCATCATCCTATGGCTTTGGATCCTTCATTAAATACAAATGAGAAAAAAAAGGAATGCCGTTCATCTCTCTATACTTCTCGACTACAGACACAATGTGAACAGTCTCTTGTTCATTCTGTGATCATGCCTTGCCCACCAAGGTGAGCTATATACACCGTATGGCAAAATCAACTCTTCCTTCCTTAACTCTACTTACTAAGATATGTTGTAACAGCAATAAGAAAACTAATAGGATATATAACATATTTATATAAATGCCCTTAACATAGTTATTACATATATTTCATAAATATATATGCATTCTCTTGTTTTGTTATATATATAACATATAGTAAAATGCCCTTAACATATTTGCATGTCTGTGTGTTACAGTCTGTGTTTTCCTGTCCCAGAAAAAATATAGATGTTAGATAAGAGTGTGTATGTGTGTGTGTGTGTGTGTGTGTGTGTGTAGGTATTTTTATATACTATTACCCAGTGCTAGTTAAGTTAAGTCTTGGTCATTGGAAGAGAAACTACAACTACTAATTTACTAAACCAACACAATCCCTAAAGACAATCCATAGACACTTACCCACAGTTAAGTTTGATCTTCACCCCCTCATTGAGAAAACTTCTCTTTGCAACAAACAGAAAACCAGAACCAATCAAATGGTTGTGGAGCCTAATCTAGTGGATACCTAAGATTCAGGGAACATTGCATAAGAGGACGAAGAAAGCTTGTAGTGGTTATCCTTTCCTGTTCTGCACTGCTTTAGACTTCTAACCTATATGTTTTTTCTCTTGTTCCTACTTTGTTTCTTCCTCTTGTCTCTAAATTACTTTGTTGTTTATAAATAATATTATATTTAATATACTATATTTCTATTACAAAATTGAATATTTATTTATAAATATTATATTTATAAACCACAAAGTAATGGAAAACATACTTTGAGAAATAGGCAAAATCTTTAGAATCTGGCACTAAGAAAAACCAGATGTCTACATGTTGAAGAATGAATCTAAATTTCTTTATCTCACTTTGCAAAAAAAAAAAAAACATCAATGTAAAATGGACAACAAACCTTAATATAAGTCTGAAAAATGATAGAGAAAACATTTAAAAATCACTTCAAGATAGATGCTTATATGAAGCCTTTTGGAAACAATCTTCAATAGCCCAGGAAATAACACCCAAATTATCAATTAGGGTTACATCAATGTATAAAGCATCCGTGAAGTGAAGGAAATAATTATGTGGAGAGCAGATATATAGACAGCGGGAAATCTGTACAAATAATACATTGGGCAGGGGATTAACATCTAGAATCTATAAAGCCTCCAAATATTATATAACTGAAGAGAGGTCTCCATGGTTAAGAGCACTTCCTGTTCAAAACATGTTGTTCTTGCAGAAGACTTGGGTTCGGTTCCAAGCACCCACACAGTGGATTAGAACTGGAACTACAGTTCTAGTTGTTCTGGCTCCCTCTTTCTGGCCTCTGTCAGTTTTGGGCATGCACATGGTGCACCCCAAATAAAAATAAATCTCTAAAGTAAAAGAATGCTGGAAAAAAAGAACAAATTATAATGATGTGCATGTATAAACATGTCATGGTGAAACTTCATTCTTAGATTGCTGAGATAAATTAATAAATAAAATCTATTCTGTTGCCCTGCAAAAAAAAAAAATGTGTCCCCGTCTTTCTCAGTAAACTGCTGAGACCAGAATCACCTCAAGAAAGTTGAAATAACTTTAGTATCAGGAAGGAGGAGTGCCTGCAGTGGCACTGTGGTGTGCGTGCGTGTGTGTGTGTGTGTGTGTGTGTGTGTGTGTGTGTGTGTGTGTGCACGCGTGCGCGTTTTCCCCAGCACAGTACACATACATACTGGAAGTCAAAGGACAACTTGGGTGCTGCTCCTCACCTTCCATCTTGTTTGGCACCAGGTCTCTTGTTCACCTGTGCTTGTGCGGTGAACACCCATGCATGGGCATCTAGGCAGTCTCCAGTCTCTACCTCCCACCTGGGTATAGGAGTTCTGGAATTACATATATGAGCTATCATGTTTGACTTCATGTGTGTTGTGGAGAATCTGAGCTAAGGTCCTGGCACAAGCATGGAAAATACTTCATCGCTGAGCTGGAACATTTCCCTTACTGAATCTTCTGTCTGTAACTCTTCCATTTAGAAATTGAAGGTACTCTTTTCAGTATGCTGTCCTGCCCTCCCCTTTCCTCAGTTGCTCCAAATTAAACTGCTGCTGATGTTTCTTTGAAGCGCACATTGGACACTCCATAGAGACCCTTGACAGTACATAACTTCTGAAAACTCTCGGGATTAGGCATCTTTCTGACCTAGTTTTTTAAAAGATAAATACTTGCCTGCACACAGTCTAAGCACACTTCTTATGTTAAGGTAAGTGAGTGCCACCTAGTGTTCAGTTACTGCAAGTACTAATATTATGAATCTTAAATCGCTATTAACTCTCAGTTTCTTCATAGTCGGTTCCAGAGGCAAAAGAGCATGAAAGCAATGTGTGTGGGGTAAGATATAGTGTAAAACAGACACGCATATTAGGGCCACTGATTTCAGAACCCTGGGCAAGCTCTCCATATGCCTCCAGGCTCTCAGAAACAAATCGCTGTGGTGCTTGCTGTTTATACAATCCTCTGTCCTCCTGCCCTTTCCCATAACACAACACTCCAAAACCTGCTAACACATCACTCCTCTTTCTCCCACACCCTCTTTCATTTTGGTCATATTAATTTTTAATCTGACCCTTGCTTTTGATCATAATTTTAGTATTCTTGGGTATGACAATGACTTCTCCTGGGAGAGACCAGTGGCATACAATGCAGCTGTGTGGTGCATGATGTGTAGCTTGTCCCACTGACAGGTAGGGTGGGCCTTAGAGATGGGCAGGGAGCCTGAGTCCAGATGGTCCATGCCAAAAACCTGCCTCATTTGACCTTACAAATTGCATACAATTTTTAATGATTGGTTTTGGTGTCAGTTTGCCACAAATTAGAATCACCTGAGTGACACCTGCACTGAAGAATTGTCATGATTACCTTAATTGACTTGGCAAGACCCACACCTCGCCTGGGCGCCATCTTCTGGTTGCAGCCCAGACTAAAAAGAGCGCGGCCCAAGGAAGATCTCTGGCCTTTGCTTGCTTGGTCTTACCTCTGGCCTCATTGATTTACATTGTTCTGCTAAGAAGGGTTCCGGGGCTGATATGAAAGCCAGTGTTACCAAGCTTCCATTTCTGACGAGTGACCACCACCACTCCAGGAACCTTCTTGTTTGGGGCACTGGGCTGAGACTGACAAAGAACCAGCTCTGAGAATCCAGAAACTATGAGGTTGTCATCCTCTCCAATGTGACACAGCCCATTGTGTGGATACTCCAAATGCTGGGCTTCCGGTCTCAGGGCCAAACAACTCCAGGGCCCCCAGTCTCTCAGCGATGAGACAACTGCAGTTCCTGTTTTGAGGCACTTAAGTAAGCAGTAGCCCTCTGTGCTCTCTGCTTCAGTTCCTGCCTTGGTTTCTCTCCATGGTCAACTTTTAACCTGTAAGCCAAATGAACCTCCAAGTTGCTTATGTTTATGGCGTTTATCACCGGAAAAGATAGCCAAATAGAACACAACTCAGTCACAGGTGGTCTACTCCAGGGCACCTGTGAAACTCATCCCTTAGAACTCGCTCTTATCTCATGAATCTAAAGGGACCATATGGACCACGAATGGACCACGCCTCACCCAGCTCTCCCTCCACGGCTCTGGACCTGCTCAGTGAAAGCCAATAGTGCTATTTCTTCAGTGGCCCGGGGTGGGTAATGGGGTTACATCTCAGAGGTAGATGCTTTTGCTCTCCTCCTCCCCTTCTATTCTCCTCAGCTTCCTGTTACAGAATGCACCGTGCATATTGTCTGAGGTGTTCTCTGTCCCCAGCCTTAGTTTCTGCTGTCTGCATTTGCACTCACTCAACATGTTTTGCTGAGCCCGCCCGCAAGGAATTGCACCCTCTGCAGCAGCTTCTCTCCCCCTTTGCAGCCTTTTAAATTATTCTTTCCTTGTTCCTCAACCCCCAGTGTGCCTTGCTGCCACCACCCACCTCAGAGGAAGGCTGCTCTCCAACTAGCCCTGCCTTACTCCCCAGGGATTCCAGCCATCAGTTCTTTGGTATCATCTGCCAGTTTCTGAAATCTATGGCAGCCTTTGCTTGTTAATATAAAAGATCTCTAGGTGTTTGGGGAGCTCTGCAGTGTGTTTGTACTCCACTTTGCTCAAGTTGCCTTTCCTTTCCATAAGTTGTTGTTGTTGCTGCTGCTTTAAGATTGGTGGTGGGTGGGGCATTTAGGATTGGAAGAGACAAAAGTCTTGAGGTGTTTGAGCCAACTAAGTAGGTCTGGCTCCGCAGGTGCGTGCTCTCAGACTCCAGGTCCCCCTGTGCTGAAGTTACTAAGAGCTCAGAGAGCTGTACCCACAGGCTGTGTCAGAAAGAGCAGCGCCAGTATGGTTTAGTCCTGAGCATGGATTGGGATACAACTCCCATATACAGTAACAGGACAGCAATCACTAGTCACATATAAAGCATGGGTCACCTTTCAGTAACAGTAAAAGGGTATATTAGGAAGATTTGGGCCATACTTTTTCTGGAGTGCCACAGAACTGTTGCTGTTAATTTAAAAGTATGGCCTGATTTGTGTTTATTATTAGGCTTATACTTATTATGGTGGTATTATTAACACTCTTTCACCATCAATAAAGACACAGATAACAAACAGATTTTAGTATAGCCTTATTCTACCAGGGACATGGCAGACCCTATCATCTAAGCTGCCTTCCGTTTTCTCCCAGCCTCTATCCCATGCCGGCTGTTTGATTCATTTCTATCTGGGCTGCCTCCCATTCCACAAATACTTGCTAACGTTCTCCATCTTTGTCGCTTTCCTCCATCCCCACTGATCCGGCCACGTCTTCTCCACACTAACCCATCGCAGCTCTCTTCCTTCCTCCTTCGGTACCTGTATGCTTCTTCTTCCCAAAATCCTTCTCCCCCAAAACCCACTAACTTTGGCCACACCAACCCCATTCTGCCCTGACCAGCTTTAGGACTTTTAATCAGCCAATCAGGCATAACTTCTGAGACAAGGTTAAACAGGGTGTGTCACTTTGCTCAGGAGCAGTAAGACTCTCAGAAGGGGGCAAGCAGTTAACAAATACAAAGCACTAGACCATACTCCAAACAGAATCAAACCTCAAAACTGGTATGCATATTTACAGCAATGTGATGTGCTGTCTCCGAGCCTCGTTACTGATGCCATGAAGGCTGTGCTATGACCAGTCTTCTTTTTTATCATGGAGACTAGTCCCACAGGATTTAAATCAATAGCCATGCAAGACAGAGTGCTGAAAGGGACACTACCCGTTTTGTGTCCATGTACACTGATAACATGGTAGGGGCACCAAATAGGGGTAGGTGGCTACAGCCACATGAATAAACACTGTTACTATGTGACTGAAAAGAGAAACCAGTTGGCCAAGTTGAAAGAAAAAAAAAAAAAAAGCAATGACTCCGAGTCACTGAGTCTGTGAACATTGATTGACAGGCTGTACTGAGAAGTCTGGCATTATAGATATCCCAGAGAAAAAGGAGAACTTTGGTGTTCTGGGACACCTATAATATAGGGACAACAGATGTAAAGTATATGTATCACAGTTCAAGAAGAATCAGAGCTCCCAGTACTTGTGGCAGCCTGGAAATCAAAAAGCATGTCTGTACCCTTAGAAAATACAGAACATTACCGTAACTTACCACTAGAGGGTGCTCACTGCATTCATACCAAGTCTGGCTAGGCAGAAGAGACTATTGGGTGAAAAATAGCTACAGTCACTGACTTTATAGATATCCTAATGAAAAAGGAGGACTTTGGGGTTCTGGGTTAGCTACTATAGATACAACAGATATGAAAAAATATATATAACATAATTCTGGTGAAATATTGTGACTTTCTAGCCACTGTCCAAATATGTAACACTTATTTCCAAATGAAGCATTGAGGATCCATTTCTACATTGGGGAGAAAGAGGGCAAATTGGCTTGTCCCATATGGGACTGGCAAGGAGACTATATAGAGCCTATACCTGTCAGTAAAAGGCACAAATGTTCCTTCATCTGTGTGGACACTTCTAAAGGTCTCTTGAAAGCATTTTAATGTCAGTCAGCAATGACTGAAGCCAACACAAGGGTCTTACCTAATTCTGTGTCATGTATGAGTCTCTTTACCTAACACCCAAACTGTTAGTGACAAGGACATTTTTGCACATGCATGTTGAGGCTTGTTTTTTAAACTCTATTTTCTTTGGGCTATTGAAGCCTCTACCTCTCTTCCTCTCTATTAATCCCTTAACCCTGCGTATAAGAAAGAATGTTAGTGGGGAGAGGGGGTGCAAACATCTTTACTTCTCCCAGCTGTTTAGGGTCAGTTGGATTCTTTGAGGGCAATGCCAATCTCTGTCAACAGCAAACCCAGCAAGCAGTCTCCTCTGAGCCTCTGCGTGGAAACATTTCTCTCTCCACCGCAGTGGTCTCTGGTCTCTCCAAACTGCTACAGGACACAGGACACCACTGCTCACCACACTACCTCTCTAAGCACTCTATTTATCTTCCTCAGAGTCCTAGATCAGGACCCTCTCTGAGCTACATGAGACAGGCCTTTTCCAAGCTGGCAAAGACCATGCCCCACAGGAGACAATTATTAGCTGTGGACAAACTAAGCCCAAAGTAAAAGCCCACACTTAGGATTAAAACAAAAATATATTTACGTAACATAACTAAGTTTACAAAGAAGCCAAAACTTCTGTTACACATCCATGCTCAGAACTGGGATGAGAAAAGCCACGTGCAATGGGCTGGGTTGACTGGTAAAAAGCTGGGCTGCTAAAGAAGCAGCTAAAGACTGTACATGAGGACTGGGTGGTGGTGGCACACGCCTTTAATCCCAGCACTCGGGAGGCAGAGGCAGGCGGATCACTGTGAGTGCGAGGCCAGCCTGGTCTACAAAGTGAGTCCAGGACAGCCAAGGCTACACAGAGAGAAACCCTGTCTCGAAAAAACAGAAACAAAAACAAAAACAAAAAAGACTGTAAATGGTGAAGTCACCTTGAATGGCTGGAAAAGGACACTCCCAGACTCCATGGGTTACTGAACAAAAGATCCAGTAGGAAAGATGAGTTCTCTTGCTATAAGTCCCTGGAAAAGGAGGCCCTCTAGGCCCCATATACCATGTGGGCTGCTCTCCCTGCTGTTGGCTTCATTCTAAAATAAATGCTGAAGACATCACACCCCCTGATCTCAGAATATGAAAAATACAGCTGGGTGGGTCTGAGCTTGAATCTCCCTTTCTCCCGCCTCCTGCCTCCCGCCCCCACCAAGAGCACCCCCTCCCCCGCTGTGCAAACTACTGGGGACAAGTTGTCATCAGCACTTCCTTGTGGCTGTGAACGTTGTGTTGTGCTAACAATGATAAGCTAGGTGTGCCTACCTGGGCAGTATGGCACACCTGGTATTCCTGCAGCCAAATACTTTTTGATCAGTTTGAAAGCTACAGGAGAGAACTCAAGTTTGATACTGTAGCCTATGGCTGGTCCTATTTCCCAATGGGGAAACTACTGCTATTGTTCTGCTAGAGAGATGTGAAATGTCTGGGAAACCTCTCTCTAAACTTATGCATGTAGTCTACTGACATTATTGTCTAGAGTTTAAGGATGGATTACAGTGGATGGTAGTTATTGGCAAGACTAATAATGTCAAACTCCTATGCGTATACATATGAATGGATTGTCCCTTCCGTGTAGTCATTAGTTTTTAACTCTATTTTATTTTGGTTTTTAATTGCCTCTACCACCCTTCCACCACCACCACCACCACCACCCCAGACCCTAGGGAGGAAGGAAAGGAGGTTAGAAGGGACAAGACACATAGACCTCTTTAGCTGTAGTTCCAGCTGGTTTGGGTCATCAGGGTTTTTTTTTTTTTTTTTTTTTTTTTTTTGGGCAATACCAATCTCAGTTGTCAGGATACCCAGCAGCAGCCTTCTTCCTTCTCTGACAGTCTCCTCGAAGCCCCCTCCCCCTCTCTTTCTGCTGCTCCCTCCCACCTGTGCTCTCTCCTGCTCTTGATTTCATATCTCTCTCTCTCTCTCTCTCTCTCTCTCTCTCTCTCTCTCTCTCTCTGTCTCTGTCTCTCTCTGTCTCTGTCTCTGTCTCTCTCTGTCTCTCTCTCTGTCTCTCTCTCTCCCTCCCTCCCTCCCTCTCTCTCTCTCTCTCTCTCTCTCTCTCTCTCTCTCTCTCTCGCTCTCTCTCCCAGCATGCCTGAAGTGTCCTCAAAGCATCCTTTTCTCTCTCCTGGAGCATCCTCTGTGGCGCCTCTCTTGGCTCTGGTATTTATAGCTTCTCAGAGTCCTCAGAGTTAAACTATCTCCAGCTGGCAAAGATCATGCTCCTCTCCGAGCCACACAAGGCTGGAGCCAGCTGTGGGTAAACTAAGACAGTCCCATAGACCATACTTGGGATTAAAACAAAAACATATTTACATAACATAACTGAGTTTTCAAAGAAATCAAAACTTCCATTACATTCCTAACCTGGACTGCTCTGTCCTTTTCCCTACTCCCAAGATTAAAATGATTTCTTGGGACCCCTAATGGGCTCAGTCCGAAACGAAGGTCCTGGCTGTTATAAGGGAACATAAAAATCAATCTAGCATATGCACACCATGGTCGATTGCATATTAACATGTTTAGTACGTTTGTGTATGTGTGTGTGTGTGTGTGTGTGTGTGTGTGATTGAGAAACAAAATTACAACCCTCTTCCACAGGCATATGGTGTGGCTGGCTGGCATGAGAAAGCTGATCCAATTCTAGAGGAATGTGAGACACTGAATGGACAATGAAACAGAGTACATTGCTTAGCACTCTGCAGGTGCTGCGTGGCTGTGTTGTGCCCACTGATGGCCATGTTTGCCACATATGCAGATAAACAGATATACAATGAGATATTTGTTTCTACAAGGCTATATTATCAACTCCCCAAAAGTTGCATTCTGCCCCAGTTTTGTGGGATATTCCCTAAGGATCTCCTCACTCCAGGGTACCACTTTAAATGACTTTCTGCAAGTGAAGATTTGAACTAATTTTAATCACTGAGGCATTAGACAGCCAGCCACAGTAGGATGCATTCTTACCTTATTTGTTTCCTTTACTGTTTGCTTGAGATTCTGTACACCAGGCTGTCCTTTGAACTCATAGAGACTAGGCTGGCCTTGAACATGGGCAATCCACCTGCTTCAGCCACTCTACACACTTGTATATTCTTGATTAATTGAGGGATTTTTTTTTTCAAATGAGAAAGGCAACACTACAAAATGGGATGCTCTGGTAAATAGAACCACTCATGCTGGGACATGTGCACTTAATGAGGACTGTATGCTATGTTTGCATACTCAGTGATGGGACACATAGTATTAATACACTCATGTTTACAACAGACCATCCAGATGCCAATAGGGAAAAGGTTGTTGTTGGTGGTTGGTTGGTTGTGTTTTTGTTTTTTTCCCCCCGGATTTCAAGACTAGTTGAAGAACTCTTGCCCTATAGATGATTATCCAACTTGATGTTTCTAGCCTGCCCATGGGTATCAGAAAATGAACTTTCCATACACCCAAAAAGCCAGGTAGCAAAACTCAAAACTTTTAAGAGCCTAATCTACAAACAGGCTAGGCTGATTAATTTAGAGGCAAGGAAAACATAGAAAGAAGAGCATGACTACAATATAATTCATGATTATCTGTATTTCTTCTCTCTTTTTTTAAATTTTAAATTTTATTTTTTATTCACTTTACATCCTGATCATAGCCTACTCTCTCCTCTCTTCCCAGTCCCACCCTCCTGCTCCTAGTTTCTTCTTCTTCTTCTTCTTCTTCTTCTTCTTCTTCTTCTTCTTCTTCTTCTTCTTCTTCTTCTTCTTTTCTCTCTCTCTCTCTCTCTCTCTCTCTCTCTCTCTCTCTCTCTCTCTCTCTCTCTCATTTCCTTGGCAGTCTTCCATAGGACAAGCTAGACTCGACCTGCTCATGTAGCAAGGGATTATTTTCAGGTCATGGTTTTCCTGCTTCCATCTCCAAAGTGTTGGAATTGCAGGCGTGAGTCACCATGACCAGCTTGGGTTTCTTTTCTTTTCTTTTCTTTTCTTTTCTTTTCTTTTCTTTTCTAGAGGGTAACAGAAGTCTTCCATGAGGGTTTCCACCTAAGATAGGGAGTCAAGAAAGTCACTTTCTGCTGGTGCCTTGTGAGGCCACAGCTTGGTAGCTGCAACTTTCAGGAAAACATGAACACTAGCCCAACAGTCATGTCCTCTGAGAGTCCTCATTCAGCAGGCGATTGGCATAGAAGCTAGGACTTATTATTGTGACTCCTGGTGAGCGGAAGTATGGGAGAATGGGGAAATGGAAGGATCCAGAGGGTCCTGGAACTCGCAAGAAGACCATAAAGGATGGAAGATCTGGCCCCAGGGGGTCTGCACAAACTGCTGTACCAACCAAGGACAATACATGCAGTAAACCTAGACCCCCTATTCAGATCTAGACAATGAACAGCACATTCTCCACAGTTGGTGGAGAGCAGGGACTGACTCTGATATGAATTCTGGTGCCTCCTATTTGGCCACTCCCCCTTGGTGGGGAGCCCTGGTGGCTCTCAGAGGAAGGATAAGAAGGCTACCAGGATGAGACCTGACAGCCTGTGACCATATGGTGGGGGAAGAGGTCCCCTTTTGTCACAGACCTAGGGGAAGGGAACAGGGTGAGGAGGGAGGGAGGAGGGAATGGGAAGATACAAGTTAGGGGATGACAATTGAGATGTAAACTGAATAAAGTACTTAAATAATAAAAATAAATAAATAAAACATAGCAAAACATTTTGCGTCTTCAAGGTTGCCAAATACAAATAGCTAAAACACTATGGATGTAACATTTATATAATTCCTGATTGTTGTTTATTGTATATATGTGTAATAATATAAGTGTATATGTAAAAAATAAGGAATGAAATAAAAGCCTGCAGAGATAAAAATAAAATAAAAATAAACATGAGTGGTCACAACTCCACCATGAGGGCTTGTCTGCCCGTCTTTTGTTGGCTCCTGTACCCTGACTTCTCCTGGCCTACCTGTTTGTTTGAGATAACATCTTACTGTGTAACTACAGTTTACCAGGAGCTCTCTGTATAGATCAGGATGGCTTCTAACTCCTCCCAAGTGCTACAAGTAAAGGCACACGCCATCACTTCTGCATTTTCCATGTCTTTTACATGATTCATTCTCCTGGTTGACAGAGATATAGAATGTGTCCTCAGGGTGTGGTCTTATCATGGAGTAAGCAAACACATGCATAGAATTTAAAACGCTATTAAATTGTTATATATGATTAATTTTATTTTCATATTCAAAGTGTGGGGGTAGTTTCCCCTTTATGGATATCTGAAAGCCTTTCTGATAATTCCATAGGCGCTTAACTACATCCTACTTCTTTGAGCTTCCCTCATATGTGGAAGGCCTTGGTCATTACTTGCTCATGGTAGGCTAGTCTCTTAAGAACTTTTGGCTAAGTGTCATGGTTCATCATCTCTATCTTCCTGTTGGTTAATATCCAAGCTGCATAGAATTTCCAGTGGATTCCTAGGGCCTCATTCATCTGCTGCATTACCTTGAGGACAGAGACAAAACAGCTGTCTCTTTGAAGGTAGACCACTTCCCCTTCAACAAGACTAAAATTTTCTTATTCCAGTGGGATATGCTTCAGCCCAAGTGGAAATAAAAATATGTCGGTAAAACTAGCAGATATTAGCCTACTCATGGGGGTGAAGTCCACTTGCCAGCTAGCCAGATACTTGCCTTGATGTCACAGGCAGTGCATGATAACAGCTCTTTGCATGAGTTCTGCCTCTGGGAGTTTTCTTAGCTTCTGATGAATGCTCACACTCTTTTGATTAAAGGCAAGAAGTCCTCTGTATGTGTCCCCTTGGCACAGGCAATTAAAAGGCACACCCTTGTGTAAATCTAAATGTTATTGTTTCTATCTTGTATAAGTTAAATGTCCACGATTCAAACTTCTGAGCAAACATACTTGCTAGAAAGAAGTAATTCAGAATATCTTTTAGGATCACTGTTTCATAACCAATGTGGAATTTACCATGATACATGAAGCTGGATTTTAACACTTTTATTACTTTTTATTTATTTGTTTGTTTATTTATTGATTGTGCGCGCGCACGCATGTGTGTGTGTGTGTGTGTGTGTGTGTGTGTGTGTGTGTGTGTGTGATTGCAGAAGACAATTTGTGGGAGCCAGTTCTCTCTTTCTACTAACTGGGTCCCTGGAATTGAACTCAGGTTTTCAGGCTTGGTAGCAGACTCCCTAACTTTGTCCCATGAGCCATCTTGCCAGTCCAAAGCCATTTTCATCCAGGAAGAGCTTTCAGTATTCATCGGCAAATAGCTGACCTGTTAGCCCCAGTTAATGATATAAAAGACAGCATCAAGGATTTCTACATGTTCATTGTACATGATAAGATCTCAGTTCCTGTGGGCAGCAGAAAGCACCTGGGCTTAAAGCTGGTGTCCTTTGAAAGATTAGATCAAGTGGCTTAACAGAATACAATGATTTTCCCAGCTCCCTGGTATTAAATCATTATCTTCAACCTTGTTCCAAGAAGGTACAGGCTTGATGCTTCACGTATACAACCCATGTTGTTCAAGTGAGTTATCTAGCTTGCTTTAGCACATTACAAAGTAGCTGGTACTGACTGGAGACGAGGAGGCCATGCCTTGGCCACTTGATTTAATTGCTTTCAGAAATAATTTACAGGTTGGGAAACTTCACTCACCAATTGAACAAAAAAAAAAATCCCAGTCCAGATCTTTGTCTCACACACACACACACACACACATGCACACGCACACGCACACGCACACGCACATGCACAGTTTAAATGTTTTCAATATGTTAGGCAACCCCAAAGCAAATGTCAGTCAATGGTACAAGCTTATAATCCTAGCTGAGACAGAAAGATGACTATGAGATCAAGGCCATGAATGTAGCCATCTTGTTATCCTGTGCTGCATACTGAGTTGCCGTTAGGTCCAAACTACAAAGTAGTGAGACCTTATCTCACATATATGGTGACGATGATGTTGATGATCACAATACAATAAAATAATGAAGGTAGTGCAATGTTCTATATGGTACATCAAAGCATCAAAATCTTTATAGAAGTAAAAAGCAGGCACCATGAGCAAGAGTGAGACAACAAATGGTAATGAGGGGTGAATGTAATCAAAATATGTTACATATGAAAATGCCATGATGAATCCCACTACTGTTTTCTTTCCTTTTCTTTTTGAGACAGGGTTTCTCTGTGTAATAGCCATGGCTGTTCTGGAATTCTCTTTGTAGACCAGGCTGGCCTCAAACTCACAGAGATCCACCTGCCTCTGCCTCCCAAGTGCTGAGATTAAAGGCATGTGCCATCATGACCTATTCAGTATTATATTTAACCAATTTACACTAATAGATTTTTCTCAGAAAAGAGCTGTCTTATGAAAAGCCCCATAGGAGGCTCTCTTATTTTCCTCAAATTAAATAGTGATATCCTGTAGCCTGCTATTTATAGAAATCTTCACAACTGTCTTCAGATCCTAGAGCCCTCAGTGCTAGAATAAACTTTTTCCTAGGCACTTATTAGCCTTTATTGATGTTGTTTGACTGGAGCCTTCAATGACTTCTTCTTTACAAATCTCTGTTTATAGAAGAAGACAGTGTAGACCCACACCCAGCATTGTGACACAGTCTGAATGGTGTTTTCTAGTTAAAAAAAAAACCTAACAAATTGGGCTAATGTTTACTCATTTATGTATTGTAGAGGGTTCCTTGACTTAATTGTGATATTCTTAAATGTTTACCCAGTATCTCTCCTAAGATCATAAGTGAGCATATGAATCTGTAGGAGAACACTGCCAAACTAGATTTAAATGGATTTTTTACTTTGAATCTGTTAAATTTGAAGGCAAAAAATAACCATGGCTCACTTTCTAGGGAAATGCAAAAGAAAAGCATTTTCAGAGTGAGGATAGCGAACCATTTACACTTTGCTGGTAAAGAGCTCAGAGCAGAATAAGAATAAGGCACTGTGAAGGCTGGGTAAGATTGCACGTAGATTAAATTGAGTACCTCCCAGTTAGAAGAGCATTGTGTTAAGACAGAGATTGGTTAATATTTAAAAGCACTTTAATAGGCATGGGCTTTCAGCTCTGTCCAGGGTTCCATCAGGCTATACAGCTAGTTTGACAATTTGAGGTATTTCAGAGGACTTTGGCTTTCCCTGTGTGATTGTTTGGTCTTGGTTGTCAGCTTGACTGGATTAGGAGATATCTAGAACTGAGCTGAGAAGATGGCTCGCAATTAAAACACTTTCCACCCAAGGAAGAGGAGCAGACTTGAGACACCCGGGACCCACATAGCATCTTGCCTAAATTCTAGTCTCAGAAGGAAGAAACATAGGAGTCCCCAGGGCAAGCTGGTTAGTAGACTGGCCATATTGGTGAGCTCTAGGTTTGATTGAGAGCCCTGGCCTCAAAGAATCAAGTGGAAGAGCAATGGAGGAAAACTCCTGACAACTTTGTACATGCAGATGAGCCCTCACACTCATGCTAACATGCTCACACACATGCACATTATATATACAACACACGAGGGGTGGGGGAAAGGTGAGGGAAGAGGGAGAGAAAGAGAGAGAGAATCATGACTGACGAAACATATCTAGAGGTTGGAACATCTCCAGAGAGGACTGTACTGTGTGAGTGGGAGGGACAGACCTACCTTCAGTGTAGCCAGTTCCTTATAATGTGTAACCCAGAAGAAAGGGGAGTCTGAGGAAAATTCAGGATGGATGTATCTATCTTCTCTTCTTCCCAAGTGAAGGATTCTGCCCCTGCTCTGTGATCTTCTACTGGCATCAGAGATCAACATCTTTGAGCTTTTAACAAGGACTGAATAACTGCCTTCTGGATGTACTTCCTGGTTTTCATCACTAGACCGCACAAGCACCAGCTTTTTAGTTGGGTTGATAGACTGACCAGCTAGATGAAAAATCCCCTTTAATAATAAAATTACAGAGATTTTATCAGTTCCCGCGCTCTACAGAAGCTCCCCAAATCATATTCCTACAGAGATAAGCGGGCCTTGAAATTATGTCACGTTCCCTTGCTTTTGCTACCTCTCTGGAAGGCACATGTGAGCATTAAGTCTGTATACCAAGTCTTGACCTATAAGTGAAACTGAATGTTCTGGTGTGCTCTTTGCAAAGATCCAAACTACATGCCTATCCCCTAGGCTGCATGCCAGTGGCTGTACAAATCCTGCTCAGGAATTTCCTGATGCTCACAGAGAGAAGCACAATTCAATTAGCCTTTTTTTTGAGTGTGTTGACCAAGAGCGTATTGGCATGCATCCCATTATCAGTGGTTCCCAGGTCTTCTGTGAAGAAATAATGGTTGGAACACCTTCCGTCCCTAGGAAAGCCATCATCTATTCTTTTTTTTTTTTAATGTTTTTTTAATTAATTTATTCTTGTTTTATCTCAATGGTTATCCCATCCCTTGTATCCTCCCATTCTTCCCTCCCTTCCATTTTCCCCTTATTCCCCTCCCCTATGACTGTTCCTGAGGGGGACTTCCTCCCCCTGTATACGTTCATAGGGTATCAAGTCTCATCCTGGTAACCTGCTATCCTTCCTCTGAGTGCCACCAGGTCTCCCCCTCCAGGGGACATGGTCAAATATGAGGCACCAGAGTACATGAGAAAGTCATATCCCACTCTCCACTCAACTGTGGAGGCATTGAAGAAAGAGAAGATATCAGAATCTGTCATCTACTCCTGCTATCCGGTGTGCTGGCTGTTTATCAAGCCTGCATGTGTTTGAGCATTGGGGCAATTGCATTTCCAGTCCCCATTCCATTATGACATGCACCAGGCACATCTTCCCCTGGGAGCCTTATCAATTTCTTAAACATTGACTATGAATGAAGATTTAAGCTTGCTCAGCTGAGCTCAGTCTGCTCATTTTCCTAGTCATTAAAAATTCCATAGGCTGTGGCAACCAATGGAGAAGGCTTTATGCCCACAAGCCCCTCAAGTAAAAAAAAAGAAAAAAAAAAGAAGAGTTATAAAGTCAGTCATATAGAATAAGAACACAATATGAGATGTACTACTTTTCCTGCTACACCAACTCAGCCTCCTACTAAATATTCTCTTCAAAAGTGAGGGGAGGCACCCATTTTAGCCTTCAACAGCAGTTGGAGGAGTAGAGGGGCAGGTAGGTCCCAGGAATTGCCCTCGAACTGTGCAATGACCATGAACCAACATGAAGTATAGCTGCAAATCTAGCTTGGGTTCTTTCTCCTTCATCTCTCAAAGTATCTTGACATAAAGATGGGAAGGCACTGGGCACAGGGTTGGGGACCTTGCCAGACACTCAATGGCTCTCTTCTTGATGGCTTAGGTGTGCGTCTGTGGACCCACAAGAATTGCTAGTGTCCTATCACTTTAAGCTTCCCTGCCAGATACCACCTCAGTGGTAACCCTGTTCATCTAGGGTGACCATCCTATGTTGGATCTCTTGATGGGTCTTAAATGGAGAGACCTCTTCAGTCTTACCAACACATCAGGAAACCTCTTTCCTGATCCTCCAGCATCCTCTTTGACTGAGAAAGGAACAGAATGAAGTCAATCGAAAGGAGATGGAGGGCCTACTGTGAAAAGAGGAACTGTAGGGGTTCAAAGTCATTGGCAATAATCTCTTACTCAGTTTCAATATCCCTCTTGTCTCTCAGCAGGGATTCTAGCCTGGGACCTTTGTTATGGGAATTTGGCTCCTGTGTTAATTTGCTGCAACAAAAGACCATGACCAAAGAGCAAGTTGGGAGAAAAGTGTTTACTCAGCTTACACTTTCACATTGCTGATCATCACCAAAGTCAAGACAGGAACCTGGAGGCAGGAGCTTTCTTTCCCTGGCTTGCTCAGTATGGTTTTTGTTGTTGTTGTTATTTATAATTTTATTTTATTTTAATATTTTTTATTAATTTATTCGTGTTACTTCTCAATGGTTATCCCATCCCTTGTATCCTCCCATTCTTCCCTCCCTCCCATTTTCCCCTTACTCCCCTCCCCTATGACTGTGCCTGAAGTAGAAGGATCCAGATGGTCCAAGAAACCTTCAAGAAGAACTTTATGATAGGCAGATTTGGGCCCAGGGGTCCTGCTCAAACTAAGGCACCAGCTAAGGACAATACAGGTCGTAAACTTCAATCCCCTACACAGATCTAGCTAATGGACAGGACATTCTCCACAGTTGAGTGGAGAGTGGGGTCTGACTTTCACACGAACTCTGGTGCCCCATATTTGACCATGTCCCCTGGAGGGAGAGACCTGGTGGCACTCAGAAGAAGGATAGCAGGCTACCAAGAAGAGACTTGATACCTTATGAGCATATAAAGGGGGAGGAGGTCTCCCTCAGGCTCAGTATGCTTTCTTATAGGGCTCAGGACCACCTGCCCAGGCACGGCAGTGCCTAGAACCCTCCACCATTGATCACTAATTGAGAAAAATCTTTACAGCTGCATCTCATGCAGGCATTTCCTTAACCGAGGCTCCTTCTCTGTGATGATTCTAGCTTATGTCAACCTGACACATAAAACCAGCCAGCACAGCCCCTTCCTTAGAACAACCTTTATTTTAAAAAGAAAAAAAAAAGGAAGCTTTATTATGTACTACTCATAAAACATTGAACATATAATACCCCATACACACATTGCTGAGTTTTGAACAAATAATTCTAACTATAAAATAATATGGAAATCCAATAGCCTATTCAGAGGTTATCTCTCCTTTTCATCTTGTGCATAGTTAAGCTGCCTAGCAGTATAAGAATATGCCATTGTTTCCTTAGTCGTATGTTCATAGTTATAATTAGGCCAGTCATCAGAAATTCTCCCTAAGGACTGACTGATAGTACATTTAACATTTCCCACTGCTACACAAATTGCTATAGTGACCTCCCAGACAACCTGGCTTCTTAATCTGAGATCATTTTAAGTACATAGAGTTTTTTATATGGCCTGAGCCCAACTTGCCTGAGATAGTTCAAACACACACACACACACACACACACACACACACACACACACACACACAAAATAAAAAATAAGAAGGGCTGTAGAGAAAACTTGGTGGTTAAGAGGACTTGCTGCTCTTGCAGAGGACCCAGGTTCAGTTCCCAACATCCACATGGCAGCTCACACCCATCTATAACTCCAGTTCCCAGGATCTGATGTTCTCGTCTGACTTTCACAGGCTCCTGCATACACATGGTGCACATTCAAGCATACACACATGTATATAAAATTAAATAAACAAAAATTTAGTTAAAAAATGACCTTAGTTCTAACAAAAAAAAAAATCAAGTTTCTTCATCAAAAAACATATCACCAAACCCTATACCGACATCAAAGAGCTCAGACAACAAAGAACAACAACAAAGAAATCTTAAAATGTATTATCAGTGACAGATAGCATTAACGAGATTAGTTGTGGTGTTCACTGACAAGGGCAGAAGCAAGGCTTGTCATGCACTGGTGGAGAAAGCACTTACCAGGTGGCCATATTCTAGGTCACTGGTTCTCAACCTCCCTAATGCTGCAACATACAGTTCCTCATGTTGTTGTGACCCCCAACCATACACTTACTTCTTTGCTACTTCATAACTGTAATTTTGCCACCATTATAAATTGTAACATAAATATCCAATCTATAGGATATCTGATACAAGACCGCCAAGGGGTCAAGCCCCACAGGTTGAGAAACACTGCTCTAAAGGCTGGCAACTGAAATACTGGCTTCCCCTTCTCAGTAAACAGAGCAGAAATCAGCTAGCACCAGCCAATATGGAAAAGTAAGAAGTCCTTGGAATAAAGGTAATTCCAGGAGATACAAGGGACCATTCACTCATTTCTCTCAGTTTGGGCTCATTGTGAGTGGTTTCCCCTAGCTCAGCTTGTCGCAGTTTTTCCCCCACCGAACTTTTAGAGCAAAAGCCCAGCACTGGGAGGCTCAAAGGAAGATGATCAGCCACCTAATAAGATTAAAGAGACAAGTAACATTGAAGGCAGAGAATGAAGATTGAATCAATAAGCCCAATTGGAAGACATGTAGTTAAAGGTGTAAAGTGACCCCATATCCATTTTAGGGTTCTTGCTTCAGCCCCAGAGTACTGACAGAAGTTTATCTGTTTAGTGCACATGTACATCACTGCTGGAGTCCATGGCATGAGAGTGGAGGTCAGGGAACAACCTTCAGGATTGAGTCTTTCCTTCAATTATGTGAGAGGATGAACTTAGACTCTGTGGCAAGTGCCTTTACCCACTGAGCCATTTCACCAGCTCTTGACAGAAGTTTAAGTGGAAAAAGAATTGAGGCAAGGGGTATGGATAATTAAGCATCCCTGGCCAAGGCGTGGTCTGGTTGATGGTTATCTCAGCTCTTGTACTGTGTGGTGGGCCAAGCAAGTCATTGTTTCTATTAGCACTCTAAAACTGCAGTCTGCTTTCCAAAAGATGATTACCACCACAGACAAACCCTAGCCCTCATTGGGTAGAGATCTGTCCAGAGAGACTCACCGTTGCTTACCTGTCTTAGTGCCTCATCATTGAGGTCTCTACTGATCAGTCTTGTGACTCCTGCAATCCAAAGTGACTACAAGAAAAACCTCAAGAGAAAATGTTAAGGATGGAAGGGCAGAGCCAAAGAAGGATACGACAGAGCTCAGATGGTGGCCAATGACCTCCTTCAGCAGCAGGACCCTCACTAACTGTGAGATGCACATTTTATTTTGAGGCTGTAGTGTACTTGTTATTCCCATTAGAGGGACAGCCTGAAAGTCTATATCTTAGTTTGGGTTTTATTGCTGTGAAGAAACACCATGACCACGGCAACTCTTATAAAGGAAAACATTTTTTTTCACTTTGTTCTTTTTTTTTTAATTTAAAAATAAAATCATTCATATTATATCTCAATCACTATCCCATCCCATACATCCTCCCATTCCTCCCTCCCTCCTGCTTTCACCCCATTTCCCTTCCCTATGACTGTGACTGAGGGGAACCTCCTCCCCTTGAAGATGATGCTAGGGTATCAAGTTTCTTCTTGGTAGTCTGCTATCCTTCCTCCAAGTGCCATCGGGCCTCCCCATCAAGGGGACATGGCTAAATATGGGGCACCAGAAAGGAAAACATTTAACTGGGCCTGGCTTACAGTTTCAGAGGTTTAGTCCATTATCATCGAGGCGGGAAGCATGGCGGCATGCAGTTTCCTGAAGAAGGAGCTGACAGTTGTACATCTTGATCCACAGGCCACAGAAGGGGTCTACATGTCAGACTGCATGTAGCTTGATCATTTAAGAACTCAGAACCTGCCTCCACAGTGACATACTTCTAACAAAGCCACACCTACCCCAATATGGCCACACCTCTTAATAGTGCTACTCCCTATGGGCCAAACATTTAAACACATGAGTCTATGGGGACCATATGTAATCAAACCACCACAGTCTATGTAAGACTTTATAAATCTTTAAGGTTCCCACCCCCCACCTCTGAGTCTGTGTGTTACACCATTAGCTGGTCCAATTCAGGCAGAGAACTTAATTCTTCCCAAACAATCATTAGCTGGAGTCTCACTTTTTTTCTTCCAGGCATTTTCTTGTATGTATAATCATATTATTTGCAGCAACCACATGACATAAACATTAGAACATTTCTTTCATATGAACAGATGTGCTAGTGGGAGTGATATTGTTTGCCTCATGGTCATCTACAACAGTGATAGAACTAAGTGTGTATCTTGTGTGTGAAGTACACACCCTACCACTGAGCTACAGCACCAGCCTCATGCTGTCCTTTTAACATCTAAATGTATATGCAAAGGCAAAATAATTACACTTCTGACAGTGTCAATCCAAGTGCACAGGTCATAGGCTGACATATTCCCTGCCCCATCCACCCACCAGCTCAATTCTCTTCTCCTCTAACCAGAGAATATCTGCTCCAGTGGCTTCTCCCTTGTTTTGATTCATTCCTATTTTCATCTTTTTCTATGGATCCCCATATAAGTTTGACTCAGTTGGCATCTGTGTACATTTTTGACCCTGCCTCCTCCTACATGTGGCTCACTCGCCACTCTGTCCAAACCCATCTTCTGACTGCAGCCTTTGTCTCTCTCACCCACTCCCAAGCTACAGCCCTTGTTTATTGTTGACCTTTATGCTCGGGGCTGCTTCCCACGAACATTCGTAAACTTCCTTACTTCACTGCCTCAAGATCCTATTCCCAGAAGGGCTTTCTAGTCCATAAGGGGGTAGCTTTGTGTCTATACGTTACATCGTCAGCTTATTCAGCTCATGTATAGATATTTGCTTTTCTTTCTTGAAGGGTTTTATATAGAACTTTGTGTTTTCTAAATTTTTCTAATTATTATAAAACCATTTACAGCAATGGATGTTGAATTAACATGTACATTTAAACTCTTGCTACATTTTTCTTCTCCCTGCCGTGTGTGTGTGTGTGTGTGTGTGTGTGTGTGTGTGTGTGTGTGTGCGCGCGCGCGCATGCGCGCACGTGCAAAGAAAATGCATGAGTTAGTTTTCTCCTTCCCACTGTGTGGGACCTGACTACCAAACTCAGGTCTTCAGCACTAGGGGTAGTCACTCTATCTGCTGAGCCATATCGCCAGCCCTGATATGACACTATTCTTATGAACCAAACTTGTGTACCTGAGTGACACCATTAAACTGATATTGATCTGCCTCCAATGAAGCTGAACGGAGATTACATGTTTGCTGAAGTATACATATACTCATGACCTTAAACAACCATTTTTTCATAGGAATGTCAAATTGACATCCTAAAAAACTGTCTTTACTACTGACATAAGAGCATCTAATTCTCATAAGTCACTGTGTAGGTATCAAAGCATGAACACAATGGATGCCTTTAAATATCTTTGAACTCAAACACTATTCTATATTGTTCAAGTGGGAAATTTCTGAACGAGCTTTCTGAGGAATTTTTTTTGTCATCTACTTATGAACACTAAAATTACATATTTCCTATATAACTGTGATTGTGTATTAACTAAATGAAAAAATAATGGCTATCAATAGAAAAGACAAGCTTTGGACTTGTTGGAAAAGAAGGTTATGGGGCAATCTGCCAAGCTTCTTTTTAGAGCCATCATTCCCAATTTTGAAAGAGACTGCTGCTGGGTAAACTATTCTCTGCCTTGCCCAGGGGTGGAAATGCCCTTTGTCCTGAGCTATAAATATGTTGAAGAGGAAATGTGGTGCTTCAAAGCTTCTTCGGTCACTGCATTCATTTCCTAAACTGCTCTTTGCCATGTCTCTAAACTTACTTCCCATTTAATTTTCAAAGTTAACCACATCTTCTCTTTCTTCACACTTTCTTGTTGTTACATTTTTATGTGGGATTGTCAGAGCCATGAGAATGTTATCTTTCTTGTGACTTTAACATGACTACAAGGAAAATGAACATTTGTCAGATACTTGTTACATATGTAAATGATCTTCCAATAATCGAGTAAGAATCCTAGAGATACCATGGTAAATATACACTGTAATGCCTTTAGGGAACTGAGATATTGTAGGGGAGAAATAAAAGACCGGAGATCTATGAGATCCATATATAGATCACACATTTAGCATGCACGGGGCCCTTGTTCAATTTCCAGTGCCCATGTACACACAAACAATACATATATACCAGCACACACACACACACACACACACACACGCACACACACAACATACATACACTCAGACCACACACACACAAACCATACACACACAGATACTACATACACACAAATTACACACACACATATCACATGTATACATATCACACACACAAATGGGCAAGACAGGCAAGCAAAGAGACATTCATCATAAAATAAGCATGCTATTTAAATTACTGAAGTTGAACCAGGCATGATAGCATATGAGTTTCATATATGATTGGGAAGATCAGTAGCTCAGTGTTCCCCTCAGTTACATAGTGAAGTTGAGGCCAGTCTTAGCTACATGAGACTCTATGACAAAAATAATGAGGGTTAATGAGGGCATGCGTGCGTGCGTGCGTGCGTGCGTGAGTGCATGCGTGCATAGTGTATTTCTTTAAATCCAAGGTTAAGGTTTCCAGAAGGTATATTAGAAGAGCTGGAGCTGGTGTAAAGAAGGCAGGACAGCCTCTTGGATGAACTGACTCCTAGCTTCAACCAGAAGAGACCTTAAGCATGGTTCCTTCCTGTGTTAGCACTTTAAAGCAGCTCTATGAAAAAAGTATATTCTCTGTGTAAGCAACCTTCCCAGCAAATGCTACCTGGGCTGGAATTATTGACTAACTGGCTGAGAAGCTTTAACCAGACTCAAGAGTGAGATGCCCAGTTCACTTCTCATACGCCTCAATTTCCTCTCTCTTTCTACTCTTCCTCAGTTTATTTGTTCTGGCTTTATATTTGTTTGTTTGTTTGTTTCTTTGTTTTGTTGTGAATCAAACCTTGCCTTGCCCATGCCAAGCGCAGGTTCTAAGTGAGTGCTGTACACAGCCCCTTGCCTCGCCTCTGAGTGATGAGGGGTACCGTGTGCCAGCAGGTATGGGGCATGGCTGCAGCTGGGATTTAAATAATATAGGACAGGAGGGAGCCATGTTTGAGACATTTCAGAGAGGTTGGAGAAGTAGCTGTGCTGGCGTATGATGTGCCATGCAGAATGAAGGGACAAGATTTGAAGACATTGTTTCCAGTTCCGACCATCAACTGAAAGTCAGCTTGTTCCACAGCAGTAGTTCTCACCTTCCAGACCGGCAACTCCTGGGATCTGGTAAGAACAGGAATCCCTCAAACTCCATTCATAACTGGGATCCAGTGCTGAAGCCCTGGCCTTGGTGGGACAGGGGGTCTTCTAAAAGGAGACACGTATGCTCCCGTTTAGGTCACCAAACTACTGAAGCAATGAGAATTCGAATTTCTCCAGGAAGTTCATGCTGTGGGTCAGAAAAGCTAATGGCCTGTCACCAGCCACTGGAGGAATTCATGTCACAGGAGAGATTCCACACAGTTTTGAAAGATTTTCTCACAGTTAAATTAACATGTACATCTCCCCTGGCTTCTATTTTACCTTTTCCCTAAAACTGTAACCCTGCCACAGGAAAAAGAAATAGTCTTTAACCAACTTCGCCCACTGTGAATGCATTCACATGATGTTAGCAATTTGTATTTCCTAATTGACTATAGAATCCAGGAAAACTATGTGGCTGGCATGAATCTGAGGGTCCTGTCCCAGTCCCAGCTCAGGAAGGAAATTTGAGGATGGAAACCAGAGATCTGCTTCCTCCCCCCCCCCCACACTTTTGTTATTGTTTTGTAAAATTTTCTTTACTCTTTGAGTGTTTCATACATACATGCGCCATGTTTTGATCGTGTGCTTCCCCCATTGCCCCCCCCTCCAGCACTTCCCACAGCTCTTCCATTATGTCTTCTTCCTACCTTCATCAGTGCTCCGCCTGGTCCTCCCATCCTGCTGATGCTGTTCTTTAAAATAACCTAGAGTGCGTTAAGTGCTGCCCACTCACACTTGGGTATAGATCAGTCCACTGGGGCATGAACAACCTTGCAAAGTCCCTATCCCTGCGGAGAATTGACTCGCACTCCCAATAGCCATCAACTAGCTGGTGGCTCCACAGTTAGGAGTGGGGCCTTCTGAGTCTCTCCCCCGAGTAATCCACTGTTTAATCCACTTTCTATGGGATTCTTCATGCACACTAGTTTGAAACCAATGTCTAGCATGTGGAACTTCAAAGAACTTTGTTTAAATATCATAAATGATATTGTAAAAATATATATATTGAAGAAGATAAGAGAGGACAATGGGGAATCACTGATGAAAGAATAAAAAAAAAGTACATAACATTCACACACTTTAAATTAGACATTGAAATGATTTCTTTGTAAGTATAAATAAACATAATGGCAACAATCTTTAGTAAGCTTGTGTGTGTGTGTGTGTGTGTGTGTGTGTGTGTGTGTGTGTGCGTATTCTGAGGATCAAATCATCCAGGGGCTTATACCTGATAGACAAACGTTCAACCACTGATTTGGTTAAACACGTCAAAGGCTAACAGTGATTTTCATGCTGGGGAAAATGGGAGGGGGCCTACCAGCATAGAAGAGGAGTCTAATAAAAGTGAAGAACTTCTGCTCCTCAATAGATAATAAACAACAAACAAACAAAAGTCACCTGAACTCAGTAGCTCTGATAATGCATATTTTTCCAGGATGCACCAGATTCTAAAGAGGTACTTGTACCCCTCGCTTCAACCCTCAGACTATTATGTTTGTTTCAGACACAGTTACCATCATCATTGTCATCACTGGCTTTGTGTTCTCCACCCCTTTCTGCATAATGGGGTTTGCAGAAACCTGGTCTCTAATCTAAACAGAATCCCAAAGAAAGGATACAAAGGCTTCTGCTCTATGCCCACCAAAGGCCCAATAATTCTGCCAGGCACAGCAGGGTGTTCACACTGACCACACCATGGAACACTCAGACAGTCTTCTTTAAAAACAAAACAAAAGCCCAAACCCAACCCAAACCGAACCCGAGAGGTCTTCCAGGTGGAATGGCTAATCCATTTAACGGAGGCTCAGATTTGTGCCAGGATCATTGATCCCACTGTGACCCCTGAGATTGTGACCTGTAAAAAACTCTTTTATTTAGTGTGAGCCCCAGAACACACCTTTAATCCAAGAGCTTTCTATACACAGAGTTTAATAAAGTTAACCCTAAGTCAAGAGGCAGAGCAAGAAGCTAGCTGACAGGGACTAAAGAGTAGGAGGGACTTTGAGTTGAGGGGTATTTAACACAGCAATAGAAGCAGAAGGAGCTCTTGGGATTTTAGCTTTTAGGTCTTTAACTCCTTGGCCTTTGGCTTTTTGAGCTTCGAGATAGCAAGCCTTTGGCTTTGGATTTTTAGTCTTTTCTTCCTGGGCTGTCAGCTGAGCTAGTGAGCTTTTTGAGCCTTTTCCAACAGGACATGAGCTGAGTAGGAAGGTCAGCTGGGTGCTTTCTCTTCCTCTCTGAGCTAGCAGGTTTTCAGCCCAGCATCTGGCTCCTGAGTCTTTATTTGTAGAATGGAATGATTAAGATTTTCTTTTAAAACCACACAGACTTAAAAATCGACTCCACAGATCTCTGCCTCCTTGTTTTTGGAGGTAGCTGACCTCTGGGTTCTGTCAACTAAAGATAGTACAAAGTTAATCCCCTTCTTCACACACAGCGAGAAATAAAGTTCCATGTTCCAACCTGTAGATGAAAACCTGCTTGCTGTTGAGCTGCAGTCCCATCCCCACGTATATTTTTCCCTTCCTAAAGGAGGTCTCATTATGTTACCCAGGCATGGTTACAATTCCCAGTTGAACCTAGTCCCTAGTCCCTCCAGATTGAGAGCTGTGCACCACCATAGCCAATATGCTCTTTTATTAACAGTAGCTTTAGACATGGGACTATAGCTCCAAGGCAGAACACTTGCCTAGTTTGCATGAAGCCCTAAATTCAATCCTTGATAACACAACACACACACACACACACACACACACAGAGAGAGAGAGAGAGAGAGAGAGAGAGAGAGAGAGAGAGAGAGACACAGAGACAGAGACAGAGACAAAGACAGAGAGAGACAGAGATAGAGACAGAAACAGAAAGAGACAGAGAGAACCAGTGTGTAGAAAGGACCAGCAAGGTAGAAAGCAGAGGGATGGAGGAAAGTAATGGAAAGCAAATACGGGTAAGGTACATTGATACATGTGTAGGGAAATGCCGCAAGCAAATCCATTATTTTTACTGTAAGTAAAATGTAAAAATCATAAACTATTAAACTGAAGACACGTGAAGCACAGATATTTCGGCTCCCCACCTCTGATGTAGTAGCATGCTCTAATCAATCTCGTGACAACCTTTGATATCCCTTTGGTTAGTTTTTCAGCTGATGTCAACTTACACTTTGAGATTTCCTTATCAGTTCCCCCCAAAACTGAACAGTGTGGTGTCACTGTAAATCATCTTAGACCAAAATCTGTAGTCTCAGGTACTGCCCCAGCTGCTGCTGTAAGTGAGCAAGCCCCTTGGTCTCTCGGAACTGAGTTAATCGCACAGATTATTTTTGGGTAGTAAGAACTTGTCTGCATCGATACCCACATTGTGAGCTTCAGAAGTACCTTTGCATATCACAGAGTTTTTTTTTTCTTATTAGTATGTGCTAATTTTTTAAGTAAGAAGACTCATTATAATATTTCTACAAATGCATATAAATTACTTTTGAAACAGGGTAGGAAGACAAGGAAAGCCAAGAAGAAGGGAGACAGGGAGGAAAGTATTAACACTAGGAGCTCATTTGCCTTCCCCTCTCAGACAGAATCAAAACTATTGACACAACTGATACCATTAAGATTAGAGTTGGGTGTGATGTAACACACCTATACTCCCAGCACCTGGAAGGTAAAGTTAGTAGGATCAGGAGTTCAAATCCAGACTTAGCTAGGTAGTCAGCCAAAGCCCAGCCTGGGCTACATGTCACCCTGTCTCAAAAACACTCAAAGAGAGCTTGGGGATATACTCAATGACACACACACACACACACACGCACACACACACACACACACCCACACACACACACACACACACACAGATTGCTTACAGAGACATTCTCTTTTTCTAAGAGTTATTTCTTTTTTTTTTTAATAAATTTATTTTTGTTTTAAAGATGTATTTATTTATTATGTATACAGTGTTCTGCCTACATGTACACCTGCACACCAGAAGAGGGCACTAGATTTCATTATAGATGCTGTCTCAAAAAACCAAACCAAACTAAAAAAAAATTTTTTTCTAAAAATTCTTCAAAAGCTTTCTATACTTACTTACTTTGTTTGTGCTACATTTTAAGATGAGAGAAATATGTATTTTTTAATTTTTTAAGGGGTACATGATATTTACTGGTAAGACACTGATAGAACCTTCTTAGACGCTCAACACCCCCCCCCCCAACTATCTGTCCATCTCCCCCTCTTCCTCTGTGTCCAAGCTTAATTCTAAAACATCTACCATCTCTTAATAAATTCAGTACTTAACACATGGCTAGCTGCTTCACTCTGACTTGCCCTGAGGTTCTCTTCTGTGGCTCTCTTCCAGGGCTAGCTATACCTTCTAGGAGGCCCCTGAGCCACTGCAGGGGACAGCCCTGGCTGGGCCCCAGCTGCTGCTGTTGCTGAGGACAGTGTAATCCCTTTTATCCCCATTACTTCTCCTTGTCCTCCCTACCTCCCCCTCCCACCGTCCCTAACTTCCTCTGTCTACTTTTGTGACCTTATAATGGAGCTCTGTCAACTCTGACCTGCCCCTCAACTGCCACCTATTCTCCCACATTCAGAGGATGTGAACAAAACAATCAGTTTTGTCTCTGCCTCTTTTCTCTTAGCTCTCTGTCTTCCCCGCCCCTTTGTCTTCTGACCGTCTTGGGTAGATCACAGAGGAAAATGGCAGGGAAACAAAAAGGTCTGACTCAAAGATGCTCTGACAGAGAAGGAGCAGAGACCACGATCCAAAGTATTGCAGCATTCAAAGAAGTAGAGAATTCTGGAGGCCCATAAACAAATTGTGCCCTTGGGGAGCCTGGATTCTAGCAAAGAGGAGAGCACAGCCTTGTGAAAGAGGTGGAATAAAGGCTTTTCAGGCTCCCAGGATCCCTTGGAGACTGGGATATTACCCTGGCACAGTTATTAAAGCTGAATTCTTCAAACTGTTTATTCAAAAAGGCCATCTCAGGACAACACTCCACCTGCTTCAATGGACACTTGTTTTAGAGATCATCGTTGAGGAAGGCTCATAATCACTGTCTGGAGTTCCAACAAAGAATAGCAATTTTCAGTAACGCTACTTTACCTTTTTTTCCCTCTCTTTTGCTGCTTGTACTTTTAAAAAATACCAATGATTTAATAAAAACAATTTAATGTCATTAAAATAAAGACAACAATTCACAATAAGAAAACGTGTTTATGTTAATCTAGGTCCTAAATTTAAGAAGCCCTGGTCTGGGACAAAGTGTGCCTGCATGGGTTTGCTTGAGAAAGTGACCTTCCTATATAACATAATGTCTAATTTCCTGTGTTTGTACTGAGGGCATTTCTTTTCTTTTTCCTTTTTATATGGGACCACATTGTGACATGTTTAATATTGATGAGTTTGACCTCCTGGGAGTTATAATATATGCACCCCTTTTATACACAAATGGTGTCTAATTTATATGGTAAACACATAGAATTTTGGAGATTAGCATTTTAATCAGCTTTAATCTCAGTGGTTTCAGCTTCCCCTACCTCTCTATTATCTATCTAGAAAGGTCTCACAAACCCACTTTGGAAAAGACAGCCAATGTCCTGTTCTTGGAGAGGCATGTGCAACAGGCACAGAGCCTGAGTAAGGAATCTTTCCTATGTAGCCTGCTCACAATCCTTAGAGAATGCAAAGCGATGACCAAGTGTTAAACAAACAAACAAACAAAACAATCTATCCATTCTACAAGTATTTAAACTGGAGCTATGCAGAAGTAGACAGACTGATGTGTGTGTTTCTGCTATTATGGCACTTCTGACCTGGAACTGGGATTCAGTTTTTCTCTTGTATTATTTTTTGTCATTGCGAAAGGTCTGCGAGCTTTGAAGTTTCAATATACTTGTTCTTGAAATGGGGGCAACATGGTTTATTATCAAGGTGGAAATTAAGGGCCCGGAGGTAACTTGGCAGGAAGATCCCAAGTTTGATCTAGTCTAGGCAACATAGACACCCCCTCCTCCCCCCGCCCCGCTCTCCCCCTTTGCCCCCCGTAATTATCAAGTCCTAGAGATAGAAACATTTTTCCTGCTTAGTTGCAGGAGGAGCCAGAGGGGGCACTAAGGGGGCGGGGACGGTGGGCGGGGAGCCAAGCCAAGGCGAGTCCTGTGCAGCCATTGGCGGGGAGTGCGCGCTGAACTGAGCATGTTCGCGCCCGCCAGCCAGGGCCGCAGCCACAGCCGCAGGGACGGCAGCCGGGAGAGCCACCGCGCATTATGCAAAGCGACAGCAGATGTGAGCGGGGCCAGCTGGGCGCTCCTCGGCCTCTCCTCCCTACGGCTGGCCCAGCTGCCTGAATTGTCCCAGACATTGCCCTGGTTCTCTCCGGGGCCGAGATGGCCTGAGTAGCCCCCAGGCGCGGCGGCGCAGCAGTGGGGTTGAAACATGGGGAACCAGGATGGGAAGCTAAAGAGGAGCGCAGGTGATGCCTCCCACGAAGGCGGCGGCGCTGGCGGAGCGGAGGATGCCGCGGGGCCCAGGGATGCGGAAACCACAAAGAAGGCAAGCGGGAGTAAAAAGGCGCTTGGCAAGCACGGCAAGGGGGGAGGGGGCAGCGGGGAGACCGGTAAGAAGAAGAACAAGTCAGATTCTAGAGCCTCGGTGTTTTCCAACCTGCGCATCAGAAAGAACCTGACCAAGGGGAAAGGTGCCGGCGACTCGCGGGAGGATGTGTTGGACTCGCAGGCCCTGCCGAGCGTGGAGCTGGACAGCGCTCATTCCATAGTCACCAAGACCCCGGACCTCAGCCTCTCTGCTGAGGAGACGGGCCTATCGGATACCGAGTGTGCTGACCCTTTCGAAGTAATCCATCCAGGTGGTCCTAGGCCTGCCGAAGCTGGGGTAGGGATCCAGGCGACCGCGGAGGATTTGGAAACTGCGGCAGGAGCGCAAGATGGACAAAGGACCAGTTCTGGTTCGGACACGGACATCTATAGCTTCCACTCGGCTACTGAACAGGAGGATTTGCTCTCAGACATCCAGCAGGCAATTCGCCTGCAGCAACAGCAGCAGCAGAAGCTGCTGCTTCAGGACTCCGAGGAGCCTGCAGCGCCCCCCACTGCCATCTCCCCTCAGCCTGGGGCCTTCCTGGGCCTGGACCAGTTCTTGCTGGGACGGAGTAGCGAGACTGGAAAGGACACCGTGCAGGCACTACCGGTAAGAACCGACTTGCCTGAGACCAAATCTCCAGTGCCTGAGCATCCTCCGTCCTCCGGAGGCCACTTGGCCTCTGAAACACCCGGCTACGCGACAGCCCACTCTGCAGTCACAGACTCCCTCTCATCACCAGCCTTCACGTTTCCTGAGGCTGGGCCAGGGGAGGGCGCAGCCGGAGCCCCAGTGGCTGGACCAGGGGACACAGATGAGGAGTGCGAGGAAGATGCTTTTGAGGATGCTCCCCGAGGCTCTCCAGGGGAAGAATGGGTCCCAGAGGTGGGAGAGACGCCCCAGAGGCTGGAGGAAGAGCCGGAGGAGGGGGTGCGAGGGCCCAGTGCCTCTGCTGTTGCTTCTTTGCCTGGCAGCCCTGCACCCAGCCCACGCTGTTTCAAACCTTACCCCCTTATCACCCCCTGCTACATCAAGACCACCACTCGGCAGCTCAGCTCGCCCAATCACTCCCCGTCTCAGTCCCCCAACCAGAGTCCTAGGATCAAGAAGCGACCGGATCCTTCCGTGAGCCGGAGCCCCAGAACTGCCTTGGCCTCTTCTGCGGCCCCAGCAAAGAAGCACCGGCAGGAGGGCAGCCTCGCGGGTGGCCTCAGCCGCTCAGCCGACTGGACCGAGGAGCTAGGTGTCCGTACACCTACGACAGGAGGCTCTGCGCACCTGCTTGGGCGCGGGGCTACTGTGGATGACAGTGGTGGAGGGTCCGCTGTGCTGGCCGCCAAAGGACCTGGGGCTCCAGCAACAGCGGAGGGCTTTCAGAACGTGTTCACAGGTGAGCGCGTCTGCCACGTATCTCCGGGTGGCAGATCGCCTGCCAATCAGGGCCTTCCTCTGCCACCCCGCCCCCTCCACGTTCTCAAAGGCTCTGGCCTGCTCTTTGCCGCCGGGCATGTCTCCTCTCTTAAAGGCCTTGGATGTGCTTAGTTCTCTGTTCTCTTTTCAGGGTAAATGAAAGGAAAAATATAGTTATTTGTCTTAAGCCATCTCAAGAGAGGACTGTTGTGGTCACCCACCCCATTTCTTCTAAGTGTATTAACCCCTTTTCTGCCTTCTTAACTCAGCCATCTTTCATGACATTCTTTTCCATTCCACATTTTCACAGTTTTGAAAGAACAGAACAGGCTCATAACATTTGCTCTAGTTCATTCTAAAGGTTATGTCTGACTACCGCTAATATAGTTTCTATCATGTAGTGGTCTGGGAACCGTACAGGTAATTTGGGACGTTAAGTGATTATTCCTGTTTGCTAACGAAAGCAAGTTTGATATATGCCCTTAGACAATGAATGAATAATAGACCATCAGTAATCTGTCATCTATTTACGATAGTAAGGATTGAAACTAGGGCCTTTTGCCTGGGAAGCAAGTATTGTATGACTGAGCTGTGCCCTCAGACTTTTGAGATACGTTTAGTTTTGATAAAGGGCCTCACTAAGTTGCCTAAGTGGGCATTGAGCTTACCTTGCTGATGTCATTCTGTTTTGTAAATCAGTGAGAGCAGGCTGGACTGTGTATGTATTGAAGATGGGAAAACGAAAGCTAAGGGCCCCCACGGATGCTGTCCTCCCCAGCCTTGTAACTGAGCCTTTTCACAGAGGTGGACTCTCTGTGACAGACCTCAGCCAGGGTCAGCTTCAGGAGCTAACAATTCAGTCTGTTTATTTCTTCTTGTGGGTGCAAAGCATCACTTGAAGAGCTCCCTGCTAATGCCAGTTAGCTTCCTGCTTAACAGGTTGATTATGGAAGGAATAATGTTCAAATATAAAGAACAGGGGAACAAATAGCAGCATTTCATGCCAGTGATGGTGGGGTTCAGATAAATACATGGATTGTTGAAAATTTTAAATGTGCTCCTAACCAGTAAGCCAGTCCCCAGACTCTTGGGTACATGTTTTTCCTTACTACATTTTAAATTCACTTTTATGATAGCCTTTATTTTGATTTATTTTAAGATTAGAATCTTAAAAGTAGCTTTTATTCACTTTATAGACTATATTGCCATTTTTCTTCCTCCATGTTCTTTACCGTGAACATTTACTGAAAGGAAAAGTTTATAGTCATGGATCTACTAGACAATGAAATATTTAAACTATTAAAAATGAAAGGTCAAAAAAAAAAGAAAGAGAAAAAGAAAAAAATGAAAGTCATATTTTTATGGATGATGATTGAAAAGTTCTCGGTATAATTTTTTTTGTTGTTTGGACTCGGGCTTTTGGCAGAGGGTCTCATGTCACTCAGGCTAGTTTCAAACTTCCTGTGTACTTGAGGGTGACCTTGAGTGCCTGAGTCTCCAGCTTCTGGTCCCCAACTGTTCAGAGTGCAGGCTCCCAGCACCAGTGATTTTTTTTGTTGTGTTGTTGTTGTTGTTTGTAAACGTGTTTGGTTTTGTGCAGAGAATTGGACCTAAAGCCTTCCACTTGCTAGGTGAGCCCTTTACCTGCGAGCTGCAGCCTGACGCACAGACTGAATCACTGCACTGGCTTCTTAAATTTTACTAAGTGTAAGGGAAGTACTGGGAAGAGGAAAACATGGGTGCACATCTGTGGGATAGCAGTTGCATAGCACATACAAGGGCCTGAGTTTGAGTATCATCCCTGAAAAGAAGTACAGTATGAAAGATCCTACCATGATGAAAGATCAATCTATTTATCTGTCTTCTATCTGTCTGTCTGTCTGTCTATCTATCTATCATCTATCATCAATCACTTATTTATTATCTATCCTCTGTCGTTCAACTGTCTATCTATCTATCTGTCTGTCTACTTTATGGATATAATTTATTCAGCAGTTACACTAGTGAAAGACAATTCTTCAGGGTTTATTAAGTATAAGGCAGGAATTGAGGTGATAGAAGTTATTAAAGGAGAATTGAACAGAGTCCTGAAAGATCAAAAGACCTTAACTATATTGAAGTTTTATTTCCCTTTTACAGAAAGTGTTCTTAAGTCATAGGCATCACTTAATTTTGCTAGTATTTTCAAACTTGAAATGTGTTAACTCTGGCAAGAGCTGTTTGGTAGTGTGAGTTTTGTTGACCTCTTCAGGGCAGATGTTTGTCATCATGCAGAGTAAAAGTCCAGTCACTTCTGTCTTAAGTTAGATGATTGGAAACAGCTGTCAGCAGGCAGCAGGTAGAGTTTTGTGTTGCAGCTTCCATGTATTTATTTCATTCACTCTGTGTAGCTCAGGAAAGGAAAACAATGAGTAGATTTAACTTAACCTCTGACTGCTGGGGAAATGGGGATTAAGTAACTCTCTCAAGGTCATACCATAGCATTCATCCCAAGGCAAAGCTAGAAGAGGCCTGTGCCCACTGAGGCACCTTTACTTACTGCTGGTGTTTGTATGCCTGCCACTAGATGATAACGCAGGGAGCAGGGGGGGGCTCTGAAAGGTCATTGCTGGATCCCATGCTTCCACTGACTAGATTTTTCTGGCTTCTGTCAATAGTGGTTGAGTATCTGACCTTCCTTGGGATTAAAGGATGGATGAGTGTTAAGTGAGAAGAAACTAGGTTTTTCTTGAGGCAACTGTCATGGAGACTGGGGTGGTGTCAGCGGATCTCCAGATTGGCCCCTTCCTTGTCACCTGACACTATTTGCTGTTGGGGGATGGTCTATTATCTGGCTAGCAAGCAATTAAGACACAGACACTTGTTATATTTTAAGATAGCCTTAGTTAACCTGGGGCAGGGCAGATATCAATCCTCTAACCTACTTTCCATACTAGGGCCTCAGGTATGGGATCCCTGCCTCAATCCCATGCCATCTGCTTCCGAAAACTTCTACCAAGCTACCTCCCATCCATAATCCCAAACATTTGCTCATGCTCTTCATCTGGGCTGGCTTCTCCATCCATGCCACAGGCCGTGTTCTTCTCCTCCAGCTAACCCACGGCGACCTTCCTCTCTTCACTTCAGGTCTCCTTCCTCTTCTTGGCAATTTGCAGTTTTACAGTCTGCTGGGGTTTTATAGGCATCTTGGAAACTCTGCAGGGCTCAGGGAGCTCCCGTATTATCCTTAAGGAACTGGATTCTTGGTTTTAATCGTGGAATTATTTAAATCAGTTAATTTGAAGAGGACTTTGAGCTCAGGGGTGCATTGCATATCTTTGCTTTCCTCAACACTGTTTATGCTTACAGCTCTGGAGAGAGGACCAAGCAGTTCTCTTTTTACTGCATTGTAAACATAAGGGAAAATCATTCAATTGAAAATAGATTTCCAGGCCCAGGTTTTTGTCTCCACTGGACATGAAACGCTTAGAGTGAGGTGGTCTCCTTTTCATTGTAAAGAAATTAATGGTATCATAAGGTATTCCATTTCAAAATTTCATAGCTAATTTATTTGAAATAGGGTTTTTTTTTTCAGTTATTAAATGGGAAGATTTTAGAGGTTCCGTTTTGAAAAGTGGCCTTGGTGTCAAACTCAGGGCCTCTTGTATGCTCAGCAATTGCTTTATAACTGAATGAGATTCCTAGCCTGGTAATAGTGTGCAGTTAATTAAAGTTGGATATCTAATATATTGAATTTGTGATGCTAAATCACTTTTGATAGGAATCTTTCCAGTCAATTATGCACTTGATCTGTCTCCCTCTTAAACATGTAGAGTGGAAGTTTCATCTATCTTAAAGGCTTTCTGTCATCTTCAGGCACATCACTGTCCTGTGAAAGCACTGGTGTCAGCCTCGGGAGTGGTTTACATGTGTGGGATCAAGGCTCTGGTCTTCTTCTTCTTCTTCTTCTTCTTCTTCTTCTTCTTCTTCTTCTTCTTCTTCTTCTTCTTCTTCTTCTTCTCCTTCTCCTTCTCCTTCTCCTTCTCCTTCTCCTTCTCCTTCTCCTTCTCCTCCTTCTCCTTCTTCTTCTAGATATTTATTTATTATGTATACAGTTCTCTACCTGCACATACACCTGAACACCAGAAGAGGGCACCAGATCACATTATAGATGGTTTTGAGCCACCATGTGGTTGCTGTGAATTGAACTCAGGACCTCTGGAAGAGCAGTCAGTGTTCTTAACCTCTGAGCCACCTCTCCAGCCCCTGGTCTACTATATAGTGTTCTGTATAGGCCCTTTCTACCTGTGTAATCTCTTGACTCCTTTTTGGATATCACTTCTTTTATTCTTAGTGCTATCTTTATTTGCTTCCCTGCTCTCCCAAATTCCTTATCATTTGATTTTTCTCATTAATTTGGTATTAGCATGTAAAAGCCTACAATCATGATGTTATCTAGATTAGTTGCCTACAATCATGATGTTACCTAGATTTGTTGCAGGCTCTGGAGTAGTGTTTACATAGTGTATGTGATCTTATGTACCACAGCCTGCAGCACAGCTTCTTCTTGTCACGTTCTCTATGAGCAACCACAACTCAGATATATCAAAGAACCTGACTAAGAGCATTGAGCTAGCACTCCCGCCCTCCCCCCCCCCCACAGCATGACCTTAAACATCCAAAGCAGTTGGTAATGTGTAGAGAGTGAAACCAAGTGAACCCTGGAGCTGCTGAGACACTCATTGACAAAGGGCTTGCATCTAGAGCTTGAAGTCTGTGACTCTCATTTTCTAAAGGTTACTTTATTAGTTGTATTTAGTAGAAAGAAGGGGCCAGCCTAAGAGTGTGTATTTCCTCACAGGGCACTTAAGAAAATAATTTTGTTGTTGCTTCTTTTTGAGACAGGGTTTCTCTCTGTAGCCTTGGATGTCCTGGACTTATCTTTGTAGACCAGGCTGGCCTCAAACTCACAGCAATCCCCCTGCCTCTGCCTCCCAAGTGCTGGGATTAAAAGTGTGTACCACCATGCTCAGCTTGAAAATATATATTTTTTTGAAACAGTATCTTATGAACCTAGCCTTGAATGCACTAGTAAGGGAGGCTAGCCTTGAAATCCTCCTGGCCCTCCTGTCCCCCAGGTGCTACGAATATAGACATGACTCTACCCTTGGCTTCAATGTACAGCTTTTTAAAAGCAACAGACTGGAAATTTCATAGACTGAATACTCTGGTAGCATTAGCTCCTGACAGAGTACAGATGTCCAGTTAATATGTGAAACACATGAAGATGTTTTTGAAAATTGTGTCGTTGGGCTGGGCATGATAGCACACTTCTTTAATCCCAGCACTTGGAAAGCAAAGAGGGCAGATCTCTCTGAGTTCAGTGCTAGCCTGTCAATACAAAAACAGAAGCAAAACAACCACCCTCCCCAATCCCAAATAAAGAAAGACAAATATGCCACGTATCTGAATGAGGAAACAGGGGTACCTTGATATTGTTTGCTATCGGGTTCCAAACAATAGAAAGAAGTCTGTGACCAAGAACATTGTTCTTAAGTCATTTTAGTTTGCCTAAGATATCCTTTGGAACTGTGGGTTAGTTCAAAGTTAAATACCCCAGTGTTTTCAGGGAGGCACTGAGTTACTGTGTTAGGACCTGAGGATTGGCAGCCTTGTTTTAAGTGCATTCAAGCACTTGCTTCTCAGCCGTGCACATTTGAAATAGAGCAGGTACCTCGAGTGAGTTCCCTTCCGGTTCTATTAAAAAGTTGCCGAAACTGTGTTTCATGATGGTTTTTCTAAACACTGTTACTCTGTTTGCTTCCTAGCTTTCTCGTTTAGCTACGTGACTCTCACGTCATTGTTCCTCATTGGAGAAACATTCATATCACATGTCACAACTAAGAATGTTCAGATTCAATGGTATAATGTAATACAACTCTGTAGAGGAATTTAAATTCAGAACATGCCTGCTCTGCCAAGAGATCATATCCAAAGATGTTCTAGGGCTGTGCGATCTGGCTAGAATACAGACACGCCTTTAATCCTAGGAGGTAGAAGTGAGCAGATGTCTGAGTTCAAGGTCAGCCTGGTATAGAACAAATTTCAGCTAAAGAAGAGCTTAGGTTCGGGCATGGTGAGTGCTATACGTCCTTACTTGCAGCACTCATGAGACAAAGGCATGCAGATCTCTGAGTTCTAGTCAGTTCGGTTCAGGCAGTTCGGTTGAGTCAGTGAGTTGAGAGGCAGTGCGGTAGAGCTGAGTTCATGGCAGTTCAGTTTGTGGAATTCAGAGGCAATTTTATTGGGAGAGTTTTAGAAAAAACAAGCAAGATATAGGTAGTGACAGAACAAGCCAGAGAGTGAGAAGGAGCCCGAAGATTAGAACAGATTGCTAGATTTAGATTGAGGCCAGGCAGAGCAATTCAGTTAGAGGCTGAGGGAGAAGCCAGGTTGAATCAGTCAGAATGGAGAGGAGTTTGAGCCAGAACAGCTGAGTTGAACCAGCCAGCCAGAGCTCAGAAAGAACTAGGAAGGGTGAACTTATTCATCAGTAAATCTTAGAGGCTGAAAACATTCTAGACCTAGATTAGATTGTACAGAGGCTAGAAGCTTCCAAGACTTGGGCTAGGTTAGCAGACAGAGGCAGTAAGCCTCAGAATCGACAATTAAATCAGGCAAATGAACACAGCCCCCACCAATGTGCTTGGCAAACAGCAGGTGTTTAATTGGTGTTGATTGATTTCCTTAACTGACTTATTTTCTTAATACATTTCATTGTTCAAAGTGGACAGAGCCAAAGGTCTGAAAACGGAACCAAATAATTCTGAAATTACTATAAAATCTTGGCAGGATATATATTGTTCAGATGCTTAATGAAAATATTTCTTAAAAATAGTTTTCTTTGTGTGTGTGTACCATGCTCTCTCTCCCTCCTTCCCTCTCTCTCTCTCTCTCTCTCTCTCTCTCTCTCTCTCTCTCTCTCTCTCTCTCTCCCTCCCTATGATTATAAACATTTTCATCATCAGGTTTCTAGGGACCAGATAAGGGCGGTGAGCGCTTGGGCCTGAGAAATGGGAGAACACTGCTTACAAAAGGAGGTGTGGGAGCCCCGCATGGTAACTTAGACCTGTGGTCAGGAAGCTGAAGCAGGAAGATTGCCACAAGTTCACGTTCAAAGCCAGTTGTTCCAGGCTGACATGGGTTACTTGTCAGACAGTGTCTATGAAACACACCAAGGCAGCGACCAACAACAACAGCATGGGGAGTGGGAAGGCTTCCGGGAGGGTGAAGAGGGGAGAAAGAGGGAGAGAGGGAGAGAGAGAGAGAGAGAGAGAGAGAGAGAGAGAGAGAGAGAGAGAGAGAGAGAGAGAGAGAGCGCATTACGTCAGTGTTTCTGTTCTGTATAACATCTGCCATCAATCACCTGATTTTTCAGCCTTCTCCTTCCATGCTTCCCTCATATGATAGTGATTGAGACAGACCAACCAATGTATTTGCTGTTCTATGAACATGAGTTTCATCTTTCAGAGCCTGGGCCTTTGTGCTGCAGTGGCACCTTCTTAGATGCACAGTTTGCTCCAGAAGCCTCTGAAACGGGCCCGAGTGAATGCCACGTCTTCTCTGTCCCCTCTGCTAGCCCTGGCTGCCTCCATATTGCCATGTGCATGTGCTCACAGCAGCATCATGTTGCTTTTGGATGTAGGATTTCTTTTCATCATCTTCCTTGCCTTGTTTACCAGATGCCATGCATGCTTCCATCCCCTTCTTTTCCCTTCTGTCTGTCCACTCATGTTTATTGCATGTCTTGCAGGATGCCAACCTTATAAACACCAAGTATGTGAGTTCTTTGAGAAATACTTGTCCACAATGTTTTTCTGGGGGTCATTATGTGGATGTTGGGTATTTAGGCTTCCTCCTGTCAACTACAGCCTGTTTAATCTAAGGTTAAGAATTATTGGCCTTTTTGGTCAATTGAAATTAATTATACTCACTGAAATAAACATAACATGAAGATTGGCAGATCTTCTGAGAGCACACACCATCTGTGCGTGATCACAGAGGTTAGGTTTCAAATGCTAACCATAGTACAGAAATCCAAGTTTCCATATGTGTGTATAATCATGTATATGTATATGTATATATAATACTTTTAACGTGTGTATGCATGTGTACAAGTATTCACTCCATGTTAAGGTCAGAGGACAACTTGCTGAGTCAGTTTTCTCTCCCCCCACGTGCTTTTCTTGAATCAAACCTAGAGCCTTAGGCTTGGCAGGAAGCACTTGTACCTACTGAGCCATCTTGCAAGCTCTATACATATGTTCTTAACATACACATAAATACATACATACATACATACATACATACACACACACACACACAGGGTGTAAGGGTGCTGAGAGTCAAAGCCAGGGCCTCACATATACTAAAGCAGACACTCTATCTGAGCTCTACCCCCAAGCTATACTTCTATCATTAAATACATTATTTTTAAAAAATATAATTTAAAAAATTTCTTTTGTTTAAAATTTTAAAGATTTATTTATTTATTTTATGTAGATGAGTGTTCTATTTGCACTGTACACCTGCAAGCCAGAAGAGGGCATCAGATAATGTTATAGAAGGTTGTGAGTCACCACGTGGTTGCCGGGAATTGAACTTAGGACCTCTGGAAGAGCAGAGAGCTCTCTTAACCGCTGATCCATCTCTCTAGCCCATAAATACATTTTATTTTCTTAAATACATCCTTAATGAAGGATGACTGGAGAAGTTCTGGGGCTACGGAAATAGCTCAGGTGGTAAAGTACCTGATATATAAGCAGGAGAACCGGAGCTTTATCCATTAACTCACACTTAAAAAGCCAGGTGTGGTGACACATTTGAAATTCTAGTTCTGAAAAGGCACAGGCGTAGAGAACCTTAGGTCAGGCAATCTAGCCTAATTGGCCAACTTTACACCAAAAAAGGACCCTGGTCCAAAAACATAAGTGGTTAGTGCTTGCTGAATGACACCAGTGTTGATTGGCTTCCACATGTGCGTGTGTGCATGCATGCACACACACACACACAAAACACATGTGTGCTCACACACTTCTCCCCTTTTCCCCTCCCTTCTTCCCTCCCACCGTTCTTTCCTTCCTCCTCCTTCCTTCTCATTTCTTCCTAATATTCTAGTTTCTGAGTTAACCAAATCAAAGGCACTCTCACACACAGCCATGTGTACACCATCCACAAGGTAAAGGTAGAAGGTAAAATTGTATTTCCCTCCATTCGTACTTTTGTATTAGGAGTAGTAATGGAATTCAGCTTTAGGGGTCATTAGGGAGAAATAATTTTTTTTCTGTCACTTAGTACTTAGTGTAATTTTGCAAAATGTAAAATGTTATAATATTTTTTAGTTTAATTCTTATTTATGCATAGGTGTGTGTCTACGTGTATGTATGTGAATGTGTAAGCAGGTATCCTTGAGGTCCAAAAAGGATGTTGGGTTCCCTGGAGCTGGGGTTACAGGCAGTTTTGAGCTGCCAAATGTGGGTTCTGAGGAATGAATTCTAGTCCTCAGCAAGAGCAACAAGTGTTCTTAACTGCTGAGGCATATCTCCAGTCCTTACAAGGCTAAAACATATTAAAATATAAACAATGTCAATATAATTTCTAATCAATTAGGATATTCAAAGCAGTTATTAAAATAAGATCAAATAACATTTGTTGGGTGCTATAAGAGGATCCCAACCATGATAGACAGTTATTACCCATTCAACACTTGTGCCACCATTGATGAGAAAGAGAATAATCAATGATGACTTCTCCTTTACAAAGATGAGCTTGGAAGCCTTGCCTGAGCAGGAAAACGTCTGCTATTCCCCGGTGGTCCCATCAGCTTCCAGCACACTATGGAATCCCTGGAATTCATTACTGGTTAAGCTAGAGCTGTGATGGGCTTGTAGACCTTGCGTATTCAGAAAGAACGGCATTCACGGTTTGAGAAAATCTTGCCTTTATTGTGTGGTAGTATATGCCGAAAATGTTCACAATGTCCAGTTGACTCTGTTGTTAATACCTCAGGGAGAAGGGTTCTTTGCATCATTTAAATAACTGCTTTAGGAAACCAGAAAGAAAACAAATGTTTATCAGCAGTCCACTACAGGTCTGTGGCAAAAAGTCTTTTCATCCTGTTTCCCTTTGCATTTTTATTCTTTCTTTCCTCTGTCTTTTCTCTCTTCCCCTCCCTCCCTCCTTCCCTTCTTCTCACCATTCTTTTCTTTCTCTTTCCTTCTCATTTCTTCCTAATATTCTAGTTTCTCAGTTAACCGAAGCAAAGGCAGGGCGAAGGATGCAGCTGATGGAAGAGTGCTTGTCTAGCATGTATGAGGACTTGGGTTTGACTGCAAGGACACCCTAGTCGCCCAGGACACAAGGAAAGAAAAAAATAGTGGAGGCCATCTTGATAGGAAGGCGCTTACTCCAGTTGCTAGCCCTATGATTCTTTACAATGGGTCCATCTGAGGCCTTTGAAGCCATGCATTGCATAGACACAGTTTGCTGCTGCTGTTGGTTTTGTTTTCCCAGTGTTAGAGCTGAAGAGAATCCTCATGCCAGAGGATCCATTTATGTGGGATACTGTTACCTTGGGAGCATCTGCAGTGAGAGGCCTGGTCTTTTGATTTAGAGAGTGTTGACTGCCTTTTGTCTTTATATTTATGTGTATCTGTGTATGTGTGCTCAAGGATGCCAGAAAGATGCGTCGGAGGTCTTGGAGCTGGAGTTATAAATAGGCAGTGTGAGCTGCCCCAAGTGGGCACTGGAAACTGAACTCTGGTCCTGTGCAAGGACAGCAAGTGCTCTTAACTGCTGAGATGTCTCTCCAGAACCTTGAGATTTGAAAGCGCTGGGCTGCCATTATCTAGCATGAATATAGATCTCTGTGTTTTTGTGTGTTGAGTTTAATAATCGTATGTAGTGGATGGTATTGTTTGTGAAATATGAATGGAAAAGAAATGTAGTGTAATGTCTGACCAAAACTTTCTAATGTGGGCCCAGGCTAGATGAGCAAAACCACTTAGATCCACCACCAGCACTGTCACTTATCTCCTACTGAGTGGATCATAGGATTCGCATCTTTCCTCGTCCTCAGAAGTGCCCAGTAAGAGGGATGTATTAAGTCTTTACTTCAGTATACTTGGTATATTGCTTTCTGCTGTTTTAGTTTCTCTTTCCTGTAAGAAGTGCTTGTTCAACCATCTCACAGATCTGTTCTAGTCTATTTATTTATAAGTTGGTATTGACATTAAACCCCACCCCACCCTCAGACAGGGTCTTACTATGTAGCCTTGGCTGGCCTGGAACTGATTATGTAGACTAGGTAGTCTCATACTCACAGAGATCCACCTGCCTCTGTCTGAGTGCTGGGATTAAGGCATGCGCCACCATGCATGCCTCTGACATTGAAGTTCTATAGAGATAAAACACAAAAAGGACAAAAATTCCTAGTTTTTAAAAAAGCTTAAACTACTGAAGTGTGGTATAAGGCCATTATAAAACGATGGGCTATTAAAGGATCCCATGTAAGCTCAGCTGAAGGGTTTTTATAAGTAGTAAGTTATTTCATTGGTAAGATATAAGTTTTCTCTCTAAACAAGTAATAAATGGAAAAACAAAAAAGGTAATTGTTTGTTTGTTTGTTTTTGCTTTTTCAAGACATGGTCTCTCTGTGTAGCCTTGGCTGTCCTGGACTCACTTTGTAGACCAGGCTGGCCTCGAACTCACAGTGATCCACCTGCCTCTGCCTCCCGAGTGCTGGGATTAAAGGCGTACGCCACCACGCCCGGCTTAAAAAAGGTAATTGTTTATACTCGATCCATAAACATAGTTCTTCTGTGTCCTATGGACCAACACATGCCCGGCTGGAGACCGTGAGTGACACGAGCTCTCTGTGGGAGGGATTGCATTTTACAGCTACCAAGATGTTCTCTGAGGCAATTATACTTTCCTGTGTCTGTGCAGTGCCACTTCGGTTAAATGGCTGTGAAGGTGCTAGCTGGTGCTGAAAGCATCCTGGCTGTTTATTTTTAGATGTTGAATTGGACATATTTTTAGGAGAAAAAGATACAGAAGTTTGTTGACTATCTTAGCCTTGGTATCCTGCGGGGAGGCATGGATGGTACAGTAAGAACTGTCATGACTTAGAGACAGAAATGGCTGGGCTGAAAATGTGACAGAAGCGAAGATGTTATCCTAGGGACCATTAGTTTCTGCCTTGGATGATTTCTCTAATATGCTTCATTTGATTATGGTCATTTTCACTGTTCCTTGCCTTGTGATAACAAAGGGTAGGAGTATGGGTTTAGATTTAGCTTCAAGAAGCACTACTGAGGTCTGCCCTCAACTTCCTTTTGTCAGTATCCTCTGGGGCTGCTTTGTCAGCTTTAGTGGAGGGTAGACTCCCAGATCTGAGTCATCAGATGCTGCTTCTCTTCTGGGCACCAGTCGCCTCTCACTTACACACCGTGAGTCCCACAGAGTTACAGAGGCTAAAACCACACTTGTTTTTGTCTTCATCTCCTGAACGCTCTCTGTTGGGTCTCTTCACCAAGGCCCTGCTATCCCAATGGGCTTCATTCCTTCATTTATTGATCTTTCTCGTACTCTATAACTAATTAATCTTTCCATCAAAAACACCTCCTTAAACGTTTTCTATTTTACATCACCTTGTATCCACCTTTCCAGGTTTTAATCACCATCATTGACTTCTCACATTCTCCTACTGAGTAAAATTAAAAGTAAAAAAGTGAAGTCTGGCTTTTCCAGAAGGCAATGGACCAAACTATTTAATATACACACTTGGGGGCTAGAAGCGTAGCTCAATATTAGGATCTGTTCCGCACACATTAATCTCTGGGTTAAATAGTAAGATAGAATACACTTTTACATCAGCTAGAAACATCTCACTCATCTCCTTTTACCCCAAGAATAAAGTTTAAAATCATATATGTGTGTGCATATATATGTTATGCATATAATATGTTCTGTATCATATTGTTAAAAAGAAAAACCTGAGACAAATTAAATTTAACAGGCCTTGAGCGGAGCAAGGGAAGGAGTCACAGAGTAGCACCCAGGGTAAAAAGCAGTTTACAGTTTGTTAGTGGGGGGTATAGAAGTGACGTAGAGAAGTAGCCTGATGGTTTACTTTTATGCAGATGTGTGCTTTGGTTGTTTCTGACACTGTTTTGAGTTGTTTATTTACTTTGGATATTAGTCTCTTGTCAGGTGAGTAGCTGGCAGTATTTCTCTCATCATTGTGCCCCACCTCTCCAGTGCTGCGATTAGAAGTGTGCCACTGAGCTGTGCTTGAGACCTAAGATCTGAAGGTGCCATCATAGGTCTTCAGGCTTGTGTAGCAGGTACTTTTTATGACTCAACGTCTCCTGTTCCCACCTTAATGTCTAAGGTCTTGAGTCTAGTTGCATTGACCATCCTGCGGGACAGAATGGGGGCTGGCTCCATTCTTCCACATGGGATATCCAGTTTTCCCATCTCCACTTGGTAAAGAGGCTGTCTATTTTCCAGCCAAGCTTTTAGACATTTTGTTGAGAAGCAGGTGACTGTGGCTATGTATGAGCCTAGGACTTAAATCACAACAGAATCTGCTGCTTGTTTTGTGGCCCTGGTCAAACACTGTGGCTTTGTAAATATTTCCTAACAAGATCACAGAAACTTTGCTCGGTCCCTGCAAGTGTTTTTAAGCTGAGCCACATCCCATGAAAACTCCTTGCTATTTAGAAGACCCAGCATAGATTTAGTTTTTGTGATTATTAACCTTGAGATACAGAAGCAGGTTTGGTTGGAAAATATATCTTCTCTATTTTTCTTTTAAGTTTCTGTGTTTAATCTATGCTTTGTGCTATTTTCTTCTCATGTAAGAAAAATCTCTCTTCCTCCGGGCTAGAAAAACATCTCATCCTACTAATTTTATCATCTTGCCCTTTTACTTCTTTGATCTAGAGTCCTTCTGAGTGCGTCAGGTGTGTGACGTGTGGGCTCACTGCCTCTTTTCTCCACATGGAAAGCCAGGTTTTCCAAAATCACTTGATAAACAGTCTGTTACTTGATCTTTGACACTGCTTTTTATATCATCGTATATCTTTGTAATCTATATATATATGTTTCTATTCTTTGCTTTTATGGTTTTTCTTTTCTTTTTTTTTTCAAAGCTAGCACCATATGTCTTGTTGAAATGTGAGTTTGCAAAATGTCTGATTACTGATCCTAGAGGAGTACCTGTTTTTTTCAGTGTTGACCATCTGCCCATATGTGGTTCTACGAGTTCTTCCATGTAAGTTTGAGCAGGTGATTGAAGTTCTGATTTTTAAAATTCTGGTGTTTTTGTTTTTGTTTGTTTGTTTGTTTGTGTGTGTGTGTGTGAGACAGAGACAGAGAGAGAGAGAGAGAGAGAGAGAGAGAGAGAGAGAGAGAGAGAGATTTTCAACATGTTAATTTTGCGAATCCCTGAGCACAAAAAGTCTACTTATTAAAAAATAAAAAGAAATTTTTACTGTGTTCTTCAAGATTTTGTAGCTTTCATTGTAATGTTTATTCTTAGGTGTTTTATTTTCCATATCTAATATGAAATTTTTCCCTTCCTAATTCCTCCTTACTCAGGAAGTTTGTTATACAGAACAGTGCCTGGCCTTTCTGTTTAACTTTGTAGTCTGTTTCATCGCTGAAGTGTTTAACAGACCTAAGAGTGTTTTTGTTGGAGTCTCGACAGTACACGCTCAGGCCATCTTCAAATAGGGATAATTTGTGGTTTTTATTTTTATTTTTGTTGTTTGTTTGTTTGTTTGAGACAAGGTTTCACTGTGTAGCCTTGGCTGTCTTGGACTCACTTTGTAGACCAGGCTGGCTCCAAACTCACAGCAATCCACCTGCCTCTGCCTCCCGAGTGCTGGGATTAAAGGCGTGCACCACCACGCCCGGCCTTCTACCATTTGTATTTGTATCACACCATTTCTTTTTTTCTCCTTATTGTTCTGCCTAGCACATCAAGTACTACATTACTGAAATGGAGACAGCCTGGGCACACTTAGTGGTTCTACATGTTAGAGAACTAGCTTTTATTTTTATTTATTTATTTATTTTGGTTTTTCGAGACAGGGTTTCTCTGTGTAGCCTTGACTGTCCTAGACTTGCTTTGTAGACCAGGCTGGCCTCAAACTCATAGAGATCCGCCTGCCTCTGCCTCCCAAGTGCTAGGATTAAAGGCGTGAGCTGCCACAGCCCAGCTATTTTTTATTTATTTTTTTCTGTTTAGTCTAATGCTGGATGTAGATGCAGAGGTATATTCCTTCCAGTTTTTGTTTCTTCGGAGCTTTCTTTTCAGGAATGGATGCTGAACTTTATCAGAAGGCCTTCTGCATTTACTGAGATGGCCACATGACTTTTGTCCCTCAGTCCATTTGTGTGGTTTTATTACTTTTTTTTACCATGTTGAATCCCCTTGCATGAAGCCAACCTATTGGTGGATTAAGATATTGGAAATGTGCTGTTGAATTTGGTTTGCAAATATTTTGTTAAGAATTAGGCATGTTCACATGTTCATCAAGAAAGTTGTTTTCTAGTTTTTCTTTATTTCTTTTTATTGTCACACATAATAGCAAACTTTACCTGGTTGAGTACTGAGTCCCTCCTGGTTCCTGAGAGGATTTTGGTAGATTCCTTTCCCTTCTGTCTTATGGACTATATTTGAATCTAAAGATTTTTCACTTAGATTTATACTCTGGAAGAATCTCTCTGATCCAAGCCTTTGCCTTTATCTTTGGGATTCTTTACCAATTTTGGTTTTCTCCCTCTTGCTTAGTTTGGTTAAGGGTTTGTGGATCTTGCTATGTTTTCAAAGGCCCAGCTGTTGGTTTCATCCGTTCTTTGTATTATTCTAATTTCATTAATTTATGTGATAATCTTTAGTCTTTGTTTTTGTCTAATCTTTAGTCTTTGTTTTTGTCTACTAGTATCTGATTTTTCTTTTTCTTTTTCTAAGATTTTGAGATGCATATTAATTTATTTACTTTGGATAATAACAACAATGTTGTTGTTATTATTATTATTAATTAATTAGTTAATTAGTGAAAGTACTCATAGTTCCGAACTTGCTCCTGAGAATCGCTTTTGTTGTGCTTCCGATGTTCTTGTTCTTTCGTTTGATTCTAAGAATTTTATAGTTTCTACCTTAACTTTTTTTTTTATGACCCGCCAATCACTGAAGAGTCTATTATTCTGGGCCTGTGAGGTGGCTCAGTGGGGAAGGTCACTTCCTGCCAACACTGATGAACTGAATTTGGTCCCCGAGATCGATCTACATGATAGAAGCAGGGAATGAGCTGCCACAAGCTGTCCTCTGACCTCCACACATGCTCCTTGGCGCGTGTGCCTCCGCAAACACGCATACACAAAGCAAATAAAGATAAAAGGGAGAAAAGAGTTACAGAGAGGAGTGGCTTACTCTGCCAGATGTGGTAGCACACGTATGTGATCACATCATTTGGAAGGATGAAGCAGAAGGATCCCACTGAGTCCAAGGCTATTTGGGGCTGTTTAGCTAATTGCTGGCCACAGAGGAAGGACCCATCTGAAATGAAGTGCACTGTTCCATCTCCATATATTTGTGGAAGTTCTTTTCACAAAAAAGCTACTTTTATTATTTTTTGTTTATTAGGATGCAAATATGGACGTGTATGCAAGTGCACACCAGGGCCAGACATAGGTGTTGGACTCCCCAGAGCTGGAGTTACAGGCACTTGTGAGCCATCTGGTGTGGATGCTGATGTTTGAACCCAGTTCCTCCAGAGACTAGGAAATGCTCTTAACCGCTGAGCTGTCCTCCAGCCTCTATTTGATTTGTGCCTCTAAGCAGTTGGTCCTAGTAGCTGTTACGCCATTGCTCCTCTAATCTGCCTCCTTCCCCGGAAGCTGTCGCACTCACCCCATCCCTACTTGAACCTAGGCCACCTTTCTGCCTTTGTAAAGAGGGGGTTCCTCTATTGCAATGGCTCTCAATTTTTCTCAGGCTGTGACAGTATTTCATGTTGTGGTGACCCCTAATCACAGTCAGAACCCACAGGTCATCCCTGCTACTTTATGACTGTAATGTTACTACTGTTGTGAACCATAATGCAAATATCTGCTATTCAGGATATCCGATAAGTGACCCAAAAAAGGTGTCATGACCCAAAGGTTGAGAACCATTGCTTTATTGTCATGTGTTCTGTCAAAAGAACAGCAATAAAAATAAAACAGATTAAGTGAAGGCTAACCTGGCGTGGTGGCAATCTGAGCACACAGAAGGCCGAGGCCATGAGTTCAAGTACTCCTTAGGCTGTAAACTAGTTTAACAAGGGACAGGAAAGAGGCAAGAGTTAGCTATGTCACCAAAGCTACTGGAAGCCAAATAAACAAGAAACCCCTCCTGTCAAGCCCTGGGGAGGGCACAGAGCCAGAGACTTTCTGCCCTCTGTGCTCCAGTTAAGAGCCAGTGCCCTGCATCTTGTCTATAAGACTGTGGCTCTTGTGTGAGCTCAGTGTCTTCTTACAGGTTAGGGCAGACAGAATGCTTTCTTCCTGACTGTCCTGGGGTCTTCATAGTCCTTAGGGTACAGTAGATTCCTACGTATTTGGCTGCTTCTGGTTTTCAACTTCTCCCCCTCCTCAGTTCCACTAAAGGTATTTAATAAAATAGCCTTAAAAACAAAACTGGTTTTAAACAGACTGCTTTAAAATTCCTCTTTGGGTTCGGGTCACTTGAACTAGGTTGTGAGCCCCTGTAGGGTGCAGACCACATGGTTGGCTTCTTTGAATTCTTACTGCAGACTTTTGTCAGAAGCTTTCCCCAGAGCTGTTGGCTGACTCAGAAGCAGAAGGTCCCTGGAATAAGAATGAGGGTAACAAAGTTGACACCCAGCTTTGGCAATGCCACTGCCCAGTCTTATGATGCTGGCAGATTCTGGAACCTTCTCATTGCTTAGCTAGCTCTTTGAAACTGATTATAATGCCAGCTCTACAAGGACTAGGGATGTGGCACAGTGGCTAAGTACCTTGTTTATCATGCTCTGTGTTTAGTTTGTCTAAAGCCCAGGGTTAGCTCCCAATGCCAAAATTAAAAACAAAAACAAAACAAAACAAAACAAAAACTTTTTTTCTGCCTGTTTCATTAAATACTGACATATGTCAAATGACCTCTATCCCACATAGGTTTATCCATAAAGATTTTCTAAGTTTGTGGTGCCTGCCTGTACTAACAAGTACTCAGGGGTTGATTGACTGCATGCGTGTATGTGTGTGTGTGTGTGTGTGTGTGTATGTATGTGTGTGTGTGTGTGTGTGTGTGTGTGTGTGTGTGTGTGTGTTTTCTTTACATTTTATACTGTTGCTGGTGTCATGCTCAAGAGCTGAGCTGAGGCTTTTGACTCTTCCAAACCCAGGATTACTCCTTTCAGTGTGATGATGCATGGCCCTGTGTATACTTCTACCCTTGCAGCTGTTCCTGTGTTTATCTAGCTCTCTGGGCTTTGTTTACCAGGGTAAGAGGAACATTTGCAGCTAGTGCTTGAATGTGGAGCTAATTCTGTCTGCACAAAGCTGTGTTAGTTGCAGAGTAAAGCTGTTTGTGGAGAGGGAAGAGAGAAGAGAGAGGAGAAAGGAGAGAGAGAGAGAGAGAGAGAGAGAGAGAGAGAGAGAGAGAGAGAGAGAGAGAGAGACTGGGGAACAGTAATGGATAGTGAGTCCGCAGGCTATCATCAGATGAATTGTTCTCAACATGAGTATAATAAATATAATAAAATAAACAATTTAAGCTTTTAAAAAAAATAATAAAATAACCAGAAGTTAGGAATTCTAACAAGCAGGTCACTTGGGCTGTTTTGTGTTTGTCTTAGTTTTAGTTTTATTTTCTTTTTAAAGACAGTGTCTTGCTATGTAGTGCAGCCTTGCTCCGAACTCACCAGGCATCCTAGGCTAGCTGTGAAATCACAAGCCTACTGCGTCAGCCTCCTTACTACTGGAATGACAAGCGTGTGTCACTATGTCTTCCACAAGATGCTATTCCGGCTTAGCAGTTGCCAGTGGGAGAGGCAGCACCTACACCAGCTCTCCTTGACAGGCCATTGCCCACAGTGATGCTGTGTATATTGTCCATTCAATAGCTGTGGCTTTGGTCAGTTCGTTTATTTTTCGTCCTCTATCCAAACACAGAATACAGCTCAGTTGATACGAATTAGGATAAAAATGTGAATAGCTGAGCACATTGAAATGTACAGGATGACTACTTTTGTTAGTATGATTGACATGTTTTCATCTAGTAAGGGGAAAATACAGGAACCACAAATCCTTTGAAATGGATGTCCCTGTGTTTGGGGGTGGAGCACACAAGTGAACCCCGAGGAGTACTGCTGGCTTCTAGGCTCAGTCAGCCAATTTGTATAGCTAAGAAGTAGGCTTGAAGTAAGACTGCATCAGGCCAGTCTATTCTCCACTTTTATTTATTATGTAGTCCAGGCTGGCCTAGATTCACTACACATCCAAAATTGGCCTTGACTTTACAATCTTCAGTTTCAGCCTCCTAAGTACTGAGACTGTAGGTGTGTACCATCATGCCTTGCTCTCTAAGGAATTAAGCAGGTTGGCAAGTGTGTCCTCATGGTATACTCAATCCTCAGCTTCTGGAAGAGACACAGAAGTTTGTGTCTCTACACACATGCCTTGACTTGACAGATTATTTTGTCTAGACAGAAAAAGAGAGCCAATATATTCCAGCTGAAACTAGCTGGAAAATACAAAAGCTCTCCATTTCTCACCACAATGACTTTACTCTTTAATAAGCTGAGTTCTCTCTTGAAAAACAAGGGGTCTACCCTTTGTTTAATCTGGCTATTTTGAAAATAGTGGAGGCATATCTCTTATATCATCGAAAAACATTTTATGTGGTACTTGGAATTCAACCTGCGTCTTGAGAAATTTTAAGTAGCTCTGTACCACTGAGTGACTTCTCTTGGCCTTCTGTGACATATCTTCCCATATAATCCAGGCTGGCCTGGAGCTCACTGTATGGACCTGGCTGGCCTCAAACTTGAGATAATATTGCTTCAGTTTTCCTATTCAAATTTGCCCTCCAACTCGGGAGAAGTATAATGAAATCTTAGGAGCCTCTTTCTTAGCTTAATTTACCTATATTATCAATGGCATAGTAGTTTTAGCCTGCTTTCCTAACTCTATTACTGCCTTTTAAAGAAGAATATAAAATAAACACCTCGATTGTAGTTTTAGCATCAGATACGTCACAATACATCTCAAAAAAAAATTCTAAGCTACACCTCATCCTTCTGTAATCCAGGGATCAATAATCTTCAAAACAACTAACTGTGGCCTTCAGATATTAAAACAAACTGTGGATGTAATGCACACATGTAAACTCTCCTTATTCTCTAGATAATAAGTTATCACACTGGTTATTCATACTGTATTGGGGATTACAATTAATATAGAGATAATTTTGAGTATTTAAGAGGCTGTGTGGGTATTATATGTAAACAGAGAACACTGAGCATCCTTGGACTTTGATGTCTACGGTCCATGGCAGGGGCTCTGGCACTAGTCATCCATGGGTACTGAAGGACAGCTATAGTCTATAATGGAATTATTTGGATGTAAATAACTTGATTACCTGGGGTCTATTACCTAAACTAATCAGTGTTCAGGACTCTGTGTTGCCTAAAATGCACAGTACAGTGCATCCTTATGTATGATCTGATGCATGAACAGTTACTTTTTGTTTCTAAGGGTTTGGGGTCAGCATGTGTTCATGATTGGAGGAATTTGTGATTCGCAATCTCCAACATCAGTAGGCTGTCGTGTATAGTAGCTTTTTCATTTCTATCGCAGACATGAATGGTGTCTGGGTGTGGAGATGACAGCTTGCCTCTATTTTCAAATATCTCAATTGACTTTTTTCTCTAATGGGTTTTCTGTGTCTTTGATATGCACTAAGTGAGCATTATCCAACCAGGCACCACAGAAAGACATTTTTCTAATTCTTTCACTTCTTTTGCACCTTTGGGTTGATGTTTTTCTTTTCTGAGTGCTTTTCTTTATTCATTAGGTACATTTTTTCATATCAAAATAAAATTTTATACAGGAAAAGACAAGATAAATGCTTCAGTATTTTTGTTATTTAATTCTCTGATATCATTGTGGATGTGATTCTGCCACTGTCTAAAAATGATAATTTTATTTTTCTCAATCCCCTTAATGTATTCAGTGTGATTTAAGTGTACTGATTTCAATTATTTTCATTTCTGCAATAGAATGCTATTTGATGGTTATATAACCTTCAATCATGCGAATAAGCACACCTTAAAAACAACTAAAACTTGCCATGCATGGTGACATCTGCTTGTAATTCCAGCTCTTAAGAGGCTGATACCAGCTTAATCTACATGCTAAGTTCCAGGCTAGTGAAGGCTTCACAGGGAGAAACTGTCTCAGGAAAATGCAAATTGGGCCCAGAAAATGGCTTTGTGGGTAAAGGTGTCTGCCACCAAACCAGACTGAGTTTGATTTCTAGGACCTAGGTGATGAGAATTGACTGTCCACATACACTGTGGCAATGTACACACACACACACACATACACACACACACACACACACACACACACACACACACACACACCCCAGATGCTCTGTCTCTTTCTCATATATGTGTGTGTGTGTGTGTGTGTGTGTGTGTGTGTGTGTGTGTATACATATGTATATATATATATGAATAACTATAATAAAAATTAAAATACCCATTAAAACAAATGCAAATGAGTGTGTTTTGTTGTTGGACACTTTAGATTTGCGCTGTCCTCAGGTGCCACTGATGCACACACTTTTATGGGAGGCTTCATGGCTACATCGTCTGGTCTAATCTTCTTACTAACCCTGTGACATGGTGATGCGTCACTCTCAGACTCGGATGGTTGCTAAATTGAGCCTTAAATGTTTCCTGTCCATAATATGGATGACATTCTGCATTTCAGGCTGTTTTAGGCTCAGGAACAGCAGAGCAAGAAACCCAGTAAGGGTGACATGGTGGTTCTGTGAGTCCTTGTTGTCTTCCTCAGTCTCCCCTCCTCAGGGTTTTCAACAGCTCTCTTTTCCTTCTGCCTAGTTATAGTGATGCTTATGCATATGTGATTAGTGTGGCAGTCTCCAAGGCGACACAATTTCAGAAAAAGGTGTATGTCTATACTCACACTCATGAAATTGTAAGAAAGACTAGGAAAGAGTTGAGACCTTAGCATTTGACAGGACATATAAGCATGTTGGTAGGGAGTCCAGAAAAAGGAAATTAAGTGAAAGTGGCCAGAAAAGTAGATTTTAAAAGGGACATTCAAGAAGATGAGAGGCAAGTGTCTTAAGGGGCAAGTGGAAGGAACAATGTCATTGGTTGCATTACAGTTTGAGTGTGAGTTGTACAATATACGATCATGTTTTGGAGCGAGGTGATGTGCTATTTGGAATGATGATGGAAACCTTAGTATGTGAGGTCCTGCTGGAGACAGCCTGTTGGGGATGTCTTGTCTCTAGACCTTTCCTCCCTGCTTTCTGCCCACTGTCAGGTGAGTTGCCTCACCTTACGGTTCATCTGCTATGGTCTTCTTATCCATCCTACTGGAATCACCCATGGACTGTGGACTGTGGCAGGGACAAAACCCAGTAATTCTTTCAGTTAATCTGTTTTCTATAGGTGCTTGCTTGACATAACAAGAAGTCTGGCTCAAAGGTTCTACATTGTTTACCAGTGTCTGTTTCTCAGCATGGACGGAAGTCAAATTAGAATGTGCTGAGCCAGGAATAAAGGAATAAAAACAATGACATCTCTCTACCTCCAGCTACTTTTTATGTGAAGGAAGTTCCCCACCTTAAAAAAAACAAAAAGACAACACTAATTGGAAATAAGTGTTGTAGGTTCAGGGAATATTTGGGGGACATCTATTTATCTATCTATCTATCTATCTATCTATCTATCTATCTATCTATCTATCGGTTGTGGGATCAATCCTAGATTCTTATACATAGTTGGTTAGCCATCTACGTGTGAGCTACATCCCCAGCCTGGACTTTCTCTGGAATGTGGGAGTTAAAAGGTGTAAGTGCTTGTTGAATGGTGAGTCCGAAGAGGGAATGTTACGAGGTTAAGGAACAGTACAGAGGAAGTTGAGCATCAGGTGACCCAGTGGCATGAGCTTTCAAAGGAGCTTATGCTTTTCAAGGGCGTTAGATCATTTGAAAGTGTTTGTGGGGCCCGAGGACAGCATTGCCCACCGGCTTTCTTGTCCCTTAAATATGTAGTAATTTCAACAAGACGCCTCCTTGTGAGAGGACTTCAGGGCAGGGAAGTCCTCAAGGGGCAGCCCAAATACCATTGTTAGTACAGGCAGAGAAATTCTCTGGACGTGGTTCTCAACCCATGGCCACACGGGTTGATAACCTCTCTGAACTCACTTTGACGAGTGGTGACTTTTGTGCTCGTACTCATTTACTCTGCTCTGTTCCCTCACAAACTAAGCCCTGTTCCCTGATTTCCTATTGTCATTGTTGCTACCCAGTGTCTGAGTCAGACAAAGGAACTGTAGCCGTGTAAGAGCTGTTTTCAACCACTTCGTCCTCTGTGCACAGTGGGTACGCTGTGGGAATTAACCACTCGAGATTTGAGGTGCAGTTTCCTAGGTGATCATTTTAGTTGGGAACAGATAAACCTCAGTTCTGTAGAGGGGGAATCTTTCATTTCACTGAAAAATGTGTTGGGAGCAATGTCCAGGAACTGGTGGGGTTGGGTGGTCTTTCTCAGTGGGCCCCTGTGTGTCTTTGTCAAATGGCTACAAAGGGCCTCCACGTTTGTTCAGCTCCCACATTGCACTTTCTCTTCAGATGTACTAATCTCCTAATTAATGTATATGCTCTGTGCTGGTCGATGTTGCAATATGCACTGTTTAATCACAGAACTTTAGAAAGAAGTGAGGGCTGCACAGGTCACCAGGTGCCATGGGGTCTAAAGAAAGACTGTTTAGCAGTTAATGTCTTTACTATTAAGGCCTCTATTTCAAATATAGAATGGCAAGAAATAGAGAGGTATTGTCTTAAAGGCTTATGGTAGAGCAGAAGGGCAAAAGGAAGGAAATGTGTTTCTTTCTCTCTCTCTCTCTCTCTCTCTCTCTCTCTCTCTCTCTCTCTCTCTCTCTCTCTTTCTCTGTGTGTGTGTGTGTGTGTGTATGTGTATGTGTGTGTGTGTATGTGTGTGTGTGTATGTGTGTGTGTATGTGTGTGTGTGTGTGTGTGTGTGTGTGTGTGCAATTCCTTTTTATATTCTGGCTAGAATATGAATGAATATGCATTATTGAACAGCATTGTAATTTTCTAGGCATTCTCCAAATATTTATCTTTTCTTCCCTAAAAGTTATCAAGTTTTCAGGCTGTGTTGCTCTAAGGAAGCATATTACTTAACTGAAGGAATAGGTATTAAAAAAAAAAAAAGATTTCACAACCATTTAAGTAAAACGGTCAGTTACATAAAAGAGTTATAGAGGGATCTACAATGGTGTGGAAGGGGCTCACAGAAGGTTTTTCAGGGTCCTTGATTTTGATTTAAAGTTGAAAGATGAATTCATGAGAGGGACAGAGAATAGGACTCAAGACCTGAGGATAGTTGTGACCGGAAGGGACTCTGAAGAATTTTCTGTTTCTCCTGCTTTAGTTTGTGGATATTGAAAAATGTTACATGAATTTCTCAGTTTCTGAGGGGTGGAGTATTAGTAGTTTGTATCAGATTTTGACCTGAGACTGTGTCTTTTTTATTTCTCAGAACTGTGGAACCTATAACAAGACCAAATACCCATTGGGTGCTGTGTCACACCATGTCTGTAATCCCAGCACTCTGGGAAGCAGAGGCACAGGCAGATCTATGTGAGTTTGAGAACAGCCTGGTCTAAAAAGTGAGTTTAGGACAGCCATGGCTAGCTATACAGAGAAACCCTGTCTTGAAAAAACAAAAACAAACAACCAAACCAAATCAAACCAAAACAAAACAAAAACAAACACCAAAAGGGGGATAAAGTTGCAAATTAGATTCTCAACCCTTGGGAGGAAGAGGTTTTAGTTAAGTTGTGAAAGAAGTGAGAAAGAGGCATAGACAAATAAAGGGTCTTTTAAGGGTCTTGTTCAAGTTTTCCCAAGAATTGGAATGTCAACTCTTTTCCATCCTTTTATAATATTTCTAGTCATTCACTGCATAGCAGTTGTCAGCTGTCACGGCACTAGAGGGTGTGGCATTTAGCACCCAGATGAGAGTTTGGAAGTTTGACATCAACTGCCACTGAGGCTGTGATCTTCAGTCCCACCAGCTTCTAGTCCACCTGAATAGGAACTTCTGGTTGACCTGCAGCCTGTCCTCAGTAATACATCTGATCTGTGTGGGACAGAAATTCAGCCAGGTCATCAGACACTACTCTAGGTGGTCACTAAAAATAGATTAGAGACTGGTCCCTTGACTCTCATGTCTGTTTTTAGAATCAGAAACAGTGACCAGTGGAGTAGCAGTGGCCAGGGTGCCCATCACTTTCTTCTTCCTAGATGGTTCTAAGGCACAAGAGAGGTTGAGACATGGACTACGAAGACCCTGTCTCCTAGGGCTTGTTGTTCATGTCTTATTATATTATAGGCATTGGTCAGCATCCAGAGACACTCATGGAGATTTTCCTGAATGTTTTTTGGAAAAAAAGTACGGGGCCAGGGACACATAGAAATAGATGTGGTTTATTATGGAAGGTACTCAGGAGAATGAGAGTGGATAAGAGAGCTGGAGAGATCCTGGCTTCAAAGTCCCCGGACCATGAAATTATCCATTCTTTAGAGCTCATTTGCACAGAACCCACGCTCTCTATCATCTGCAAATGGTAGAGCTTTTTCCTGTTCACGCTGTTTGGTTATATGTAACATACGCTCATTTGGATTCCCAATCTTTCTCCCCTCTTGGTTCTATTCCCTCAATTGTCAATCTTCTAGTAATGACAATGTTTTAGTTTTCCTTCAGAATTTCATACATGCACACAATATATTTTGAATGGTCTATCTACCAGGGACTACATTTCTAAAGAAAACTGAGCTTGCCCCTCTTAGCAGCCGCCAAGTGATGGCAGCTTCTGGGCTATGGGAGGGGGTTTGTGCCCCTATGCTATCCACAGTGAATATTAACTGTCCTGATGTTGTACAGGAGTCTGACTGATGTGAGCATAGCAGGCTGTGACATCACGCGCCCTGACCTCCAGACCTCTGACTCTTACAGTCTCGCTGCCCTTCTCTTTTGATGTTCCCTGAGTCTTGTAGGGAGGGGATATAATCTAGGTATTCAGTTTATTTCTAAGCATTCCACGGACATTTATTCTCTAAGCCTTGTCTTGATGCCACTGGTACCTCCCTTATAAAAGGATGGAGAAGAGTTGACACTCCAATCCTTGGGAAAACTTCAACAAGCATCTTAATGGTACTTCTCGGGAGAAATAATAAAGTATTTACATTCAGACTTTGCTTAGAGATACTTCTTGTTTTTAAAAATTCTTTAGACTTGTTTTATTTTATTTGTATGGGTGTTTTACCTGCACGCATGTTTGTATATCACATGTGTGCAGTGTCTGCAGAGGCCAGAAGAGGACCCTCTGGAATTGGAGCCGTGGATGGATGAGGGCCACCAAGTGAATTCTGGGAATGGAACCAGGCTCCCCTGTAAAAACAGCAACTTCTCTTAACCGCTGAGCCGTATTTCCAGACCCCACACATAGCTGCTTCTATGTCTGCTGTCTTGTTCCTTTTCAGGATTGACTTTTATTTTCTGGCCACCTTTCTTGTCTTTTCTATGGGCCTCACTCTCTCTTTGTCTGTGCCTCACTCTCTGCCTTTCCCTAGTGCTGGGTTAGTTAGTCTGTGACATTTCTAGGCCCAAATAGTGGCAGTTTGGGGCACTCACTGCTTCTTCAAAAAAAAAAATCCTCGGGACTGTGAACAAAAAGAAAGAATTGCTTAATTAAATCCCAAAGGGCTGGAGGTTCCTTTCAGATGGAGAATGCATAATCTGTAAGGGAGACCATTCTCCTTTGAGGTAAGATGTCTTTGGGAGTCTGGGAGAGCACACCCGGGCAGCCCTTTCCTATGTGGCGACTGGCCCCTTACTGCAGTTTCCTTCACTGGGCTCCTTTCTTCACACAAGTAGCCTTGGAGACTGTTGCTCACTAGCGATGTTTACCGTCCTCTCTCTGGAGGGTTCTGAGCCAGGTGATGTGCCAATGCGCCTCTAATGACTGTGTCTCACATGCAGGGCGAACTCTGTTGGAGAAGCTGTTCAGCCAGCAGGAGAACGGGCCTCCTGAAGAAGCGGAAAAATTTTGCTCCAGGATCATTGCCATGGGCCTTCTGCTTCCTTTTAGTGATTGCTTCAGGGAACCGTGTCATCAGAACGCTGGGTCAAGTTCAGCTCCATTTGACGTAAGTAGGATTATCCACTTCTGTCTACGGGGGTGGGGTGGGGTGGGGTGGGGGGAACTGCAGTTGGAGTAGTAGCTGTGGTGTTTGTCCAATCACCTTATAATTTAAAAACAACATGTGACCCTGAGCCACTCAAGGGCCTAGATTGCCTATTTCTAATTTTCTTTAGACTAGAGCATTAAATGTAGTTGGAGAGCCTCCTTAAAAAACAAACAAACAAACAAACAAACAACAACAACAACAAAACCCACCCACCCCAAAACAAAACAAAACAAAACAAAAAAACCCAAAAACCAGTCATCTTACTTTTCTAATCTGCTATCATCAGTCTAATTAAGATCGCCCAGAAGTTTTCTTTGTGGTGAAGATTGAACAGGCATAGGCAAGTGTTTCTCACCAAACTAGACCTCAAACATCAGTATTTCTGGGCTAGTTACAGGCATTCCTTCAGAAGCAGTACCACAGGGCAAAATACTATTCCCAGTGGGTCACGAGTTTCCATGGGCACTAAAATGCTCTGTGAGCATTTTCGCAACTCATTTTTGCACTAAACATTGTCAAGCAGGAGCAGGAGCGTCTGCCCTTCCCCACACCCCCGCAGCAAGGGTTAGTAGTGTGGAACCAAAAGGCATGTTTGTGACGACCACATCGCGAATAACAGCATCTTCAAGCAGAGTAGTGTTAACTTTCTCAGGTATGTGGTACGTGCGTGGCATGGTTCTGAGGAGGATGCTCCTAAGACTGAGACAGGCAAGGGTTCTCATATGTGCATCTCTCATGAGAAACCGGGACGTCTGGGTGGATGCCTTCTGTGGAGTCCAGGAGCTGAGTGTTTGTGGACACTGGATTGTGATCAACATGGGTAACTGCATTTTTTCCAGTACTGCCAAGCATTCCTCAAAAGAAAGTAAATGTGAACAGATGCTGAAGGCAAAAGCTGGTGCTAGAGCCAGGTATGGTGGCCCATGGCCGTAATCCCAGCACCTGGGAGGCTGATGTAGGCAGATCTAGAGTTTCAGGCCAGCCTGAGCTACACAGCGAGGCTTTCGTTGGCCCCAGATCCAAAGACTATGAAGAGGTGATTGTAAATAACAGTGGCCATGCTCGCTGCTTTCTTCTTCCTCCTGTTTACCACTCCTAACTGGTGATCTTTCCTATCCCTCTTTAGTATAAGTGGAAGAAATCTCATAAAATATTGTGAGATCTCAGTTCTGGCCTGTGAGAAAAATTTCTAGATGACACCATGACTCAGGAAACATCTTTTGGGTTTATTTACTTATTTCTTATGAACGTTACTTAATGACATGGCAGCTCATTGCTGCTAGGTAGAGCATTTTCTCTTGTGGAAAGAATTAGATAATTTCAAATTTCTCCTCTCTTCTCCTTGGGAGCTGGGTGAGTCTGGAGGCAGAGCCTGGGGACCGCAGTGCAGTGAGTGATAGAATGACAAACACTGGGCTCTATCAGGATGGAATTTGGAGATAAGGTAAATAGAATGTGAGTAGAAGAAACATGAGCTCTGTCTCTATTACCTGATTCTAACAGCCGTTGGCATTTTTCCCTGGAGCAGCTGTGACTACTTACGAGGTGCCCTCAAGATCTAGCCTGTCGATGCCCCCTCATTAAAGAAGGGGAGCAGGGTGAGGTCATGTACTCTCACCTGAGATCTCAGCCACACTTGGCAGCACTGTGTAACTCTGTCCTAGCTTCCCATGGTCTTGTGGTGCTAGCGTATATGGTGTGTTAACTTGAGAGGCGGGGAACCCCATTTCTGCAGTTATAGAGAAGTCGTCATCCTGGCTGGAATGAGCATTTTCAGCGATATAGCTGTTGGGGGTGTCATCCAACCTACCGTAGCGCCCCTCGCCCTGGCTCTGAAAATAAGCACGATAAGGCCATTGGTTGGACGTGTTGGGTTTCTGTGGGATGATTATTTTGATTTGTCATTGTTTCCCTAGCTGGGATGAGTAGACGTGAGAGTGTGAATTTGCTCATATTTTCCCAGAAGTTCACATAACAGTCTAGCACTTGCCTTTTTCTTTAATGAAAAATATTATCAAATTAACTTTATTTTCTTTATGAAAACTCACAACTAAAAAGCCTTTTCTCTCAGTAAATGTGAAATTGGAATAAACTGAAAATAACGGATAATCCTATCCCTCCCTCCCTTCAAAAGTTTTTAAGACTTTTTTTACTATTGTGATCTGAAGAATAAACTCAGGTTTCTAAACATGCTAGGAAAGGGTTCTTTGTACACATGAGCCACATCCTGTGCCTTAAGTTAACCAGCTTACTTCTCCTTTGTCACGTTAGTGCTAGAGAGACTAGAAATGCTTCTTTCACCACACTGTCCTGGAAGGTAGCTAAGTGTCACATGAAATTTAAAAAAAAACCAAACTCACAAAATAGGGATTTCACTCCCCAGCTTGAAGTGATTGTTTTCCTCCTTGCCACCCTCCTTGGCTGTGCACAGCCTCTCTAGGCCTCACACCGACTGAGCACAAAGTGAAGAGGAAATTAAAGGTGCACTCATGGGAAATGCTGTTCCATATTCCAAAATAGCAGCTCAGAAACAGCACCAGGACTTACTGAATACAGAGTTAAGGCTTTTTTCCCCCTGCAAACTACAAAGGAAGCAAATACACAGTCTGGAGACTGAGGTGTCAGTGGGGGTGGGAAGGGATGCTCTCCTCTCTGGGGAGACATGTTTCTGATAATTAGTCTCTCTGCTGATTTCCAGAAAAGAGTTGTTGTTGTGAGCATTTCCAACCAACAATTCTCCAAGGAACAGTTCTTCACAAGATGGAACCCAATAGGAATGGGCTTGTAGCTGGCACTCTTCCTGTCCCCTAATTCTGTAACACCATTCTACCTGATTGTTGATGCATGTCATTAAAAATATATATTTTTTGATATGGGGGATCTTACTGATGCAGCTTATGGATTGACCTACTTCAGCTAAAGATTTCTGATGTCAGTCTCTTGTTATCCTGTATCTTCTATGGCTTGCCATTTTGATTCCTCGTGCTGTAAAAAATATAAAAGAACACCACATTTTCCCCTTGCGATACTTGATAAAGGTTTTATGACCTTTAAAAGAGGCACGTAGTTTTGAGTGTCGATGTTAACTTATATACAAATATTAAGGAAATGTATTTTACGTGCTAGGTGTCAATAAGATTCACTATAAAATAATTTAAATAAAAAGAAAAGCTTTATTAAAACAACAACGAAGCAGAGGGAGGGGAGCGCTGTGGGTATAGGTCAACGGTCTGTGTGGTGTTTTCAGTGAGGATGGTCCCCGTGGGTTCATATATGGAATGTCTTGTTTCCAGACAGAGGGACTGTTTGGGAATGATTGGGGTGTATGGGTCACTGGGTGGGTGGGTGGGGGAAAGATTTGAGGTTTTTAAAACCCACACCAGTCCATGCCATTCCCAGTTAGCTCCCTCCCTCCCTTCCTCCTTGCCTCCTTGTCTCCCTACCAGCCTCATAGTTGTTTTCTCAACATGCAAGCCCTTAGCTACTGCTCTAACACCATGCTTGCTGGCCTGCTGCCACACTCCTGGCCATGATGACCATGGACTCACCCTCTGAAACAATAAGCAAGCCCCCAATGAAATGACTTAAATTGCTTTGCTCATAGTGTCTTCATGGCAATAGAAAACTAACTAAGACAATCTGTGATCCCAGCACATCAGGGGCTGAGCTGGAGAATTCATGAGTTTAAGGCCAGTGTGGTCTATCTAGTAAGAATAAATAAATCAAATTATGAAGGAAGGAAAGCAGAGTGTGCAGGTCAGGGAGAGTCAGCACTCAGAAATGGCAATGATAAGGGTGGCAGAGACAAAGATACCAGCTAGGTTCCCACTCTGGTCTCCTTAGGTAAGTGTGCCTGAGCCTGATTGGTCAGTTTTATCTGCATGAAGGAATTCAGCCATGCCAATTCCTGACTGGTTGACATTTACAAATATCTACAGGTCTCCATCCATTGACAAGGTCCTGGAGATAAAATGAGACTTTACAGAGAATTGGAGGCTTCTTTCTTATTGGAGGATAGTTGTGATTGGGAAATTTTATATCATTTTACTGGATGGATTTTCTGTTTGTTTGTTTTATTATTTTTTTCTATTGGAGATAGAACCTAGGGTCATATAATATCACACTATGCAAGACTTCTGCTACCAAGCTACCTCCTCAACTCTTGTTTCTTATGTTTCTGAGAGGTGATTTGTGTGTCAGTTGATTTGGCTTTCCTTCCACTTTTATTTGGGGATTTTCTTACTGAAGAGCCTGTTGTTGAGAGCTGAATCCCTAGCACCATTGGGAAGGAAGCAAGAAAACCACTGAATTAAGGACAACACAGGACTAAACAAGATAGAAGTACAGTTACACTGATAGCCAGCCAATATCATAGGACAGAAAAAGGCAAACAAGTAGCCACACTTAGGTTACAGCCTGTAGGTGAGGCATGCTCTACCACCCTTCCATCTCCAGAGATTCCCAACGCAGCAGTGAGAGCTGTATAGGATCTTAAATCCCACTCAACAAGTACATTAAAGTTGTTGTAGGGAAGTCAGTTGGCCACAGAGATTGGTCCAACACTGACTGAGTTCAAGGAGGCTCCAGTGTGATGGGTTCTGCTTCCAGCCACCAATGGACTAACTAATGAGCAACTGCCTTTCGCCGCTGGTGGGCTCACCCTCTACAACCTAAACTTTTTAGGACTCCTCTTCTGCTGCCCTCTGCCATTGTGACACACTGACCCCACTTCTCTGACTTCTGATCTCTGCTTGTTAAGAGGCTCCTAGGGAAGTTCAGATTTAAACAACAGGTCCTCTCTCGAAGTGTTGCCTAGACCTGGCCCCGAGAGACATGGAGAATGACAACGTGGGTTGTCTCTTGAATGCTGCCTTTTCACACAGGAGGGGCCACCAATCCAGTAAATCTTCAAATTAGATTTAAGGCTTTTTAGAATTCTGGTCTTATTCTTTGGCGAGGACTGCCAGCCTTCTCAATGGGCCACCGAGATTTTATTTTGATTTTGTGTATGTGTGTGTGTGTGTGTGTGTGTGTGTGTGTGTGTGTGTGTGTGTTCTTGCCCTGACAGGGAGCCATGTGCTGCCTATTCCTTTCAGCTGCATGTCTTCTGTTTCTCTGCATGTTTTAGTTGTCCCACTAGCTCCTGTATGATTTCTGACACCCTTCTAATCTTCTTGTCTTTGAATTGGAAACAAATCTTTGTTGTGACTCTGCTCGGTCACTGTATCAATTAGTGGCAGATTTGTATCTTTAATCTGGCATGTAGGTGAAGTTTTACTTTTTAAAAAAGATTTTATTTTATTTTTAATTATGCATGCATGTGTATCTTTGTGTGGGTATGTGCACTTGAGTGCTCCTGACACCCAGAAGAGGATGTCAGATTTCCTGCAGCTGGAGTTATAGGCAGTTGTGAGCTGTCCAGTGTGGGTGCTGGGACCTGAACTTTGGTTCTCTGCAAGAGCAATACCCCCTAACTACAGAGCTATCTATTCAGCCTCAGTTCTACTCTCTCTCCAGACACTCTTCAGGATTACATGCCTCCCCTGTGGTCCTCATGCTTGTGCATCCATGTCTACAACTGTCTATACTATTATGTATATTATAACTGATTGTTCACAGAGTAATGTGTAAATGCAGATCAGTAACGCTTATATGGCTGTATCCTGCAGTCATTGCAATGTATGTTTTCAGGCACATGTTAGGCCATATGTATCAACAAACATACGTTATTGTGTATAAACACATTCTAAGCTAGATGTGGTGGTTCATGCCTGAAATCTTAGGACGCTGAGATAGAAAGAGTGCCATGCATGTGGGCCCAGTCTCAGCTCTAGTGTGAGTTCAGTCCAGCTCAGGTTACACTGTGAGGCTTTGCCTTAAGGAAATGGAAGGGAAAAAAAAAGAATGTTTTGATTTGGTACGTGATTTAATACATTTTAAATATGTACTGCTTTGTTAATCTTACACAAAAAGGAAAAATACATGATTCTTTTCACTTGCGTTATTATCCATCCAGGACTACCACTGCAGGGTTGAGATAGTGGCAGAGCACATGGCTAATCCGTGTGAAGTCTCAGGAGTCCAAAGAACATGTGGCCTGATGACAGAGGTGACCACACAAAGCAGCATGGTTTCTATACACCCTCATCCTGTGTGGCTTAGGTCCCAGTATCAAAGCAGAAGGAGGTGGATGCAGCCCATCAGCGTGTGACATCCTCTTTCCTGTCGGCTGGCTTCCTGATTGTTGTGGTTAGAATGTAAAATGTCTCCTACCGGCTCATGTATACAGACACTTAGTAGATTCAATCCCAGAATAGCAACAACAAAAAGTGTGGTGAGTACAGTAATGGTGATTGCTGTTATACCTCATAATGGCTGTGTTCTGTGCTCAGTAGAGATGCTGCCATCTCCATATTGTGAGTTCACTGAAGTGGACACAATGCAGTTTTCAAAGCATTTTGGGTTTTTTTTGTTTTTTCATGAAAATTGGAGAAAAATATATGTAAAGAGAAAGGAGTATTAGGATAGAGAAGGCTGATAGACGAGAGTAAGATAGGAAAGAAAGATATCACATTGTCCTTTATGTGATATATATATATATATATATATATATATATATATATATATATGTTACATATATTTATAGTGTATGTATGTACATTATATATGTATAATGTATGTATGTAACATATATAAATATATGAGACACAGAAGCAGACCGGGGCTCTGTGGGGAGGAAGGGTAACAGCAAGAGTGGAAAGGAAGGGTCTACCGAGGAAAAGGGGGAAGGGCTCGATTTGAGCAGAGTACAATGCTGGGTGGCTCAGGGAAGCCAGCCTGTTTCATAGTGAAGCTCACTCATTATTCGGTATGCTAGCTGAACATCTTTTAAAAACGGAAATCTTTAAGAAGACACATTTGGGATACACTCTTTAAGGCAGTGACAAACTTTCTTTGTGTTTGCTCATTTGAGAGGATCATGCCGCCCCAGACACACATTTTGGCTTCCGGACTTGTACTTTGAATCTCCCATTTGGCACACAGTGTGTGGTGGTTCCCGATTCATCTTGATTGTAGGTGATGGACGTTTATTAAAGCCAGAGATTCAGCTCAGCTCTTCTCTCCTGATTTTCTTTCCCTTTCCTTTTGCTGGCTATGCCTGAGCAGCCATCATTTCTGTGTGAGGAAAGTATCTTCGTCATGCCCCTCTTTCCCTGAGCAGTATGTGCGGCCATGTGGCTTCCACTGAAGGGTAGAATCAGGACACAGTGACCAAGTGAAGGTGCGTTGTGCAGAGAACATAGCCAGCCAGGTCAAGCACTTGCAGGTTCCGTTTCCTAATCCTTACTGGACTTTGGAAACTTAGAAATTATTGTATAGTCTGGATCAGAAGATAACAAAGGTTTGATGTAGAATACAATTACTGTTGTACAGACTTTGACAAGCCACTCCATCCTGCTCTCCTGTGGATTGCACAGAAAATGCACAGTCTATAAAAGTGGCTGTGTGTGCCAAATAAAACTTCCATTTCCAGGCGGGGTGGAGCAGGGCAGCTGCAGAGACTAGGATAGTAGGCTGCACTTGGCTGACTCCTGGTGTATACCCAGGAAATAGGTAGACGGTGAATGCATTCAGTGAGTCTGACTTTTCTCTCTCTACCTATCTGCGGTTACCAATCAGTCACACAATATTTATTGTAACGAAACTTTGGGCAGTTTCCTGGTAGAGAAACTGAGAGGAGAGCCTTGCTTTTCCTTTAGAGAGGAGGAGTGGTCACAGTATGTTTAGAGGTTGATGGAGCAGCGAGCTAAGGAGTGAATGGCACCTAATAGGGAGTGTAACATGAAAGATGGAGACTTTAACATTCAAGATTGTTATTTGTTAGTTCTGCAGAGCCAAGAAGGGTGAGCTATAAATACAGGTATATTCTTCTGAAAGAGGAAGATGAACTTGAGTGGGCTGGGGGAGAAGAAAGAAGGGCACAGAAGCAGTCAGCCTTTTGATATTCATGGCTGAAAGCTGCCACGGCAGGAGGGGCTCCCAAGCTCAATTCTCCATGAATTAGGTGTCTCTGCAGGCTCATATGAGGTATGGGATTTATATGAAAGTTCTTTCATTTATTTGGACACTATATGCTTTGGAATGAGGGTTGAATAGAAGTGAAAAGGATGCTTATGGGGAACAATGGCAAATATTGTCTCTTGGCCTGGTGTCCTTTGTGTCCGGCAAAAAGGGGTCATTTGACTGCTCTTGAGTTGGCTTTGCATGACTGTATTGGCTACTTTTCTCATTGCTGTAATCAAACAGCTGACAAGAGGAGATTTGCAGGAAGAAGGGCTTTTACTTGGCTCTGTTGCTATAGTGTGTGTGTGTGTGTGTGTGTGTGTGTGTGTGTGTGTGTGTGTGTTTGTAGCCTGGCAGAGCTGTGACAAGGGCATGGCTCACAGCTCTAGCAGTAGGATCACAAGGCTGATCACTCACAACTAGGTAGGCCAGAAGGCTGAGAGGGTGTGTCTATATCCTACTCATGTTTTTTTTTGTTTCTTCCTCAGAGTATGAGTTATTTTCTCAGCATGACTCATTTTTCATGTTGTAACAGGCTTTAGGTCACTGTAAGTTCCTTGCTTGATGCTTGTTTTGAATATCAGGGCTTCATGCCTGCTAATCTTATGCTGTACTGAAGTTCACCACTAGCCCTCGGTGATTGCAACAGTCTTCAGTCTTACAAAGCATATTTAGCCCGCCACACCAGGCTTCCCTGTAAATGCCTTGTCATTTCATCTTCATAATGAGTTTGATGAAGGCTTGTATTGTTTACAGAAGAAATTGAAGCATAGGAAAGTTATGCTCCTATTTGTGTCCATTATCAGCACAAATTCCTCCAAAAGTATTTTTGCAGTTCTGGCCATCTCTTTCTCGCATAACTGTGCCACTCATAGGTCCATGTGGTGCTGAAACAAAGATGTTTCTTTCCTCTGGGTGCATTAGTCTATAAATGGCTGTTTGATGTTGGCTGTTTTCTTGAAAGTAATGACTTATCTGTTCTTTTTTGGTGGGGGTGGCGATGAGGGGGCCTTCCTTTTCCTTAATATCTACTATGCTTCCCAACCACACCCTCAGTATTATGCATCTTTCTGATGCTTATGGGGCCCCACATGCAGGACAGGTGATGGGTAACAGGTTCCTAGCTGACTGCTTTGGGGACATTTGCCCTCTGTGTTGCATATTGACATGAATGTGCTGTGTCAGAGACATTGATGGATTTATGTTTGTGTCTTAAAAACAGTAAGGATTTGGGGATAACAATCCATTTCCAAGCCACATATGTTTCCTTGGTTGCTATTTACCATGTAATTCCTTTTGTGCTTGATTGCATGGTCTCTGGCCATCACAGGTTCTTTTACTTTACTCTTAATTATTAACATTAACTAACAGATCACACACTACATTTCACCCAGTAACAACTAGTTATAGAATGGCTGCAAACAAGATAAAAATGCTGAGGCATTCAGAGATACCTTAGTGGAGGCAAAGGCAGAGAGACAGTGACATGCAGGGAGGGTTATTGCTAGTGGCTTGGTAAGCTAGTAAGTAACTCACTTTGAGAGCTGCTGGAAAACATTCTGAGCTGAGCCAGCCTAGAGAAGAGTGGCAGAAAGCTAAGTCCAGGTGAGGCTCATGAGGGATAATCAATCACCCGAACAGGCCCATGAATCAGTAGGGGCCATGTGGAGCTGAAGTCCGGGGCAAATCGGGAGTCTTTTGCCTGTTAATCCTGGGACACAATGTGATGGATGGAAGACAGGTTTGTCAGTGCCACTGTGCACAGAGCCAGGCTTCCTACCTTTTGTGACCAGACAAGGGAGTCGCATCCTTTGTGGAATTAGTGTGTTTGTTAAGTTAGTGGGTCTGGTTTTGCTTCTGTAGCTTTGATGTGTTCGTAGGCCCATGAGTTCCCACTGACAAATTCTTAGGTGGTGCTTTTCAGTTGCATGAGTAGGTTCGCATGGATCTGTGTCAGTTGCTGACTTGCACAGTAGAAGTTAGAATCCTGCTTCAGTCATGTGCCTTGTGATAGGAAATCATTTCTCGGGTAAGTCACTGGCTACAAAGCTTCTGTTTTAAAGTATAAAGACACTTGGTAATAAAAATGTCTGACGAAACCTATTATTTCCTATGCTAACTTAGGTCAATAAAAAAGAGGACCTGAGTTTGGGTCCTCAGCACTCACATAAAAAGTTGGCTGTGGCAGTGTATCTGTAACCCTAGAATTGGGGTGAGGGAAGAACAGTGGAGGTGGCCATTCCTGGTCCCTAAAACTTAACTGACGGGCCTAGCTCAATCAGTAAGATCCAGGTTCAGTGTGAAATGCTGTCTCAAAGTAAAAAAATAAAGTAAGATGGTGGGTGATCAAGCAGACGCCCTAGGTAGACTTGGCTTCTATTCCGTGCACACATATGCACACACAGAGGAACAATTACATATGGTACATGCATAGCAGCAATTAATAATAAATAATAGATGCCATTGTCTCACACAGCATAGAGTACCTCAGAACTGGGTGCAGCCTGGCTTTATGCACAAAGATTTTGAACTTGTGGTGTTGCCTTACTCATACTATCAGACCTCTCAGGGGACTGTAAGGTTTTGGTGTTTTGTTTTGTTTTGTTTTCTGTCTTTAAAAACATTTGTCTGTACACACAGTAAATGGTTAATTTTCAATTGTGTGCTGGAGTCATATCCAAATTGAAGAGAAGCTTGGCATGCGTTTTAGCCCAATTTTCTTAAGCTGTCAAATGAGGACACTCAACTTTTGAAATATGGAGTAACTTCCTGTGGTGGAAATGGGTCTGCAGACACAGAGTTTTCTATCCCATAATTCCTGCCTTTAAAGGAGGGAAGTTCCTTCCATTTGAAACAGATTTTAACTTTACTCTTTTATCATTAATTCACAGCCCCTGGGATTCATCAAGGAACATTGAGTAATGTGTATTTCTTTCACAAACCAATCACATGTCATGTGACTCAGTTGAGTGTGTTATCAGTGTTGAGAATAGGGATGCTTCCAAGAAAACCTGAGAGTCAAAGGTAAAAAGTGACCTAAGATGAGTAGAGGTCAGGATTAGGTCAGTACCCTGAGACATCTCCATGCAGAAGGCAGCCAGGACTTTGCTATGATGCAATGATACTTCAATGACATCATCAGACTGTGTTTGTGGGGGCAGATGGAGTGTGAAATAAAGGAGCTCATGACATTTATGAAGCTTAACCTAACTTCTGCTTAAGTATCTACTCTCAGAGCAAGAAACCTTCTTGCCTGTGTGGCGTACTGAAGAAGGGTGCTCCATATGGCTTCTGATAGAAGTCATTAGAAGCTGTGTTGTAATACTCAGCCCTGGGGATTCAAAGCCAAACCCCAAATAAATCCAAGAGCTTTAAGGTAATTTGGATGCCAGTTTTTGGGTCTTTTTGAGAACTCGACTATCTCTGCTTCCTTTTGGAGAAGCTGCCCAAGAGGACAGTTTTGACTCAGGGCTGAAGCGGGGTAGACCTTGGGGTTAATTGATGCAGAGAATGTTGGGAGTAGGTCAGAGAGGCAGACACCTCTTGATTAGGAACGCTGGTGTCTAATGTGACCCCTGTTTTCTGACCCTTCTTGCGAAGCCACTGGGCTGTCCTTGGGGTTCTGGTCACTCAGCAGGGTTGTGAGCAAAGGGAATTCTTTATTTTATAAGTTGCCCCTTCACAAGCAGATTTTCACGGTGCTGGGATTATCATGGACTCAACTGTTCTGAATCTTATAACTGCCCCATGTTTTACCAAACATATGTAGTGTTTTGATAATACTGAAGATAAGAAGATAAAGAAACTTCTGAGAAAGGTCTAACACCCCATGGTCTCAGGCTGCCAAGGAGGAAGCCATTTCTTCTTAGTATTACATTTTAAATGTAAGTGATTTTCAGACTCACAGTAGCAGAGTTCACACTGTGTATGGAAATAGAAATCTTGAGTTTCAAACTTTTAAAAAATATTTTTATGAATTCTTCTCTCATGAGCTTCATGCTTCATAACTACCACAGGTGTGGCTTATCTTGCTATTGAATGACGTTCCTCTAGGCTGGCCTATGGGTCAGTGGTGGAGCATTTGTTTAGAATGTCTCTGACCTTTGGTACTGACAAAGCGGGGAAGAGAAGAGGTTCTGAGACCCAGACACTGTGGGTATTTGAGGGATCATTCTTCTTCCCAAGTGAGAATTGGGAAACTGAAATATAGTTGTCTTAGTGTGCTGCCTTTCAAGGTGGTTTGCTTTTGTTTAGCCTAGTGCTGGGGGCAAACCCAGGGCTCTGGGTATGCTGACAAGCTCTCTACCACTGATCTATTCCATGGGACAAAGTAATTTCTAAAAAGCATGTACTGGGGAGTAGAGTGTTAGTAATTTAAAAGGCTACTCTTAATTTAAACTGTTTTAACAACTTTATGTATGTACTTCTGAATTTCTGGATACCCATCTGATCTGTCGATGGTTCTAATTATATTGACAACGCCTAGAGAGTATGCCTTTGAAGGTATCATCTTTTTGAAGATATGGGCTATGAAGTCCTGGTGGTGGTCTTACTTATTTGGGGAGGTAGGTATGGTGAATGCAGGTGAATGTCTCTGGGTGTGTTTGGTGCAAGTGGCAAAATGAGAGAGGGCAGAAAACATGAATTTTCATTTCTTATATCTTTATGCCATGAACCTCAGTACTTACAGAGGACAAGTATTTTTGCTCTACTTTGATTAGCTGATTGGAATTTAATTTTAACCTAATTTCATCTTTTGGCGTGGAGACTGAAACTTAGAAAGGATGAAAGACTTGCCCAGAGTCTCAGTTTTGGAAGTGACAGACATCTAATTTCAGCTCAAGAAGTTGTTGCCCTCCACATTTCGCTGCCCTCCATATTTCACTGCCCTCCCCCACCGCCTCCACTAAACCCCCCAACCACTCTTCTGGCTTCTGGTCCTTTGCTGCTAATCCTCTTTGTCTGAGTTACCTTTGTCTTGGCCCAGAGCCTACACAATAGGTTCTAAGTTGCTCTTGTTCTCTTCAATTCTTTCTTCTCTCTAAAGGAATATATTTTCTCCTTCTCCTTCCTTCTCTTTCTCCTCCTCTTCCTCCTCCCTTTCCTTCTTCTTCTCCCCCCATTCTCTTTCTCTCTGTCTTTCTTTCGTACTGTGAGGCAAAACCAGGATTTTGTTGTGTTGGTTTTGTCAAGTGCTTTGTTACTGACATGCATCCATGGCTGCAAGCGATAGATTTAAAAACAAACTGTGTAGGCCTTGTTTGCCAAGGTGGGTATGCTTTAGCTGTAGGATTGCCAAAGCTTTGTCCCTGGCCCCCAGGGACTCTCTTGCTGCCTCTTCTTCCTAGACCCTATGCCCTATGCCCATGGGAGCTCTCTAAAATGCTGATTATCAGTATATCTCTTTTAGGAAAAAAATAACAACAACAACAAACAAACAAAACGTGGAGCAGCTCTGAGGATGACACTTGGGAGTTTGAGTGTTTAATCACACAGGTTTTGGAAAACTGCACCCCAGGAAAAAAAATGTGTCCTGTAGATTTGTTATTTAGGCATGGCAGCGGTTCTTGGCCCTTTTCCTTATGCAGAGGAGGCCTTCCCTTTGAATTCTCAAGGGTTATGTTCAGATGATGATGAGATGGTGTGCTAGGATTAAGTCTAATGATGGGACATTTCCCCTGAATTGCTCATTAATTTTTGGTTAACGTCTTATGTATAACTGAGAAACATCTCAGCAGAGGGGGTGGGAATTAAAGACAGAAAGTAGAGGGAGGGGGATGAAAGGCAGAGGGGAAGAGAGAAAAACTGAGCTGTGGCAGGGGTGTCAAATCTTTAGTGGAATTAGTACCATGCTTTCTTACTTATAAAAACTTTCTATTTAACTCTTTCGTTTTCCTTTGCTCTCTTCCACTCCCTGTTATTTCTAGTTGATTTATCTGAGACAGGGTCTCATGTGGTTCAGGCTGGCCTGGAACTTGCGATGTAGCTGAGGATGACCTTGAACTCCTGATCCTCCCACCTTTGCCACAAGTGCTGGGATTACCACCAGGCCTGCTTAGGGTCAGGGCTTTGTGCACACTAGGGAAGCTCTTTCTTCTGAGCAAGATAGACTCCGTGCCTCTTTCATTTTTCTTATTTGGAAAACAAAAACAAGTTGAAGTATAAAATACCGGCATTCAAATCTGGGAATATAGCTGAGTAAAAACCCCATCAGTTTAAAATAAAGACCAAATTTATTCCTGTTCAATTATACTGTGCTCACGGACTTAGCTCTGGACTGTTCCTTATTTTTGTTTTCTTTATATCTGTGTTGTCATACCACTTTGAAATGTACTTTTGAGATACAAAGGATTGCAAATAATTAAGTTTGGGGATATTAACAATGGTAATAAAATAACCAGTTATTTATCAAACATTCAAACAATCCTAAAAGTATTAGATACCTCTATAATAACCTTGTCTATAGAATATATATTCTAGATTCAGAATTTTATACAATGCACATGAACATGTAGTTATACATTTTGCATACTTTTAAGACTTGTATCATACATATTAAGTATGACTTGATTTGAATTGACTTAGTTACATCTATGAGTATACATAAAATAAGAAAGAGACTATTAATGTTACATTATTTCAATGCTTTATTTTATGCATATTATTACATTACATTATTGTATTGCTCATTCCTATATCTCCGTTTGCACTGGGAAGCATCTTAAATTGAAATTTGTTTCTTTGGCTGATCTCTAAGCTCTCCAATGTGGCAAATGAGGTGCTAAATTTCAGTCAAAAATAGAGCTGGGCTTCCTTTTGCACATTTCTGCATTCATGTACAGGGAGTCAGTTATCATAGTGTTAGCTTTGCCCTCTGCTGGTCATTTCAAATTCTGCAAGGAAATTCTCAATGTTGTTCATTTCTAATTTACAGTGCTGTTGGAAGACATTAAAAATTTCTCCACTGTGACATTCCCTAGAAAATTATAGTTTTAACTTTTAAAATAAAATACTTAAGTCACTTTGTAAAATTGGAGAGAAATGAAGCTTTCCTTATTTCCCAAGATAATAACAATTGTTTTCATTAGTATGTATTGAATAGAACAAGGGTAATTGTTAAAGGTCATAGCGACTCTAGGTGAAGCAATCTAAGTATGTATAGATGCTAATGTTAAAGAGACTGCTTTTCTGAGGGGTCACTCCACCATTGTCCCTTGGTAAGTTGAGCCAACATGCCTTTTTTTCAAATGAGACAGTTTTTAATCATGCTGGCTTTGCTGCGGGGTTTGACCTGTACTGCAGCACCTTTCTTCTGTAAGGAACCACAGAGCTGTATAGCAGGTGATATCAAGACACAAAGCAAAAACTGATGCTCACACATAGGGTGGGAAACTGTGAGGTGAACCATCCACTAAACGTAGTCAGCATTCAGCAATAGTCCAGGTGGGCACTGGCGAGTCTCTTCTTTACCCTGGCATAAAATGAGTGCCAATGTGTGATGACTATTGTTTGTCAACTTGACTGTATCTGGAAAGAAGCACAATCCGGAAATGGAGGGGACACCTGTGATCTGGATCTTGAAGTGGGAGGGCACACCCCTTTAACCCAGACCTTGAGGACAGAAGACACACGTTTAATCTGGGCCATGCCATCTGCTGGAAGCCTATACATGACAGTGGAGGAAGGAAGGTTTTCTTCATTGCCTGCTTGCCCTCACCTTGCTAGTACATCCATTCTGTTACTAGCATTGGAGGCGACTTCGTTGGGATTCCCATGTATACTGAAGACCAGCTATGGGACTGAGCAAAATACTAGGTTCTTGGACCTTCCGTTCACAGCTAGCCGTTGTTGGGTTAGTTGGCCTGCAGCCTCTAAATCATTCCAGTAACATTCCGTGTGTGTGTGTGTGTGTGTGTGTGTGTGTGTGTGTGTGTGTGTGTGTGTGTCTGTGTGTGTGTGTCTGTGTGTGTGTGTCTGTGTGTGTGTCTGTGTGTGTCTGTGTGTGTCTGTGTGTGTGTGTCTGTGTATGTGTGTCTGTGTATGTGTGTCTGTGTATGTGTGTCTGTGTGTATAGAGAGGAGGGTGGGAGGGAGGAAGGGAGAGAGAGAGACAGACAGAGAGAGAGACAGAGAGACAGAGACAGTGACAGAGAGACAGAGACAGAGACACACACAGAGAGATTTATTCCATCATTCTCTGACTCTAGAGATCCCTGACTAAGACACTAAGAGGGCAGTCTTACAATTAAGGCCAAGAAAAATATGTAAGAGAGACACATCTTGCTTGCAGCCTTGTTGGGTCAGGTTTTAACTAGAATTATGCGGACATTAAATTATAATTTCACACTAAAGTCCAGCAAAAGTATGGAGTTCATGATAGGATGCTTGTTTACTTGTCGTTCGCTTGAGTCTTGCTCTTGTCCCTTGGTCCCCTACCTCAACTCTCCAAATGCCATAGCACTGACATTATTTAGCACACTGGATCTAGAAGTGGCACTGTTTTTAAACTCCTTTGTTAGCATTATTGCCTCACTGGTAAACATCCAGCCAGTGTACCTCGGATGACTGTTAGTGAGTGTACTAACCGTTTCTGGAGCTCTTGCCCTGTGCTGTGTTTTACCAGCATCTGGGCCTTATAGCACCCATGGGAGATATTGTTGAGTTCCTGTTAGAGGGGAGTAGACTGGTCATAATCATTAGCAGAGAAGTGACTGGATCCCAGGCTGTTAAACTCGGCCATGCCTGACTAGCAGTAGTCTTTGGGAGTCTTTTAGGATAACTGGTACAGGCTGCGCATACCAATGCGTTAGGGTTTCAGAAGTCTGTCCAAAGGCCAAGGGACAAGTTCTAAGAGGAGCCTGCCTTTGTCTGTAGCTTTAGAAAGGAGAATAAGGTCGAAACACATGATCTAATTAGCTGTCCACCCCTTGATAGGTTATGCACGAATGCTACAATTTTGCACCCTGTTTACAGTGTTGATTTAGAAAGAGCAAGTTCCGAGTTTCTGTTTTATTCTATCAAGTTATATTTGAGCTCTGTAAGAGAAATACTGCTCTGTGAGGGAGTCTCTTGAGTTTACCCAATGATGATAACTATAGTACTTGGTTTCCCCCGACTATTGAGATCACCCCATCTAAGCACCCGCTCTGGAGTCTATTCTATAAGAAGCAGAGTTCACAAGGATCTTAATCTCAGTTTCAGCTTGCTTCCTGTGCTATAAATAGTCACCGACAAGCTTTAATGCTAAGTTTTAATTTTAGGTTCCCCCCACCCTCTCCTATGAAGAGAACCAACAGTTAGCTTTAATGTATGCACTGCTTCTGTTTCCCTCATGTTATCCTGAACAAATTCTTAAACCTCATCTTTAGCTCACACCTTTGAGAAATATCAGAACTGGAGTGTGAAGACTGTATTTTGAGGATGGGAGTTTTAGAAAATTGTGAATGCAGTTTCCTATAGTATTTGCTTAAGAAAATCATTTGTTATAGACATTCGTATATCCCTCAATTTTGCAAGGACCTGAGAACAGAAGAAAGACTGTCTCGGTTAACTGGGGCTTTAAGGGGATAAGCTCAGACTTTGACACCAGTCATGCAGTGTGTTCAGCCAGTTGCCACGGGGAGATTATTGAAGGTGGCTGCACTGAGAAAAGACAAACTAACCAGGACTAGTGACCCCTCACTCCGTCTTGATCATTGGGGTACTAACAGGAGGCTTAGGATTAAATAGAAGGCATTGCATATGCATAACGCAGCATAGCCCTCATTGGCTCAGCCCATCTCTCTTATAAAGTGGTCTAAACAAATGAAAATTCCATGCAGTCTCTTCCTGGGAGGCACCCCCCTCCAGTAGCACCTGGGAAACATGTTTCCCATCTTTCAGCATGAGGCTTTCAGGGGAAGTATACCTCCCTGGTATTCATTGTTTGTGCAGCCTGAAAGCAGGAGGAAGGTTCCATCTCCGGGTGCATATTTCCTAGCATTTGTTTCTTTTTTTAAAAATTTAATTTTTAATTTTTTTACATATACATATACATTTATATTATTACACATAGATACAATAAAATGCCTACAGCAAGAATAACCACAGAACAATCAGGAGTTATATAAATGTTACATTCATAGTGTTTTGGCTATTTGTTTTTGGCAGCCTTGAAGAGAACATCTTTCCTATCTTGGTACATCTAAAATTCTGAATGTAAATCAGTATTTATCATATCTCATCTTTATCAACTTAAAACATCTATCTAGACCTAAGAACATCTTAACTCCAAAACAACTAAGCTTAATTGTAAAACTAAACTGTCTGGTCTTCAACCCCATCAGAGACTTGAGAAGGAATAAAATTAATTATCTGAATAAGCAGGAAGTGCAGGTTAGCAGCTTCCAAAATGAAAAAATGACAGAGACAACTTGCTGCCTGAACAGTCACCCAAACTTCTCTATAATGTTGGAGCATCATCTTCAGCCTTCTGGCCCAGTATATCTGACAGACATATTTATGAGGCAGGAACCATTGAGGACTTGCTTAGCCTGTCATGGCAGATTTTGGTCATCAACTCTGCCTGTGTCCAAGATTGCCTATTTTTTAGGTAGAATTCTGTCTGTGGCAGAAAAGAGGACATTTTCCCCAGTGATTAGTTTGCCTTATTGAAGCCATCTCTATAAGGAGGTTCATTGAGGCTCATCATCTTCTTTGAGGTAGGCTGGGTGTTGCCAGGAGTTAACCTGTCTCATTGTCAGTGAATCTTTAATATAATAAAAATATCATTAAATGCCATATTCTGTGGGTCTCTGAGATTTTTTTGAAGACCTTATCTAACTATTTTAATTTATCTAGCAATAGAATTATATTTACCTGTTAAATCTGTATATTCTTGTGAGAGAAAGAGACTAGTAATTGACATTTCCATGATTTGGTCAACTAACAATTACCTTGTATTACTTAATTATCCTAAGCAGCCTGCAATACTTTTTACAAGTATTCACATCATTGTGAGAAAGATGGAGAGAGATTGAGAATTTATCCCCCCAGTTTTGGCTGAAACGGTCCATAAGTTCAAGTTTCCTGTTTCTGTGTGTGCCATCCTCTTTCCTATGCTGGCAAGAGCTTAGAACCAGAGCCAGGTATTACTATCAAGGCTCTGGTAGTATAATATGGTGTTCATGACATAGGCTACAGTCTTCTCCTGTTGCTCAAGTTGCCTCAGAACTCTGGGTGCTATTGGGACTGGAGCGGGGGACGTGCTTCCCCATTGCTTCACTTGAAACAAACAAACAAACAAGAAGCCACTGTTAATGGCTTGAAAGTGGAATGTCCCTAGAGGTTCCTGGGTTTGAACACTTGTTCCTACTGGTGGTGCTCTTTTGAGAAGCTGTGGAATCTTCTGGGGTAGGCTCCAGTTGACAGGTGTAGATTATACCTGTGTGAAGATTATACCTGGGCTTCTTTTCTGCCTTGAGCATCGTTTCCTCAGACAGACATGAACATGTCCTCAGACATGAACAAGCAGCTTCTTCCCCAGATAGCATCCAGCCCTGCCTCTGTGCCTGAGCCATCACGATGGACTGTACCCTCTGAACCGTGAGCCCAAATAAACCTTTTCTCCATTCTCAGGCATATTTGTTCACAGCAAAACAAAGTGCAGTGTTAGTCACTGGGACTAAGATAGGGATGGAGCTTTTATTCCAGCCTGAGCTGGAGTTGGCATTCCATTTCAAATGTCCCTTGTTTATAAGAAGAAAAGATCTCAGGTGTTTTATGCAACGGTTGATGGAAAATCTTAATCTATCATTTTTTTCCACCCTTTGCCTTAGAAAGTTCTTTGTCTCAGGGACCATTCCTTAGATACATATAGGGAGAAATCTTTGCTTTGATACGTAGGGTAGAAACATGTTTTTTTTTCTCCCATGTTTTGGACTTCAGCTTCCAATTGGGATGCCTTGGGTACCTCATGAACACACCACATCTTCAGGTACAAGCAGCAGTAGATTCATGGGAGAGTGGATACAGCATCTCATTACAACCTTTTTAATATACAGTGGCATAGGATAGACTATCAAAATTATCACCCCTCTCCCCCCAGTTCTTTCTTATCATCGATGTGGTTTATTTTCTCTCTGTCTAGCCAGGGCCTCAGCCATTCTCTTTCAGCCTGGGAATCTCTGTTACAGTGGGCTGAAGCCCTCTTACCTTAGTAAGCTTGTGTCACGATGCCCAACTCACACCCAACTTGCGGTGGGATGTGCTGACTATTTAAAAAGTGACCAGCTCACTTGGCTTGTATGGACTGGCTTTCCTCCTCATCCATATGATGGGAAGTTCATGACTTTTTCTAGTGTGATTCTGAAGGGATTGGTGCTGTGCCTAGCACCCAGGGCCTAGAGTCATCTTCATAATTTTTTTTTATTATTTTCATAAACATGTCCAGGATTCTTGTGGACAAGGTTCTTGTATAATCTCATTTTATCCCACACATGTCATAAAACATTCTTCCAAAGCTAACAGTATTTATCGCTGTTTTTATAGGCAAGAATGGCATGGTTTCATATCTAAGTTTCCAGAAGAACACAGCACTATTATTTTAAGCCAAACGCCTCTTGGTTTGAGATTCATGCCCTTTCTATTGATCATGATCAAGCTAACAAGTAGAAGAAGATACACTGGATGTGCATCTCCACAATGCTTATCGATTTCAGATTAATACATAGTCCAGGTCTTGGCAGAGCTTACATTCACTTCTGCATTTTCACTAGAAAAAGCCATGAACTTCCCATCCTACTGATGAGGTGGAACACGGGACCATACATGACAAGGAGCGGGCAGTGTGTGGGAGGAGGGAGACAGTTCCCACAGTGGAATAACAGAACAGATGCACTGAAGTGCTGTGTGCCGTGACTGAGAAGTGGGAGAAAGATGGGCTGATGTAGAAGGACGGGCTGATGTAGAAGGATGGGCTGATGTAGAAGGATGGGCTGATGTAGAAGGACGGGCTGATGTAGAAGGATGGGCTGATGTAGAAGGATGGGCCTTTGCACCAGCACTTGCAGGCCAGGAGGAGCTTCTAGGAGGGTCAGCTACATTTCTGTTGTTGACTGTGACAAAATATCAGACAACGGCAACGTAAGGAAGAGTTCGTTTTCTGTCAGGGTTTGAGAAAATAACTCGCCACGTCAGGGAAATCACAGTGGCAGAGTGTGAAGCATATGGCTGCACTATTCTGAGTTGAGAAGCAGAGGGTGGCGGATCCTGGTGCTTGAATTGCTTTAGCTCTTTTATTCAGCTGTTCAGTCTTACCCCATGGAATAATGCTGTCTGCATTCAGGGGGTGGCTCCCCACCTTAATTAACTTAATCTAGAAACTGTTGCTGATATGTTCAGAGACGTATTTCCGTTATCTCCCTAAGTTGTTCCAGGGAGAAAGCAAAGTTTTGAGATTCAAACAACAACAAACTTGTTTGTGTGTATGTGTACTTGCAAGTATCTCTGTGTGTGTGTATGCCACGTGTGGTGCCTGTGGAGATCAGGGTTTTGTATTCCCTGGATCTGGCGTCACAGGTGATTGTGGGCCACTCAACATGGGTTCTGGGAGCTAAATCCATGTCTTCTGGATGAGCAGCAAGCACTCGTAAAAGCTGAGCCAAATCTTTAGCTCCAAGACTGTTTATGCAGAGGCAAAGGGCTCTGAAAGATCTTGGTACATTCGAGAAATGATAAGCAATCCTGATGGCAGAAGCAGAGTGACTGCAAAGGATGAGGGGACAGGGATGGGTACAGGAGCACCTGTGGGAGGGGCCTCACATGCGCACCTGCCGTCACAGTTGCATCTCAGAATCTTTGGAGAACTCAGTGATTTTCAGTAGCAGATACAAGCATACATTTCTTTGCTTTTATAAAAACTACTTCCCTTCTTGTGTAAGAAATGCTCTGGGATTGTGGCCACTTTGATGGCCATTCTCCATGGTCACTTGACTACATCTGGAGTGAAGTACAATCCAGAAATGGAGAGCACACCTTTGATCAGGACCTTGAGGCAGGAAGACACACCTTTCACCTAGGCCACACCTTCTGCTGGAAACCTATATAAGGACAGTGGAAGAAGGAAGGTGTTGTTTCTCGCCCACTTGTACTCATCTTGCTAGCAGATCTATTCCTTCACTGCCATTGAAGCCTACTTCTTTGGGATCCCAGCATATACAGAACACTGCCTGACACAATTAAGTCTCTACAGAGTCACCCTTGTCCTGGGAGCTCAGAAAGTACTGGAAGGCCACGGTGTAAACTATATTACAAACTTAAAGACATTTAATGCATTTGATTACCTTGGTTCATCAATTATGAGTGACAATGGATTTGATGACCCTGTATATTGACAATTTGGGTAAAAAAATAAGTAAAATTATGCTACTGGATGCTTGTTCTACACATCTCTTGATAAATGGATATAGAATAAGATTGAGCTTTGTGATAAAATTAACCAGCTTCAGAATCCACTGAAAGACAACAAAGAACTTGGTGATAAAATTGGCCAGCTCCAGATGTGCATAAACGGTCTAAAGGTTTCTGAGCATGCGCAACAAGACAGCCTTCTCTCCAACTGCCACAGAGTGCCAGTTGCAGAAAATCAAACCAAAGTTCTCATGATAAGGCTGGCTGAATTACAGTGAAAATTCAGTTCTCAACTTCAGAGGGTGTCAGCACTTAAAGTAAGGGCATTAATCAGCAAATAGTGGGGTCCTGTAACTTGGGATGGGAATGTGTGGGAGGACCCTACTGAAACTGAAGACTTTGATCCCTCAGAGTCTCAAGGTTTTATGTCACCTGAGGAAGTAATACCCTCAGCCACACCCCTTGAATTTGCCCTTTTAGCCTTTCACTGAGAAATTAATCCTTCCATGTCTGCTAAACCAGCAGTGGCTTTCTCTGAAGGAAATGCCAAGCAAGACAATGCTGATGTCCTTCAGAGCCCACCAGTAGTTGCCTCTAGACCTTTAATCAAACTCAGGTGAAATAGGCTCTTAGAGCGGGAGGTAGAAGGTGTAGTCCACAAGGAGGTGAGCTATACTACTGAAGAACTTAAGGAGTTTGCTAATTTGTTCAAGCAGAAGTTTGGGGAGTATGTGTGGGAATGGATTTTCAGGGTGTGGGGTAATGGTGGAAGGAACATAAAACTAGAACAGGCTGAGTTGATCCTAGGTTTGCTATGGAAGCACATACAGTTAAGGAAGTTGTCAAAAGGGTGTTTGAATGGTTGGCTGAAACATTTGTCAAAAGATGGCCTACTGAGAAGGAGCTGGAGATGCATCATTTCCCTTGGCTTAGTGTTAATGAAGGGATTTTAAGGCTCAGGGAAATTGCAATGCTAGAGTAGATATGCTGTATAAAACCTATTCCTCCACAATGGGAAAGCCAGAGGATGTACCCTTCACTAATCCTATAAGATGCAAAGTCATGAGAGGGGCACCAGCACCTTTGTAGAGTTTTGTTGTCACCTTTTTCCCTGTGCCAGACCTTAGGGTTGCAGATGCTGCTGCTCAATTAGATGAATTCAATGAAGTGGGCTTAACTGGGCCCCAAAGGAGCAGAGCAGGTGTCAGCGCTAATCACCAAAGGCCAGGGGATCATAGTTATCATAATGGGCAGCACAAGCAAAGCAATGTTCATAATGATCTCACCCTTAATGGTCAGCACAGGCAAGATGAGTCTTACAGAGGCATGACACCTATGGTTCTGTGTACACAGCTGCTGTGCCAGATGCTGTGTCCTTACTTGAGCAAATTAACACATCTCCTAGTACTTGGTGTACAGCTAATCAATCATGGTGTCTCTAGACATGAGATAGAAAATAATTTTCGTTTCACCTCTGTAAGCGGAAAAATTCTCAAACAAATGAAAGCAAGGCTATGTAGGGTCATGGCTAAAGGTGGTCTTGGCCAGTGAATCAGTTTGCAGACTTGAGCCAGTTTGCAGATCCAGAACCACTTGAACAAAGGGTAGCTAGGTTCCCCTGAGGAAGGACCATGATAAGACACTTTAACATTTCTAGTCTTTCTCCAGATCTTCCCCAGAGGGACTTATGACCTTTTATAAAGGTAATTGTACACTGGGGAGAAGGAACCGGTCAGACTTTCTGGGGTCTGTTGGATACTGGTTCTTAACTGATGCTGATTCTGGGAGATCTGAAGAAACATTGTGGCCCTCCAGTTAAGATGGAGACTATGCAGGCCAGATGATTAATGAAGTTTTGGCTGAAGTGTGACTCATAGTAGGTCACCAAACTCATCCTATGGTTATTTACCCTGTTCCAGAATCTAAAATCAGGATAGCTAAACTTGGAAGTTGGCAGAACTCTCACATTGGTTCCCTGACCCGTGAAAAGAGATCTATTATGGTTGGAAAGGCTAAATAGAAGCCTTTCAGGGTTGTCTCTGCCAAAGAAAATAGAAAATCAAAAATAGTATCACATCCCTGGAGGAATTGCAGAAATTAGTGCCATTATCAAGGACTTGAAAGATGCAAGAGTGGTGGTTCCCGCCACATTTCTTTTTAATTCTCCTAAGTGGCCAGTGCAGAAGAGGGATAGCTCTTAGAGAATGACAATTGATTATCAAAAACTCAGTGAAGTAGTAACTTCTACGGGAGCCGCTGTACCAGATGTTGTATCCTTACTTGAACAAATTAACATATCTTCTGGTACTTGGGGTGTAGCTATTGATCTAGAAAATACCCTTTTCTCAGCACTCTTCCAAAAGGACCACCAGAAGCAATTTTCTTCCAGTTTTATTTATATTATTTATATTTATTATATTATATTTATATTTGTAGTTTTACCCAAGTGATTTATTAACTCTCTAGTCCTGTGTCATAACTTAGAAAGGATCTTGATCCTCTTTCTCTTCCGCAAAGTATCAAACATTACATCAATGCACTATATTGATGGCGTTAAGCTGATTGGATTGAGTAAACAGGAGATAGCAACCACTTTGAACTCATTGATGACACATCTGCACATCAAAGGGTGCGAAATAAATCCAACAAAAATTCAAGGGCCTTTTACCTCAGTGAAATTATTTTTTGTTTGTGTTTGTTGTTGCAGTTGTTTGATTGGTTGGTTTTGTTTTTCAAGACAGGTTTTCTCTGTATAGCCTTGACTGTCTTGGACTCACTTTGTAGAGCAGTTTGGCATTCATCCTATAGAGATTTGCCTACCTCTGCCTCCCTGAGTGCTGGGATTACAGGCGTGTGCCACCATGCCTGACTCTCAGTGACATTCCTAGGAGTACAGTAGTGTGGGACATGCAGATATATTCCCTCTAAGGTGAAGGCTAAGCTATTGCACCTGGCCCCTCACTGCACCTAGAAAGAAGCATGTTTAGGAAGCCTATTTAGAGTCTGAGATTCTGGAGATAGTACATTCCCCACTTGAGCGTGTTACTCTGGTCCATATACCAAATGACTCAGAAAGCTGGAGCTATGTGTTGGGCCTGGAACATGAGAAGGCTCCTTAACAGGTCCAGACTGAGGGGCAGGCTGCTCTACCATGGAAGGTATTATCCAGTATACCCTATGGGACTTGCAGTGTCAGTGGCAGATAGGAATTCTGTTTGGAGCCGTTGGCAGGCCCCTATAGGTGAATCACAGAAAAGACCTTTGGTATTTTGGAGCAAGGCTCTACCTTCATCTGCAGACTTTTCCTTTTGAAAGACAGTTCTTAGCCTGCTATTGGTCTTTGGTGGAAGCTGAACATTTAACAGAGGGCCACCAAGTTACCATGTGGTCTGAACTGCCTATCATGAACTGGGTGTTTTTGGACTCACCAAGCCATAAAGTAGGATGTGCACAGCAGCAATCTATTATCAAATGGAAGTGATATATACATGCAGTCAAGACTGAGCAGGTCCTAAAGCACAAGCAAGTTACAGGAAGTTGCCCAAATGCCTGTGGTTTCTACTCCTGCTACAATGCCATCAGTTGGCAAGCATGTGCTTATAGCTTAATTAATGGTTAACTGAGGAAGAGAAGACTAGGGCCTGGTCTACTGATGGTTCTGTGTGTTATGCAGGCATCACCCATAATTGGACAGCTGCATCATTACAACCCCTTTCTGGGTCAACCCCAAAAGATGCCTGTGCAGGGAAATCTTCTCAGTGGGCAGAACATTGATCATGGAGTCCACTGGTCTTAACCATGTTTCCCACCATCCTGAAGCAGCTGGCCTGACAGAAAGATGGAATGGTCTTTTGAAGACACAGTCACAGTGCCAGTTAGGTGGCGGCGTAGTGGAGGGCAGGGGCAGGGTCCTCCAGAAGGCGATATTGCTTTGAATCAGTGTCCAGTATATGATAAGGTTTCTACTGCAGCCAGGATCCAAGGGTCCAGGAATCACAGGGTGAAAAATGGAATACTTCTACTCACTATTACCCCTCATGACCGAGGAGGGAATTTTTACTTCCTACTCATGCAACCCTAAATTCTACTGGCCTATAAGTTTGGGCAGCAGAGGGGTGAGTGTTCCTGCCAGAAGCCACAACTAATATTCCATTGAACTGGAAGCTTAGATTCCCACCATGTCACTTTTGGCTTCTAATGCCCATAAACTCCTAGGCTAAGAAAGGAATAACAGTGTTAGGAGGGGTAGTAGATCCAGGTTACCATGGAGAAATTGGACTGCTTCTCCACAGTAGAGGTAAGAAAAATTGTGTCTGGAGAGAAAGAGATCCTTTAGGGCATCTCTTGATGCCACTGTGTTCTGTGACTGCAGTCAGTGGGAAACTACAGCAGCCTGATCAGGCAAGATGGACAAAGAGCACAGCCTCATCACGGATGAAGGATGGGTCATTCTTCCAGGAAAAGAGCCACAGCCTGCTGCCATGCTTGCAGAAGGTGGAGGAAATACAGATGCTGTTTTATATCTTCAGAAGAGGGGATGAAATGAAAATGAAACCCAGGCTTTATCAACACATGGCTTGGGCTGAGTCCAGAGCTTTTCTACTTCTGTTCTAACTATCCCTAGGCCTAGGTCTGGATACACCTAGCCTTTGTTCAATCCAACCTTCTGTAAGCCCAGGCCTTGAAGGCTTCAGCTTCCAGCCTCCATCTGCTAACCTAAGCCTAACCTAGGTATCTAAGACTTACTGCTGGATAAGCTCACCCTTTCTAGTTCTTTCTGAACTCTGCATGGTTAGTTCAACTCATCCGTTCTGGCTCAAAACTCCTCTCCAAGCTGATTCCAACTGATTTCTCTTGGCTTCTCACTGGATTGCTCTGCTTGGGAAAACTGCCATTGAACTCCAGGAACTGAGCTGCACTGACTGCAGTAACTCAACTGCACTCAACTGGACATCACCGAACTCAATTCCCTTCTTTCTCCCCTGCACTGCTCTTAAGTAGCCTCTCTTTCCTGCCTGTTCTTGTGAGAGTTGGGTGTATCCTATTTCTGACTCACTCTTTCAAAGTTTTCTCTTGATTTGTCTGCCCATCAATGAGATGTCATTGTTTGCAGTTAAAAGTGTGTACTAATGGCATGTCTGTATTCTAGCCAGAGGGATTAAAGGTGTGTACTAAGGGCATATCTGTATTCCAGTGCCTGCATAGCTCAGAGGATGGAGTCACACAGACCTAGGTCTTTAGATGTGATCCCTATAGTAGCCCTGTTGCTGGATTAAAATTCTTGTACACAGAGTGGGTAGTAGAGGAAGGTAGTTATAAATGCGAGCTAAGGCCACATGACCAATTGCAGAAACAATGATTATAATTGACACGAGTGCTTCTGTTGTATTTTGTTAAGAATGCATTTATACAAGTATTTGTGTTTTGTTTCAATTTCTTAATCATACATTGTGACATCAGTTAAGAGACTATCAATGGTTATCACACACATTTAAGTTTAAGGTATTAAAGGGATGTCTCCAGGGGACATTGCTACCTATTCTAAATTTATGATGTGTTTGTGGTTGTGCAAGGGATAGTTATAGCATGTTAGGTATAATTATGACATGGTTAAATATATAATTAATGCATTTGTGATTTTATGTAGGATAGTTATGTTAAGGTGTTATAATGACCTGGTTATTCTTTTCATTTAGAAATTAATCATGATGTAAAGAGATATGATTATGTGTCAGATTGACATAGTGGACTTGTGATAGATAGTCTTGGTTGTCAACTTGATTGTATCTGGAATCAACTACAGTCTAGAACTGGAAATCTGGACCCTATGATCTGGATCTTGAGGCTGGAAGACACAGACTTTTGCTCCAGATCTTGAGGCAGGATGACATACTGTTAATATGGGTCACACCTTCCATTGCCCATAGACGGACAATGGAAGAAGGAAGATGTTCTTTGCCTGCTTGCTTTCGTCTTGCTAGCACACCATTCTTTCCCTGGCCTTGGAGCCTACTTTTTTGGGATTCCAGCATATACAAAAGACCAGCTTAGACTCCAGCATCGTGGGACCAAGCAAATACTAGATTCTTGGACTTTCCATTCAAAGCTAGCCATTGTTGGATTTGTTGGGCTGCAACCTGAAAGTCATTTGAATAAATTTCTTTCAAATATATATATGTAAATATGTGTATATATATATGCATATATGTATGTATGTATATATTGATTCCATAACTTCTGTAGCTCTAGAGAACTCTGACTAATATAGCGACCATAGTGAAATATGTGCATACAGTCTGAGAGCCCAAAGCCACTGGGGTGAATGGAAAGTGAATTGTAGTGCCATATCCAACATGCAAAGAGTTGTTCTTTGTCATTTCCTGTGAGGATGATGTGTGGATCTATGAGTGTTTGTGGTTTCTAGTTTGGAAGACCTGATGGGCAATAGTATGTATAGTAAACATTCTTCATAACTCCTATTCTTAATATTTTTGACTAACAGTTTATAATTAACTAGTCCATTTAAAGATCCTCAAAGCTGAGCCTAAAGAGACTGATGGCTCAGTGTTTAAGAGTACTTGCTGCTCTTGCAGGCAACCTCAGTTTGGTTACCCGCACATGTGTCAGATGGCTCACTTTTGCCTGTAACCCCATCCCTAGGGGATCTGATTCCTTTCTCTGAACTCTGCAAGCACTACACTTATGTGCACAGACATAAGCACGGACACACATATATAAACATACAAATAAAAAAATAAATAATATATTTTAAAACATCTTCACCATAATAAACCTTTAAGCTGACTGTATGGCTACTGGTATATCAACCCCAATTAAATGCCTTAATTTTAAAATAATGACTAAAATTGGGCTTCTAAAAAAATGTGTGTATAGCTGAAAAGAGATTCATGTAGAATGAGATATTGAGGCATATCCAAACCTGTCTTCAAACATTTCTAAACTTGGAAACGTTTATTTTAGGATACTTAAAAAAAATGATGACCTGTTCAAAGCTGTAAGCACCTGCAAAGCAGTTTATCCTGTGTTGCCCAGGTTGCATCTCCAGGGGATGAGGGAGGGAGGTGATGCTACATCAGCATATTTTTCTGCAGTGATGTGGGAGGCAGTAATGTTGGTGTTAGTCTCGGAAACAGCAGAGACAGCTGAAACAGAACAGCGACTTCCGTTTCATGGGAAGGATTTTAGTTTATCTGGAAAATACTGCAAGACTAGAGATGGCAGGAAACACAAATGACTGTAGTGGGCAGGCCTCCTGTGAAGTAGGAATTGTCTCCCAGGGTTTGCCTCCAGTGAAGATAAAACAATTTTTTTGAGCAGCAATTTGGATTGGCCAGAATCATAGAGGCAGTAAGAAAGGTTAGATTAATAGATAGATACATTACCTGCCTAAGTAATACACAGGAAAAGACAAGAGGAAAAGAAGGCACGTAACACAGTAAGATTTGTTTATCCATTTGCAGTACTGGGGATGGAGACCAGGGCAACACCTGCTAGGAATGCATTCTATTAAGGAACTACCATCCTAGCTAGGAAACCAACCCATTGAGCCTTGGGGCAGGAGAGATGGCTCAGTCCTTAAGAGTGTTTATTGTTTTACTCTAGGGCCTGAAATGGGTTCCCAGTTCTCACTACAGATGACTCACAAATTCCTGTAACCCTAGCTAGAGGGATTTAACATCTCCTCTGCCCTTGCAGGAACCTGAACATACAATTGTGCATATGCACACACACACACACACACAATAATAATAATAATAATAATAATAATAATAATAATAATAATAATAATAATAGAAATTTAAATTTCTTTTTTTGGTTTTTTTTTTTTTTTTTTTTTGGTTTTTTGAGACAGGGTTTCTCTATGTAGCCTTGGCTGTCCTGGACTCGCTTTGTAGACCAGGCTGGCCTCGAACTCACAGCGATCTGCCTGCCTCTGCCTCCCAAGTGCTGGGATTAAAGGCGTGCGCCACCACGCCTGGCTAGAAATATTTAAATTTCATTGAGTTTTAATGATATGTGTAGAAACATTGAAAGTGAGAGTTAATATTTTTCCTTGTGCGATAAAAAGAATTTATAAAATAGTAGATATAGTTAACATTATACATTATTTTAGTAGGTAAAGCATTTTTAGGCAGTGAAATTGAAGCTTTTTCTGAAGCAATACACACATTCATACGCTCCAATATTATTATGCTGCAGTTAATGTGGTAAAAACCCATGTTTGTATTTGGTTTCCTCCTGAGAACTGAAATTGTATGTAGAGTAAAAAGGTCTGTGGAAAGGGCCTCTTCAGATTCATAGTAACTGTTGTTAGGCTAATGACTTCTTTGGAATGTCTTTGAAAAATCAGCTTTTGCAACAACTTTATACTGAATTATGGTAATTTATTTTCACTTCTTTGCAAGATACTATAGTAGAAGACTCCCAAACTTCAGGTCAGGGTTGTTTGAAGGTAGGATAAGAATAATTAGTGGATGAATAGAATCATTTATCAAACTCGTGCAATATATCAAGGTACCATGCTGTGCAGAACTCATTCCTGTTCTGCATTGGGCTTGCTCAGTAAAGGGTGCCTGATGCACAATCATGATGGCCTGAATTTGGATACCCGGTGGCTACGTTAACAGCTAGGTGTGGCAGTGTGTGTGTCTGTAACCCTAAAAAGAGAGTGTTTTCCCAGAGCCATCTAGCCCGAACAGTAAGCTTCAAGTTAAGGGAGAGACTGTTTCAACAAATAAGATGAAGATATAGGAAGGCACTTGATGTTGCCCTCTGATTTCCACATACATGTTACAAGTGGGCATACACATGCGCGCGCGCGCACACACACACACACACACACACACACACACACACACACACGTAGAGGTACAGAGAGAGACACACAGCCACACAGCCACACATCCACACATACAAGCATTATTACCACCACCACCACCACCACCATCATCATCACCACCATCATCATCATCATCATCATCATCATCACCACACTATCATCATCATCATCATCATCATCACACTATCATCATCATCATCCTTTGGCCAAGTCTCGTCTGCCTATTTGAAAGCTCATCAGACCTCAGTCAGACTATGTGAGTGCACTTGACCCAGAATACTCATCCCAACTTCAGTGCCTGAATGAGTGAGCAACCCTTCCTTCCAAATACCTAATGTTACTGTGTCATTTGCCACCAGCATCCTCAGGTGACTGAGCATCATTCTGTTCCTTCCATTTGGTCCATATGTTTCATGTGAAGTACGGGCAAGTCTCCAGGAGCTATATTTCTATGTCCAGAACCTTCTTAATCCTGGAATATGAGTTGTTCTTTTCCCCGATGTCCTTGTGACTTACTGTGCTTTTGCTTTTGTTCCACTTGTGAAATGACATAAAAAAATAGTATTGCTTCTTTTGCCCTTCTTTGGTAGGAATTATGGAGAATTTATCAGTGTGTTAAGCATTTGATATATTTCAGTAGTGAAGTCATTAAGGTCTGGGCTCTTCTTTGATGGAGCATGTATTTATTCTCAGTGCCCGTCATTGGTTAGTTAAGGTTTTCTGCTCCTTCATGGTTCACTTTTGGCGGGTATTTGCATTTCTTCTAGGCCAGAAAATTTGTTGGCATATTATTGTCAGTAATATCCAGTGGGTCTTTGTGATATCCATGCTGTCAGTTATGCTACCTGTTTTGTCCACTTTATTTGTGTTCTTTCTCTTTCTTTTGGTTGGTTTCTATTAGTTTGTTTTTTGAAGAACCAATTTCATCTCGCTGATCCAAGTACACAAGTATAGCTATATACTCGTTTTGGTATTTACTGTGTGTGTATGTTTATGCATGTACATGGGCATTCCTGTTGTGCTGTGGCACAGGTGAAGAGGTCAGAGGACAACTTGCAGCTGTTCGCTCTTCCCTTTTGCTATACAATGGCTTTTGGGGTTCAGACTCATGTCCCAATGCTTAGAAGAAATAAGTGCTTCCATCAACGTGAACTAGCTCCCCAGCCTGCGCTTTTATTACCTACTTGTGGTTTTCCAACTTTCCCAATCCTATCTACTGAAAACATTGCTCTCTAGGCTTATATTTATTTATTCTGTAATATAACTATATATATAATATTTTTACATTATTTGCCATGTACAGTCACATATCTCATATTCATACATATTCTTGATCTTTAGTGCCGTTTCCTTGTTAATTCTGGATTTAGTTTGTTTTAGTTGCTATTGTTTCATGAGATACATTGATAGGTTGTTCATTTTGGGTCTTTTTGCATTTTAGATTAGGCATTCCTTGCTATAAACAGCTCTCATTATGGCTTTTACTCCATTCCACAGGCTTTGGTTTATTGTGTTTTCATTTAAAATTTTTTAAAAATATTTTATTTGTGTGATGTATGTATGTATATACATATGTATGTATGTATATATGTGGTCACCTGCGTGCCTTGGTATAAGTATGGTGGTCAGAAGGCAACTTGCTGGAGTCTACTTTCTCCTTCCACCATTGTAACTCTGGCTGGCCTGAAACCAAAAAGTGTAGACTAGGCTTGTCTTGAATTTTAATAGAGTTTCTCCTGCCTCTGCCTCCCAAATGCTGGGGTTAAAGATGTGCAGCAACATGCCTGGCACAAGCCATCTTTTGGTACTGTACTGCTTTATGGATTCTTAACCTAATACACAAATTTTAGGAATGCACCATCTACCTGTGAGTGAACTAACTCATTTACTTTATAATCTCGTCTGGTGACTAGGATAGATTTCTCCTTGTAGTCTGCATTCAGTTCTACTGGGTGTCTTTTCCTTTGCTTTAATCAATACTGATCAGAATATGGTCGGGAAGTGAGTATACCCCAGCAAAGAAAAAAAAAAAAAGGCATCCAGTGCATGCCCATAAGGGCCCTGTGCATCTGAAAGGGATTGGCATTGTTCTCAAGTTCTAAGGCTCAGTTCTGGGGGGTTTATAAGCCTCCATGGGAGCCATCCAGTTTGTCTCCTGGCATGAGGTATACGTAGGACCCTTCTCTTTCTGTCTGCTGTATTTTGGCCACAGCTGGCAAAGCCTTCCTTTCTGCCATATGATTCAAATATAAATGACTCTTAGCATGTTGATTTACTTTTCCATGTCCTTCCTTCCAGTTTCCAACCTGGCACCTGAAATAAGCCACTGCCATTGGCCTTACGGTGTCCAAGTACGGACTACACTCTGACTTTCCCACGAGTGTATAAATAGTTTTTAATGGAACATCTTCTCAGCATGGTGATGCACACTGGTAGTTCCAAATGATGGAGAAAGTGAGAGGAAGGATTGGTTGAGTTGAGGAGTTCATCAGCAGCCTGGTAGATAGTGAGAGAAACCCTGTCTGAAAAGCCAAAGCAAGCCAAACTCAACCCAGCAGAGATGAAGAGACATCACGTTCTGATGGGTTAAACAGGCATTTCCAGGAAGTTGTGTGACTTGGCATCTGGAATGTCTTATTTTATAAGTTATGACAGGTCCATGGAATTCCTCTTCCTCCAAACAGGCAGACTTAGGTTTTACTATTAAAAAAAAAAAAAAACTAGGGGCAATTTGGGAGAGTTGGTGTCTTAATGGCTCTATATTGAACACTGTAAGATGGTATTTTAATGTTATATATGTCTCTACATAGCTCTGTTTCTTTACATTTTATAATGTATCAGCTGTTTGTTTTTTATGATTGAATTGATAACATTTCCAATTTAAATATCTCTTTAAATGTAGCAAGATCAGCTTTACACCTGGGCTGCTGTTAGTCAACCCACACATTCAATGGATTACAACGGAGGGCAGTTTCCCAGGAGAGAACCATCCATGTGGCCGCCATCTAAGCCTCCCGATGAGGAGCCCAGTCCCAAGGATGTTGACACAGGTAGGATATGGGGTATAGGATATGGAGTATGGGATATGGGATATAGGATCTAGCTTCTCAAGATCATGTGATGTAACATGTTGCAACACTTACTGGTGAGTGAATAGTCTCATGAAGGAATTTTTTAAAGCCTATTTCCTGCAGGCAACCCATTGAAATCAATGGGAAACATGGGACACTGAAAGTTAGCAATGTGCAAAGCTTCTGGGGCTAGGCTGAAGAGGAGCAGCAGCTCTATTGGGATTCTCTGGTAATTTTCACATTTCCTGGAGTTTGAGAAAAATTGTTTATAAACACCACCCACCACCAGGTTGAAGCTCTACATCCTGTTTGGACTATGAGAACCTCAAAGGGACAATTTTCTCCATTAACTCTTAGCTTCATTGCTTAAAGTTTTCTTTGTACTTCTAAAAATTATCTTCTTTACTTACAGACCTAACTGGAGGAGGAAAATAGCAATGTGAATTTTCTTAAATCTCACTTTAAAATAAGTGTAATATATGCCAATGTAATCTTTTTTTTCTGAAACAAATTTCTTTCCTTTTGTTGTCTTAAACTACTTTGTGTTATTGGCTGGGATGATTATATGTGGCTAGCCATCAGTGTTATTTGGAGAAACTGACTAGAATCATGATTTTTAAAAGTAGAATCCAGGTTCTCTTGGTGGAGTGAGCCGGAGTAAGTACCATCATCTGGTGTATAGGTGAAGACTAAATTGAGTGGCTTCATTTCTACCCACACATCTCCTTATATGTACCAGATTTTCATACGTGATGTTGTGGGTTTCAGAACTGAGAACTTGACCACCTGCACTATCACAGTGAAAGAGAGACGGCCAAAGAAGCTTAAGTGTGATTTGCTGTGAAAGGGCAGAATAGAAGACTATGAATCTTGGGCTTTATGCTCCATCAGCTTTGTGATGTTGGGCAAATTTCCAAACTGCTATATTCACTTCCTCACCTATGAAATGTTAATGAGCATCACAGCCAATGGGAGGCATAGTTTTGAGTAGTGCATGAGTTCGTGGAGAGTGTTAGAGTGCTGTTCAGAGTCCCTGGGCCAGTGCAAGTGCTTGGTCTTGTTGTTATCTTCCTCAAGAGTCTCCTTAAAGTCAACAGTGACTCTGTTCATGGGTTACCAGGCTGCTATCCACATTTTTGTACAGAGTTCCTACATCTTGTTTTATCTCAGCTTTTTGGCAAACGTATTTCATCATTTATTCTTTCTGGCAGTGTATCAAATGGGAGTCCACACAGCACCCCACATTTCTCTTTTTAAATGCCCTGTGTTTTCGAGAAACTGCTTGGTATTCACTAGTTGGCATATAATAAAAAGAAATGAAATAAACGATTAGTGAGTGAGAGAATATAGAAAATTGTTTCACATAAGACTCTGCTTACTACAGTGCTCACAGACAGTGGTTGCTAAAGGGTCCAGGCAGACTCCATACATCAAAATCTTCAGAGAAAGATTTGGCATAATAGTGCTTGAAAATCCAACATGTGAATATAGACATTTTTAATTTTTAAAAATGAAGGACTCAAGTAAAGATTTTGATCCAATAATATGTATGATTGCCTTTATGCTAAAAATACCACTGGCTAAAATTCATAAAGATGCAATAGTTTTGATGAAATTCCATTGATGAAATATATATATATATATAGAGAGAGAGAGAGAGAGAGCGCACGAGTGCCAACCCTTGGAACAATGGCTTCTATCCTTCCCTTCATTTGTACCATTGGTTGACATAATATTTTGATGGCCCTACTGTATATTTTTCAACTTTTCCAAATAAATTGCTAAAATTATTCTGTAGTATTTAGTGCTACTTTAAAAGAATTCTAAATCTTTAGGTTATTGGAGGGGCACTTGGATGAGAATGAATCGAAAGTGGTCACCTGAGTTTAAGTTTGATGAGGATGATAGTGGGGCCAGAATAAGGAGATTATGACTTCCTTGGGTTCTTTACAGGGTAACATAGGTGGGAAAATGTCTGAGCAAGTACTTTAATACAATAACTTTTCTCCTTTTAAAATGTGCGTTCGTGAAGAAGATGGTAGCAGTAAGTAAAAAGCGATTTAAACCACCAACCTGTGTTTTTGTAATTTATCTGTTTTCTACTCCAATGACCACAAAGCATTCTTTTGTCTAAAGCATATTGGTATTGCTTTTTCATTCTTACTCTGTTGCATTCATTTGGAAAAACACAAGAACATTCTTATTTTCAAGCAATCACACCACTTTGTCAGTCAAATATGAGAATTAGTAGTCAGCATTGCAGAAAACCCTGTAGACGAATGTTTTGTATTTATTGTGAGTTTTAGTAGTATGATTGTCATTAGTTGTAAACCATTTGTGTACACCCTTGTGTACTAATACCATGCTTTAAATTGTTAAATACGACGTATGGCCATTTTAGAGCCGTTTTACTGTTTAAAGAAATCAATCTTGCAGGTACAATTTTAAAAAAAATATTTTTTTTAAAAAACTTATTTGACAGGGATCTTTTTTCCTCTGATGTCTTAAAAGTGACTGTTACTTTACATCCTGCTAATTCATACTTGCGCTTCTGCCCCTTCTTATTTTCTCATGTGGTTTAGGTTTTTCACAGTTATTTTTATAAACAAGATTCCTCCAACTTTCATATATTCAAAAATGCCAGCATTTCTTTCTATGAATTTTTTAGTGCCGAGGCCAAGCTGAAGCCTGTTACCTCTGAACAGTGAAAGGCCCGATTTCTTTTTATTCTTTTGCCTTCTTTCTTCTCCTTGTGCTGTCAGTATTGTCTCTAAGGATGGCCCCACAATGTGTACGCTTAGTATGTTGTGAAGGGTGCAAGAGGCAGCATTAGCTCTGGCTGGAGGAGAAGTGAGGGGCTGCTATAACCAACTGTTGGTAGATGAAGCATTGTTTGGAAGAAAACCTACTTACATCTTGTCTTGCCTCCCTCATGCCTCTCCTCTTTCCTCCTTTTCATTACTGTCTTTCTCCACAGCTTATTTGAATATTTTTTTTTTTGCTAATTTTCTATTTTATAGTCATGGGTCGATAGTGGTTAGCTTTCACCATTTTAATGTGTGTTTAAAGATCCTGTTTGGTTTGGTATTGTAGCTATTAAAGAAGTTTGCTTTTTCGTATCTGAATGACACTGAGGAGGAAACCTGAAGAAAAAGCTGTTGACAAGATGTTTTATAAGTAAAGTTGGAAGAGCTGTCTGTACCAACACAGAAACCCAAGAAGCATAAAAAAAGGCAATATATTTCCAGAAGATTATAACTCCTCAATTACTGTGTCTAAGGATGTCAAACAGTGAGACTTATAAACAAATAATTCAAAGGTCTCCTTATAAAAACTAAAAAAACTTAAGAAGTATAAAAGTCAACACAATTAAATAGAATAAAAAGAGCATATGAATCCAGTTAGAAGCTAATCTAAGGGCTGCATAAGGATATTTGTAATATGGACTAGAAGGTTCAGAATGTGACTGAGACATTTAGTAAGGACATTGAGATTAAAACAACAACAAAGAAAACAACAAACAAAAGAAATGAAAAAGTCAACAAGCAAAGATTACAGTGGATCAGTCAAAAGAATTAAGAGACAAGACAAGGCAAGGCAATGCAACATTACAACATCAACAAAGAATAAGGAGGACGAGGAACTACAGTAACTTTTAGGAACTCTGGGACATGTTAAAGGCACAAACCTTAAAAAGTTATGAAGCAGAAGAAGAATATAAAATTAAAACCAACAGACATGGAAAATATACTCAATGACATTATAGGGGAAATTCTCCAAATCTAGGGGAAGAAATGAACATGTTGGCATCATACCAATTTAGGACCTCGAAATTGACATGGCTGAAAAAGAACCTTTCTACAACATATTACTAGGTAGATACCATGATCAGAGAACAAACACCATTATAAGCTATAAGACAAAATGTCCAAATCACAAAGGCATACCCATTATAATAGGTACAAGCAAGGACAGAATTCAATGATATAATTTAAGCTTTGAAAGTAAATAAGTGCTAACTAACTAACCTTATTATATCCCACAAAGTAATGTTCTAAAAACCAATGGAAACCTTGTAAGATATGTAAAAATCAATGCAGTATGTGACCACTAATCTAACATTGAAGAAGACATATAAAGAAATAATGCATATATAGGAAGAAGAGAAACAGTCTCAATTACAAGAGCACAGAAAATAATACATTGTAAAAGACAAGTGGATGATCAAAGAAATGAGAAAGAATCATATTTATCCAACTCAGTTAAACACTAGACCTTGAATGTGAGGAAGTACGAAAGGAAAGAACAAACATATTAAAATAACCCAGTAAAATAACCAACATAATTAGGAGACTTAAACAATCACTTCCTGATAATAAATATAAATGGTGTTAGTTCCCCAGTTAGAAGACACAGAAAGCTGATTGGATTAAAAAACCAAACTCGAACTGTTCTTTTTTCATTGGCAGAAACAAACTTCACTGGCAAAACACAAAGAAACTGGAAGTTAAAAGGATGAGAGTCCATCTCCAAAGTACGTGTAGCTGTACTCATGTCAGAGGAAGTAGACTTGAAGCCAGAATAAGTCACAGGAGATGAAGGTAACTACATAGTAGTAAAGGGAACCATTACGATAAGTTTTAATCCCCTAAGCTTCATAAAAGAATCACGAAGAGGTCACACAGGGCCAGATACAATAATAGTGTTTTACACTAACACCCCAGTGGCATCTACAGAGTAATGATCTGGGCAAGCCACCAACAAAGAGATAAACTATGCCATAAATCAAAAGGCCTTAATAGACATCTGAAGAGTTTGTCTGAAAGCTGATGCATACAAGTTATTTCCAGCACCACGTGAAATTTTATCTACAGTCTATTATATTTTAGTATACAGAGCTCAAACCTTAACAAGTAAAAATAATTGAAACAATTTATTGCGTGCTGTCAGATAAAATGGGAAATCGGCTGCAACAGAAAATTGGAACACTGGTGCGTGAAGATGGAGAAATATACTCCTGAATGATCAGTGGATCTCTGAAGAAGTCAAGAAGAAAAATTTAAAATTCCTAGAATTAAAGGTAAAACAAATAAACAAACCAACAACAACAACAACAAAAACCCCCAAACCAAACAAACTCAAGAGAACCCAGTTTACCAGGGCCTTTCAGAAATAGCAATACAATTCCAAAAGATACTGTTTGTAAACATCATAGATAACACAGGTGAATAAGTTAATAATATACCTTGATGTCTTAGAAAATAAAGAATGAATTAAATCCCAAATGAACTGTTAGAAATAATAAGGTTAATACTAAAATTCACTGAATTGATGACTAAAATAACAGTACAAAGAATCAATAAATTTAGAAATAGAAAAGGGGTCAGTACAACTGATACAAATAACATCCAGTCACTCCTAGGGGATACTTTGAAAAAACATATGAAACTAAAAAATGCTACAATAAATAAATAAAACCCTAGAAACATATAATTTACCAAAATTAAGACAATATAAAACCTTAAACAGATCTTTAATGAACAATGAGATAAAGCTGTAATAACTGGACTCATAACGAACACATAAGTAAATAAATAAGGAAAAGAAAAGATTCCTGGGCAGGATAAGTTCATTGCTTAGTTCTTTAGACCATTAAAAAAAAACTAATAAGTGCTTCTTAAGTTATTCTATAATAATAAAAAATAACTACTACTAAATTCATTGTTTGAGACCACTATTATCTTTATAATCCAAACAAGGTAAGGATGCATTAAAACAGAACACACTACAGCAATGTTTCTAATGTACACAGCAACAAAATTTCTCAAAATGTAGCTAATTGAATTCAATCACACATTAAACACACACAAATTAAGTTGGCTTCTCTCCCAGAATGGCTCAATATATGCAAATGAATTTACATAACATGCAAGTATACTCATCGATAGACACTACATGAACATCTCAATAGATGAAGAGGTCAACTTCCCTTCATGATGTAGGAATAGAAGGGCCTTACCATAATATAATAGAGGTTATATATGACCAACCTGTAGGCAATACTTTAAGAAATGTTGAAAATCTGAAAGCATTTCCTTTAAAATCAGGGATGAAATATGCATGTACACTGTCTTCTACTCCTGTCAAACACAGTGTATGGGATATTAGCCAGACTAGTAAGGACAAAGAAATAAAAGAGACACAAAGGATACAAATAGGAAAGGGAGAAGTAAAAGGTCCCTATCAGCAGAAGATGTTATTGTTTACATAAAATACCCTAAAGAGTCCACAGGAGAACATCTAGACTTGACCAACACTTTCATCAAAGGAGCAAGATGTAGACCAACATAGAAAATTCAGTTTCTAACAGACTTATGGAGAAAGAGTTTAGGATACCAAATCCATTTACAATAGCTTCAAAGAAAAGCAAGAAGCTGGAGGATTTCTACAATACAAACTTTAGATTATTAAGTTTAAAAAAAAAACATGAAGATACTACAAGATGGAAAAACTCCCTATGCTCCTGTTTTAGCAGAACTAATATTGTGAGAATGATGATATCACCAAAATAAGTGTACAGATTCTCAACATCTGTTAAAATTCCAATAGCATTCTTCATAGGAAAAAGTGTCTTAAATCCACATTAAATACGAAAGATTGTAATAGGCAAAAGCCATCCTAAGCAAAAAATGTAATGCTAAAGAATACTTGATTTCAGGCTTGGGAACTTAGCACAGTGGTAGAGCTCTTGCCTAGCAACCACAAGGCCCTGGGTTCGGTCCTCAGCTCTGGAAAAAAAAAAAAAGAATACTTGATTTCACAATGTTCATAAAACCATAGTTACAAAACCATGATGTTACCTGCTCACAAACATTGTAGTCTAGAAATAAAGATAACCCAACAGTGGAATAGAGTGAAACCCCAGAATTGAACCTGTCCCGTCCTGTGGGACAAGTCGAACAAGTTCTCTGGAAGAGGGAGTGGGGATGAAAGGGGGACAGAGACAAGAAGAAATGGAGCCAAGACAAGAAGTCCTGATCGAGGCTCTACTTTATTTTAGCAAGCAAGGCTTATATAGCAGAAACACCACAAACACCCATACAGACTCACTTCCTCCCTAGCCCCTCAGGCAGGCCAAAAAGAATATACTCTTCTGAATAGCCCTCTGCCAGAACTTTCTTGTTTCTTTCAGGGGTAGACAGTCCAAAGATCAACAATTCAAAGGTCACAGCATGCAACCTAAGCACAGAGACCTCCTTCAGCAAAGGTTTGCAACTCAAAGGTCACAGCTTGTAGCTTAAGCACAGGCTTTCTTCTAGCACGGCTCCCACATGAACCCAGTTAGCCAATCCAGCACAAGCTTTGACAAGAGTGTTAAAATCTTTACATAGAAGAGAAAGCACATCTTTGTCAATAATGGTGCTCAGAAAATTTGGATAGCTACATGTAGACAGATGAAACTAGATCCCAGGCTCTCACCCTGCATAAATATCTATTCAAAATAGATCAAAGCCATTAGTATTAGACCTGAAAATTGGAAATAGGCGTACACTTCATATAGGCACAGGTGAGTAAGGATTTTGGGAAAAACATTCCAATAGCTCCGAGCATATCAGCGTGAAGGATTGCTTGAAATTAAAATCTGTTCAGCGAAGGAAAGTTAGAGCAAAGTGAGGTGATGGCCTTAGAATTAGAAGAAAATCTTTACTTTCTCTACACCTGCTAAGGAGTAATATATATATATATATATATATATATATATATATATATATATATATATATATATTATAAATCATACTAAAAAAACTAAACAAAATTGAAATAAAACCAGTATCCAGTCAATAAAATATAAAATATAAATAATGATTAAATATATGAAAAAAATCTTCAGCTATAAAGAAAAACACATGAAAGCTACATTAATATTCAGTTTCATCCCAATCAGAATGGTAAACTTCATGAAAACAAAAATTAATAAATGGTAGTAAGGCTGTAAGGAAAAAAAATGAGACATTAGCCACCGTGGTGGGAATGAATAAATGCCCCACTGCTATGGACATTACTGTGGAGACCACTCAAAACCCTACAAGCAGAACTCCCATGTGATCTAGTTATACTATCAAAATGGACCAAGGTTAGCACAATACAGAGAAAACTGTCTTTTCATGTCTATTGCTGTGATATTCACAATTGCCATGTTACAAAGCCAGACTAGGGGACCCTAAGTACCTGAGTTAATAGAGAAAATGTGATGTGCCGGTATGCTCATATTGACGGTGGTTTATTTACATATAAAGAAGAAAGAAAAGCACGTCCTTCGTAGTAAATGGGTGGATGAGAGACCATGGTAGCCTAAGCTAGACTCAAGACAAGCACTGCATGTTTTCACTCATGAGTGTGAGTGCACACCCGTGAGGATGAGTGAGTTCACACTCACTCACTATGATGAGGAGGATTTCCTTCAGAGAGCAAAACTACATATTATCTGAATGAAGCTCATTATTTTGTGTGCTAATTAAAGAGAAAATACTAAAAATAACATGAAATGCTTAGATGGTGATTACATTGATTTATACATAATCAGAGAATTAATAAGATCGAATGTCTTCACAGGGGGCATAGCAGTGAGAAGTTGTAAGGATAGAGGGCTTGAATGTTCTCACCTCACTCCACTCCTTAATTGTCCCATGATAATGATCTTGGCCAAGAGAACAAATGGGACTGATTTTGAAAAGCAGTACAGGTATACACAATTCTGGAGGAATAAAGAAACAAAACCAGAACATACAAAAATCCTCTCTCTCTCTCTCTCTCTCTCTCTCTCTCTCTCTCTCTCTCTCTCTCTCTCTCTCTCCCCCTCCCTCCCCCTCTCCCTCCCTCCTTCTCTCTCTCTCTCTCTCTCTCTCTCTCTCTCTCTCTCTCTCTCTCTCTCTCTCTCTCTCTTGCCTTCCTTCCTTCCTGACTGTCTATGCATGTCTGGGTGTGTGAGAGTGTGTTTGTGTGACTCTCAGTGTCTGTTCATATATAGGGTGAAATTTTCAATAGAAAGTTGTTATGGGGAAATTAGCCAAACAATGTTTGTTTTTCTGGCTGAGTGAATTGTAAGTTTAAGAAAACATTTTATCAGCTTATGAGTATCTAAAACACACAAAAGGATCACAAACGAAGATGGATCAAATGAAAAACACCTCAGGATGAAGTACTTACGCGGATCTGGGTTGGATTAGCTCCTGCAGAGTATCTGAGAAGAATCTGCAGCATTTTAAGGGAGTCAGAAATGTATTCCTTCATTTCAAAGTGGAAAGGGAAGCACAAACAGTTGTGTGTCATCTTCAGTTGCCATGACATGGAAAGCAGCAGTTGCTTAGGGAATCACACTCTTTCTGGCCTGTATCATACAGAAGACATGTCTCCTACGGCTCCCGAAGAAGGACTTTGAAGATCTGGAGAGATGGCTAAGTAGTGAAGATTGTTTGCTGCTCTTCCTGAGTGTAGTAGCCAACAGCTCACAGCCATCTGCAAACTCCGGGCGCAGGGGGTCCCAACAGCCTTCGCTGTCCTCCATCGACACCTACACACAAGTGGCATCCACACAACCAGAAATACTCATGCACACATAATTAAAGAAGAACAAAAATGAATCTCAAGAGAGATTTTGTATGATGTACTGCAATGTGGTATTGCCGGCCCATGTCTGTTTGTCCAAATGCTTTGCGACCATTTAGATAATAAGCTAATGCAGGAGTCCCAAGAATGAGGCGACTGTGTTCGGTCTCCCTGCCACACAGTCTAGAGATAGAAGGATGGACTGTGTTTCTGAGCACTTGGAGTGGGGAGGGGGAGGGCGATGTCCTATAATTTCCCTTTAGCCTACTGGGTCCTCAATGTGGATATCTTCTTTTGGCAGCAGTGGGGGTGGGGGGAGGGGAGGATGATTCTACTATCAAAGAATCAAACAAGAGCATATTGATGACCCTACTTAGAACATGTTAAATTCTCCCCCATTTTTACTCACCAGAGACATAATATATTACAATTAAAAGCATCTACCACGTATGAGACTCCGGTAATAATGGCATGCAATTTAAATTCTATTCACTAAATTATCTATCTCTTAAATTAACTAGATTGAACCAAACTGATGTATCTCAGTAGGGAAGATATAATGCAGGGAATTTTAACTTTCTGTGTGTTACTTACAGTGTAAAACTTCTAAAGACTATCTACTTCGTTTTTAGGAGGTGTTATTGGTTTTTTTTTTTTTTTTTTTTTTGCAGTACGATTTAATTATCTTCCCAATTTTAGGACAGAGACATGCACTGCTCATCTTAACTACTTTCTCTGTCCAGTAGTCATGTTTAGTGGTGCATAGCTATGACCCCACGCCTGGGAAATGGGTTATGAATTGGACCCTATGTTATATCATGAAACTCTCTCTCTAAGACATGTGCACAAACAAGAGACCACATCTAAACTGTGTTTGTAGGAATCCAAGAATCTTAGGTTATGCTTAGAATTTTATGAGCCAACAAAAAGAAATATAGAACCTAAAGAGATTGTTCAAGAACATTGGTTGTTTTCTCCCTCTCTGCTTTATGATGGTTTTTAAATAAAAACTGTCTAGTTTTGTTTGTTGGTTGGTTTTTGGTTTTGTTTTTTGTTTGTTTGGATTTTTTTCTTTTCAAAAGGCCAATGAAGGAGGGGGCAGTCTTGAATGTCCCCTCAAAGTAGACTCATTGAGTTGATTGACTCTTTATCCATTCTGGTATTTGATGGAGACACTTCTAATCTCAGAGCAGCTTGAAAGTGATTATGAAAAAATATCTTTGAGTCCTAGACTGACTGAAGGAAAAGTTAGAAGCAGGTGTATCACTTTATATAAGGGGCTTGAACTAAGCTACCTTCTCAAATCCACCTGCCAGTGAGTGGGTCTTGAGCTGTCACTCCCAAGCCTACCAGTTCCTTCTTCCACGGTACCATTGCCTGCTCACTGCACAGCACTTTTTTTTTTTTAAATTTGTGATTGTTTTCACTCCTTTTTCCTTCCAGCACCTTCTTTTTCTTATTTTTCTCTCTATTGTGTTCTAGTATTTTCTTTCTTCTCTGTGTTTATACCACTTTGATTTCTTGGTTGCTCTCATTCATTTTCACTTTGTTCTCAGTGGAGTTCTTCCATTTGTACTTTTCATCTGACCTTCTTAGATTCCTACATCCTAGCTCATGATTTTGCAGTGTATTTTTTTTGAGATGTGAGGTTTTCTTAGTTTTAATGCAAAGTAGAGAGAGAGAGAGAGAGAGAGAGAGAGAGAGAGAGAGAGAGAGAGCGCCCAGGAAAATGGATGGAGATTGAGGGAGGATGAACCCAATCTAGGTAACTGCTGAATAAGATGGAGGCAAGCTGAGAATTTGAGTCCAGGATTCACAGTGTCTGACTGATAGTTATTCTTAAAAAATAAAATAAAAAAAAAAACCCCTTCAAAAAAAAAAAACCAACCAGTTTTCCAATTGTATCCTCTGGTGGACTCACTGGTCAGGATTGATCACCTGAGCCTGCAAGCTGGCTTTTGTGGATAGGTTCCCAGGGCAAAAACTGCAGAGAGAGAGAGGGGGGGGGGGGAGAGGGAGAATGGGGGTGGGGCTACGAACCTTGTGTACAAGTCTAATGTAAAAACACACGGAAAAAAATCCTAGAGTAAAAGTTGGGAGATCTGTTTGTTCCTACTCTACTATTTAAGTAGAAATATAAGAAGAACAGATCCTTCCCTCCATGTCTTCTGAGGCGGGACTTGTCTTCCGGTCTCTGTTTGGGAGACGGAAGCAGTGTCTGGGCCTGCTTTATTACCTGTTGATTAGCTTTCAAATAGAATATCTCTTCAAAGGGAGAGGACCCTGGTGTCAAGCTCAACACAGGGAGAATACTCCCTTTTTTGATTAGCCTGAGGAAAAAGCATTGTCTGGCACAAAGGTTGCATTTTAAAGCCACTTGTTTATATTGTATCAGCCCCCTAACACCTGTTGGCAAGCGACGATTTTATGCTATACTCTGATTTTTGATTTTGCAGATGGAAATCTTAGATGAAGTTCAGGAAAATAACTAGATAGAAGGCCTATCTGTGCCTTCTATTACATCCTTACTCTTCCCTAACAAGGTTACCTACTTTTTAAAATGGCGGCACTGTTTCCTAGTCTGATACAATGCTTCATTTGTTTCATTCTTCTGTTCACTCTCTATTTTAAGCACCTATTGTTGGCAAGATCTGTTTCCCATCACAGCAGAAGGAAACTGTTGACAATGTGCCTGCTTCCATGGAGTGTGTGTCAGGGTGGAATGTAGTCCTTAGTGTTCCTTTGTTATAAAATGTGCATGACAAAAATCAAGCTAAAGGATGAAACGTTTTATTTTGGTTCACGGTTTCAGGTTTCTATTTGTGGTAACTTGGTCCCACGGTTTTGGGTCTGTGGTGAGGTAGACCATTGTTGGTGTGTGTGTGTGTGTGTGTGTGTGTGTGTGTGTGTGTGTGTGTGTGTGTGTGTGTGTGTTTGTGAATACAAGGTGAATCAGAGCATTCAGTTTTATAACCGGGAAGCAGAAAAGACTGATGTATAGGATCCTATTATTCCTTGTGAGGGATGCTCAAAGTGACCAGCTATGCCTCATCATCTAAAGTTCTCCTAACCTCCCAGTAACACCACCATAAGTCTTCAGGGAGAATTCCTGATTCAAAAGACAACACGAGTACTAGATAAGTATCAATGAGGCGAACTATGGAATGTAGGGTATTATGACCGATCCTATGGAGTACATAAGAGCTGGCGATCCCAGAGTCCTGGGGACGTATGACGGTGCAGTGATACTAAAGTACACAGGCAGGTGTGAGAAACATTTTTAGACAAGGGACCAAGGAATCAAGGAAGCAGGAAGCAGGAGTGTTATGGGTAAAGATAACAGCTCCTGGGGGCCTTGGAGACCCCGTGGAAGGGTGCGTGTTTCCTGGGGGTAGGAGCGCAATGAGCTGGTGAGGGAGCCAGCTATTTGCAGAGGTTAGGAATCACAAGCAGCCGATACAAGGATATAAGGATGAGAGGCTGTCTTGAGGCTCTGATGCTCATCTGGGTACAAAGAAAACTTTCAACGGAGCTTCACACTACGTTATACACTTCAAGCTTTAACTACGCAGTATTTTTCTGTAGTACTGTTGCGTCATCAGCTGTGACACTGATAGACCGGGACCTTACTTATGTGCAGTGTCTACTATGTACGCCTGTCCCAAAGAGACAAAAGACCTAAACCCTTCCATTCATCTTGTCAGTGGATGGACTGCTCATCACTAACCTGCAGAGGATGGATGAGATTCTTTATTTTCATATTCTCACATTTTCACATGTGCTTCACTTAGAAGATGCTGCCATCTAGCTTAAGCAACAGCAACAAAATCTCTGAACTTATTTATCCTAATGTGTTTCCAATATGAGGAATTTGTCATCTGAAGACTGAAGGTAGAAAATTCCTTCAGAGCCATTTCTTATTCCCGCCTCTTGGTGGCAGTATTTGTCATCTCTCGCTGAAATCAGAACAATTTGTCACTATTTAAAACCCTTAAAATCCCATTTCTTTTTCTTTTCTTTCTTTCTTTTTTTTTCTTCTTTTTCTATTTTTTCAGACAGGGTTTCTCTGTGTAGCCTTAGGTGTCCTAGACTCCCTTTGTAAGCCAGGGTGGCCTTGAACTCACAGAGATTTGCCTGCCTCCTATTCCAAGACTGAGGTGGTCCTATTATGTATGAACTTTCACTAAGTGAATAACACAATTGAAATTCTTAAGCAGGGACTTTTGGGGGAAAATAAAGAATTGAAAAAAATACTTAGGACTGGCATGCAAAGCAGAGCACAGGGCTAATCCTGTTTGTAAAATAGGCAGTAACACAATTACATGGCATCATGTGCTCAAGAAAAACAGTCATAGTCTCACAGTGTACTAATCTAGTTGCAAAAAAAGACTGCGTATTTTTGGTACTTACTATGATAAATAAATAAATATATATGTATGTAGATGTACATATATATACATATACATATATAGAAAGTTTAGATTTTAACTGAGGAAATTGGAAATTTTTGTTCTTTAAGGTATTGACTGTCTCCTTCCTTTCCAATCTAGAACTTCAATCCTCTAATTTGGAAAGCCCGAAAATCTGTTCAAACGGTGTCCAGCAGGTAAGAAGACTTCATTAGGATGGCAAATCCCTGTTCTGTTATTCACTTAAAACAGTGACAGATCTGTGATTGACATTCCTATCTGCATGGATGGCTGGGCTGCGCTCATATTAGCTCTCTGGGGAATCCAGTGAAGCAAGAGGAAATACTTCTTTTTCATTTATCAAATTCATTTCAACAAATACATTTATATTTACAATCCCTTTCAGCCTTCAAGCAGAAGCAAGTACAACCTTTGCAGGCCTATACCATCCCATGTCAAACCAGAGGATTGATCCTTGCCACTCACTGTCTGTAGCAGAAATTTCCCGACACCTCCGGGAATGTTCCTGCTATGATGTGCCTTATGCACAGCTGCAGGGGTACTCTTTAAAATGATTTTGGTGTGCCCTGTCTAACGTCTAGTAAGACACTTTTCTAACGTGCTGTGATTGGAAACAAGGCTTTTATGTGTGGTTGGTGATGACTGTGTTATTGATCCCTTACAACTCTTAACTCACTTTAGAGGAAGGGACATTTGATGGTTTCTTTTCAGACCTTTTTAATCTGTTACTGCCCATATCTGTAATCCTCATCCTGGGGACACAGACATAGGTGGGACCTGGAAACTTTACTGTCATAGTCAAATTTGTGAGGTACAGCTTCTGTAAGAGACCCTAAAAAGATGGAGAGTGATTAAGAAAGACATTTGATATCGACTTATGGCCTTTATCTGCATGCACCTGTACACCTTTGCACTGACATGTATGAAATACTGCATATACTCACAGAAAGAAATAACTGAAAATGCCCAGAAAGGAAACATTGCATAGACTATTGATTGTGGATAGCAGTTACTTTTGTGGATATACAAGGGATTGTTGAACTATCTATTTATCTATTTATTTGTTTGTTTTTCAAGATAGGCTTTCTCTGTGTAACGTTGGCTGTCCTGGACTCATTTTTGTAGACCAGGCTGCTCTCAAACTCACATCAATCAGCCTGCCTCTGCCTGCCTCTGCCTCCCTGAGTGCTGGGATTAAAGGTGTGCACAACCATGCCCGGCTGTTGAATTTATCAATAATTATTCCAAATTATGATTTTGGGCATGGTTTCATATTGCATTTGACAATAAGCCAGTCTACAGTGTCCACCAACAGGAATGAGGTTGATTCTGTTCTCTTGAGTCTGGCCTATGGACGATGAGAGAACCCTCACTTGAACTCTAAGCCCATGTTGGTTTCTGGTTAATGTGTACTGGCATATGTAGATTATATAGGACATGGTGTTCTCCCATTTCAGCTTGAGAATTGCAAACATTTGTGAACTCGTCAAAGTGAACACTGAGTCCTGTTTTAAAAAACGTGTATTGTAACATTAAAGTTGTGCTCCTCTTGGAAGCGGATGGGTCTATGAAGTCAGAGATGAATTGAATGTCCCAGGTTCTCTGCCGAACACCAGCTACGTGAGAATTTATTGTTCAGAATTAAGCGATTTTTAAGGGCAGAGTCATAATAGCACTCCCAGCTTACTGTTTGTCGTCATTTTTTGTCACAAAAGAGACCTGTATTGACCCAGGTATGCTAGAAATACCTGGTGGGCTCAGCCTGTGGTTATACAATTAGCTGCAATAATTAGTTTATAGTGAACCAGAGAAAGAGAGCTAAAATGATAAAAAGGGAATAGTAAAGTCAGCAAAGGTAAACAAACAAACAAACAAACAGTTGCCTTGGAGATGGAAAGATGAGTCAAATAATTAAGAACTGCTCTTTGCAGAGGGCCTGGGTTTGAGTACTTAGGTACTTATTTGTTGACCTATGGAGTGCTTACAGTAATACTTTAAAATAGCTATTTGGAGGAACTAAAAGCAACTCCCCCAAAGCTACAAAAACCATAACATGTAAGGTGTGGGCATAGGCATTTATTTTTTACAGAGCCTATGATGAAGAATCCTACTTGTATGTAGACAATCCCCTGGAGACTGTTTTGTACCATCTCATTGCAAAACTGGTGGATGAATGAAATGAGACGCTCATTTGAAAAGTTATTCTATTATTTTTAAACTACACCTTTTATGACAGTCATCTGTCCAAATGTATAATAGAAACATATAAGTCTATTATCTCACTTTCATCTCTAGCTTTTTCAGTTTTATTATAACTTTGGTGTGTTATGTTGTAGTAATTTTAGTGTTTAATTGCTTGGGTTGGGGAACTGTTTTAGCAGACGAACCCCTTTGCAGTTTGTATCTTGGTCACTAGAGGGCAGCTCTGCACCTCTGTAAATTACTACTGCCGCTGCACAGGGATGCTCCTGGCCAGTTTGCTGCGTGTGGAGGATGGTCAGAAGGGGTGTGCTGGCCTGTGCAGTGCTGTTGCCTTATTCTGCGCTTGGAAGAGGCAATGTCCAGGGCTGAGTAGCCAGGCCTCCATTGCCTTCCTCACATGTGTGTTCAGGCACCTGTTCTCTCTACTGAAACCCTATGGGTTTTGTTGAAGGAATTTTGAGTGTTATTCTGTTCTGTAGTGAGTAATTCTGGGCGACCAACATCCCTGGAAACAGCACACCACCACAGAAGGCCCTTTCCTGTGAGGATTTGCAAGCTGTCCGCTGTGCTTTCAGACTGCCAGGTGCTTAAAGAAGGCACATGGGCACTCATGAGCAAAGAGATGAATGTAGCTCCATTTTTGGAGCTTCTGTTAGTAGTCGTATAGAATCCAGGAGGTCTTTTTAAAGATAAAATTACATTATTTGGAACTTGGTAACTTTCGAAAAGCATTTCCTTGCTAAGGTTAGCTTTAAACTTTGACCCTCAAGCTGTTTTCTTACTTAGGTCCCCAGGGGTGTTTTCTTGCCCAGGACTTGCTGATTATTTTAAGTTCGCAATATGCTCTGAAGACTCTCAGAGTATCTTTTTAATTTTAAAATAAAACTAAAATAGAACCTTTTACCTTTAGCAAGTACCTTATGGTATTTAAGATACAATGTAAATGGGACACTTCTCCCCCCCCCTTACATCCTGTAACAGAAATAGGTGACTGTCAATCATTTTCTCTAATGATGTTTGCTTTAACTTACAGATTGGTTGGGTGGCATGTTTTACCCCATTCTTACCCAGTTAGATTTTATAAGATTTATTTATTATTGATTGATTGATTGATGGGTGTGTGTGTGTGTGTGCAAATACTCACAGAGGCTAGAAGAGAGCTTTGGATCCCCTGGAGCTAGAATTCCAGGTGTTTATGAGCTGCCTGAGCTTAGTGCTGGGAACCCAACTCCAAAACTCTGATGGAACAGAGTGCCCTCTTAACCATCCCTGCCTCCCTGGTTGTGCTACTACTACTACTACTGCTACTACTTCTCCTTCTCCTTCTTCTTGTTATTATTATTAGTAGTACTATTATTTGCCTTTGAAATTAGAAACAGAAATTTTATTTTGCAGCATTTCCCTAAATCTCTTAACTGCTTTCTAATGTAAATATGTAATTTGAATAAAATTATGATTTTTTAAAAAAAACTCTGGCTTTTTGGTAAGATTGATGATATCAGCCAATGAAAAATTGCATCCCTACCAGTTAAACTTTGTTAATTATGACTTTATAAAAGGATTTAGAAAATCAGTAACACAGATGAATAAGTAACCAAAATAAAAACAATGTAAGGAAAATGGGTCTAAAGGTGAGGGGAAGGAATTCAGAAAGTGTGGGACGATCATCCTTCAGGACAGCTCAGTTTAAGATCATTGTAGCACTCAGTGAACACCTTAGCAGTGTCTGAACAGCGAGTCTCAGGACGTGCAGGGTGGGTAGGAAGGAAGATCAGCACTAGTACCCTATGGCAGACATGTAGGCACAGAACTGCTAACACTTGAGAGAGAGTTTACCAAATCATATACCCGAGAAGACAGAACTTTCCTGGAAAGAATATTTTTGTTTGATGGCAACTCCAAGGAGGTCAGGGAATAGCATCGGTGTTTTCACATCAGAAGGAGGAGGAGATACTTTCAGAGCAGGTTTTTTGATGTTGTTTTGAGGCAGATTGTCGCTGTGTACCACTGTCTAGCCTGGAACTCACTATGTAGATCAGGCTAGCCTCAGACCCATAGAGAAGTAGTTGCAGCTGCCTCCCAAGTGCTGCGATTGAAGGAGAATGCCATCAGGCCCCACTCTCATATTGATTAAAAACTGAAAAGCAGTCAACATCTGGGGAGCATTTAAAATGTGTGTTTAGCATGGGGAGAAATAAATGGATGCCGCACAGTATTTTGTTTTACTCCAGAGTGAGTGGTAAATGATTTGAGATACAATGGAGCCAGCAGCTTTGCTCTATTGAAATTTAGATGGTGTAAAATCAGTTCTTGCCATGCAGTGTTCATAGAAGAGACAAGGCACACAGTTGTGGATGTTAATATGATGGAATAGTAGCTGAGGAGACTTCCTTGCTTATTGAAGGATGCTTTTCCCATGATCAAATATCTCCTGAGTTACTGTGTACTAGGAAACTTATAGGAGGTATAAAAAAATGTGAAAACTTGTAAGACAATTTGGCCCCATTCATATCCATTGGCGTCATCTTTATTCAGGTCCTGTTCAGGCTGCCATGTTGATGAGACTATATGGATGTAGCTTCTCCGATATTTCTAGGAAATGAATTCTCACAGTAAACTTCCTGTTCCTTTGGCTCTTACTGTCCTTCAGTCTCTTCTTCTGCTATGATCCTTGGGCCTTGGCTGCAGGAGCTGTATTATAGATGTGTTGGTTGTTGCTGGGCACCACTAACTCACTTCTTTTCTGCATTTGATTGGCCATGGTTTTCTGCAATGATTTCCGTCTGTTGTAAGGAGAGGTTTCTTGGATGAGGGGTGAGACCTACACTTATCTGCTGCTGTATAAGGACAAATATTTAGAATGTATTAGGAATTATGCTGGTTTCATAGAGTGGTGGTTGCATTTCAATCTCAAAAAATAAAGTAAAATATAACAAGAAAGTATATATGAAAATAAATAAATAATACATATTTTTAAAGAACTGAGAAGAAGAGAAGTCATTTTAGTTATAGGACTGTATCTTTTCCTTATATCTACAAGCCAACTTACAAGATACAGTGTAACTGCGAAGATATTTAATGTATCCCTCAGAATACTGGATTAAAGAAATGAAAAGCTGTAGAGAGACTGTAAGGAAGAATAGTTTCTTGGGAAGGTAATTTCCTACTCAACTTAAATTGCACAAGTGTGGAGAGAAGAGCATTTCAGGAAGGCAAAGAGAGGAGAGATGCAGAATTGGAAGTGAACTTCCAATTGCCTTGGAAGTGAACTTCCAGGTGCCTTGATGGGCAGTGTAACTTTCTCCTCCTGCAGAGACTTGACCTGTGCTGTTAGCCCCTGGTCCACTGTGTGCAGCTGGGCAGTGATTGAACCCAGAGCCCATTGCTATCTGGGTTATAGCCACAGTCTCCTTTTGACCCCCTTTTACTTCCAGTCTTGACCCCTTCTAATCTCTTCCTGCACGTCGCCCCAGAGTTATCTTCCTGAAAACACAAATTTGTTTACCCCTGATATCTGCTTAGGTTTACTCAAGGACTGTTCACTGTGCCTCTAAAAAGTTTCAGGCCTGTGAGGTTGACATACCGAGCCTCTCTCCTGCCGCTGCTGTCGTGGCTTTATCTCTCACTGTCTTTCCTCTAGATTCAGCTTAGTCTAGGGGGAGGAAAACCATTTCCTGAAGACTCCAGTGTTCTTCATATCTGCCCTTGCATGCCTCTTATGTGCCCATATATGCCCTTATATGAAATGGAGGTGGCTAACGCTATTTAATTTAAATTGTTCCATCTTGACTTCCTCTTAGATAGACACTGTGTGTGAAAGGCATCAGTCTTCAGGGCCCCTTTGGAGTTTTTATACTGTAACTCCGGTGCCTGGGCCCTCTGTTTACAATCACTGGACTCATATGCAGGGCCGGAGCCTCTTAAGGATAATACTGTCTGAATTGTCTTTTGTCTCCGTAGTATCTGACACAGAGTCTGGCAGATTGAAGGAACCCAGAGAAGTGTTAGATGACCGAATAAATATATGGAGACCATAACGATGAGACAGAGCAGTTGTAGGAAACTTCAGAGTGTGGGCTGTGGGCCAGTTCTCCTGAGCATGGATCCTGGTCTTTCTAGAATGTGCTGGATGACAGTCAGAGTGAAGTAAAAGCAGACACTGATAAAGGTGCTCGGGACAGATTTTAACCAGTGGTGACAACTACAGTGTGGGGGAAATTCCACTGTGAACCAAAGTCTACTGTGGATTGGACAGAGATGAATCAGTATTGGAAAGGCACGGAGAAGGAAAAGGAGAGGTGTGGGGGGAGTCCGGGAGTGACCATGACAGGGCCTTCTTCATTGCACACGAGCTTAGATTAGTCGTGTCTGCTAGCTGGCCATGACAGAAGCTCGGATTCCATTCCATCTCAGAGTTCAAGAGACAGAGAGGCCTTATCTTTAGCTGCTGCTGAAACAGATAAAAGATTTTGTCAGTCTTGTATCTCACACAGTCACCCTAAGGGAGAACACAGGGTAGTCTAAGGGTGTGGCCTTGAGAAACCTTAGTGTTTGGTCAAGTGTTTTTAAAAACAGGGTTGAAGTCTCAGAGGAACCTGGTTACAAGTTTGGTCAAGAGACAGTCTTCGACAGACCTTGACTTAGTTTGTTTTCTGTTATTTCAGAAAACTAAAGTCTGTGTAATTGGTGAAAGCTGGGCATTTATTTAGTTCACAGGGATGGAAGCTAGAACATTCTAGGGTGTAGCACTTATGTCCCCCCAGGGCCTTCTCAACATATGACAGCAGGGAACCACAGTATATGGTGAAAGAGACCAAAACTGCCAGCCTAGATTTTTCTTCTTTGCATATAGCTCCCAATGTACTGCACCCTAGTGACATCAGCCAGTCCTATTTACCCTGCAAAGCATTACCTCCAAATGCCATTTCTTGAGGTATTTCTAAAAATGTCTTTGGGGTATGTAACATTTTGACTTGTGTGGGCACAAATTGTAACCATAGCAGACCTTAAGTCAAAGTGCTAATGAAATGATGTTAGCCAGTGAAGTGAGTATAGCATGTATTACTCTCCTCAGGGAAAGTATTTTATTCAGTGCTTTAGTTTCCTTGCGTGTAAAATGGGCATATGAGTCTTTCCTATCTGAGGGGCTTTGAGAGATTTAACTGTATGGGCCTGTGAAAGAAGATGTGAACAGCTTAAGGCACATAGTCAACACTCAGATTGTTAATCCCCATTGACACTTTGTATTGTACTTTTACTTCTAGTCAACATTGAGGGTTAAACTCGAGCCCTTCTGTACATGCCAAGCAAATACTGTACCATTGAGCCACACCCTTCCTCATTATTCATGGATTCTGTATTTGCCAGCTCACCTACTGGCTAAAGTTGGTTGCAGTGTCTATGTTTGTGTGGTACATTATGGTCATTTGTAGACATGTACAATGTAGTTAAAAATCTTGCTCTATGAAGTGTGTCTTTTCCTAGGTAAGTTTGAACAAAGGGAAGTCTGCAAACAAGTGTCCTGCATGTGGTTTATTAAATGCCCTGCCTTTCACATTTGTGTGTGTGTGTGTGTGTGTTTCTTCGGTGATTTCACTGCTGAAAATGGCTTTACACTTAGTGTTAAAGTGCTGTCGGTGGTCCCAAGTGCCAGAAGACCTTGGTGGACCCAGAGGAAAGATTACATGTTAGTTAGCACAAGCCATAGTGTCATGGGCCTTCAGGTTACTGCTAGTGAATCAACAATAGGTCTTGACTATGACATCTTTCAACAGTGGCACATGTTACAAAACACAAAAACAAAACAAAAGAAAAAAACAAACAAAAAGATTATACATGTGATAAAATGTGGCCTTACAATTTCTGGAATCTATCCCCGCATTTTCCTCAGCAGCCGTGGCTCAGCATTGATAACTGAGGATTTTCAGAGCCTTTGCTTATGATGAACACAGATTGAATAGATCTTATTTAATCCTTAGGGTCCCCTCTGCAGTAGGCCAGATGGGCAACAGGGTGTTAGGTACAGTTTAAAGGAGGGTAAGCTTATGGCATCCTGTGGTTTTTGCCTTTAGGCCACAGTCTTTCAGTTGTGTTGCTTCTAGGCCCAGGCTTGGTGAGACAGAACATCACAGAAGAACAGTGTGAGGTGGAGCAAAGTGGCTCAGCTCATGGTGGTCAGGAGACAGCCTACAGAACAGTCTAGGTGGGGGATGTGAAGTCGCCTTCAGAAACAGGAGCAAGGGACCTACCTCCCCCAACCAGACTCAGCTTCCTCAAGTTAGCGGTTCATTAATGGACTCATCCTTTGATGAACTTGGCACCCTCATATTCCAATGGCCCCTCAGTAGCCCTATGAATTGGAGACCACACTGTCAAACTCGTGACTCTTTCAGGAGGGACATTCATATCTCAACTGTGACATGAGCTACTTCATCATACACATCATTAAAGACCTTATGATCCGTGTGAGAAATTAACATGCTTTCAGCAAGCAGAGGCCAAAGTTTTTAACAAGGAAGTAAACTGCCTGGCAAAGGAACCCAGGATTTGCTAGTAAGAGGAACGGCAGAACCAGTCAGGAGTGCAGTGCTGGGTTGCTGAGAGTCTCAGCTAAGTTATTAGATGATGCGGTAGAAGTGATAACCAAGGTATGGGGTGGTAACTGTGCCAGGTACAAATTAGTTTGAGCAACAATGACATCAACTGAGAACTATTTAGACGTGCAATTGAATTGCTAGTCCTAGCAATGGGGACAACAGACCATGGCTTAACATGCCCCTAGTGATTTTGCAGGGGACAATCATTGTAAGAGATCAGTGAAAAAGAAATTGGTCAGCCATTAACAGGGGTTCAAAACTCTTAGGGCATACTATTTTGTTGAAGTTTAGATTTAAGAGAAAAGGCAAGGGGATCAAACAGCAGCAAGAGCTAAGCAGTCACCTGACAGGAATAAAACAGCAAGGAGAAGGGAAAACTGGAAGCAGTTAGCAGAGAAGACAGACAAGTGACTGAGAAAAACGATTTCTTGAGTATATATAAGCAACTCAGTTACCCAAATGTAACATTCCCACCCTGGACCCTACTGAAAAACAAAACAAAACAACAGCGAAAGCAGAGAAAGGTTTAGAGTAAGCAATGAGAAAGTAGAGTTTAAAAATCATAGGAGCCGCCAGGTATGGTGGTGCACGCCTTAATCCCAGCACTCTGGAGGCAGAGGCAGGTGGATCACTGTGAGTTCGAGGCCACCCTGGTCTAGAAAGCGAATCTAGGACAGCCAAGGCTACACAGAGAGACCCTGTCTTGAAAAACAAACAAACAAACAAAAATTGTAGGAGCCAAGAGAAGAGAGGGCATTGTGAAGAGACGGCATTGTGAAGAAAGGGGTGAGAGTAGGGGTCTTGGGCATTTGTTACAGGCTGAGTTAAGGCCACAATGCTTGACAATAAGAAGAGCAGCAGCACCAGGAGAACAATTTGGTTAGCGTGGCAGGGTCCGCAGACTGCTCCATTGCCAGACAATGGCCTTCATCCATTCCATTTGACATCAGCTAATTATTTTTATGCATTTGACAATAGTTGGATGTTAGCGCAAGGGAACTAAGAGCTCAACTGAGTAATACAGCTCTGGGTCCCTCTCTCTCTGTCTCTCTCTCTCTCTCTCTCTCTCTCTCTCTCTCTCTCTCTCTCTCTCTCTCTCTCTCTGTGTCTTTCTCTCTCCCTTCTCTGTAGAGTATGTTTGGACTCCATAAAGTTCTTGTTTTCTGAAATAAGCTCTATGTTAACAAACCCTAGACACGTTATTCACAATTTCTCATATGTCCTAGTATTACCCCCTTTCTTGAATTTTCCCTTAAAACTTGAAATAGCTGTTTTAGTTTTGTAAGTACTCATACCCTATTTGAAGTCTGGATTTACTTTCTGTGGGATCCTGCCTAATATACATTAGGTTATTGTAGACCTAGAATGCCATTGGCTTGCTCCAAAACCTTATGGTTTTTTAGAATTTGAAACATGACAAATAGAGTTTATATGACTTACAGAGGAGTAGGCTTCCTCTCCTGTAGACGTGTACATTGTCCTCATTTGTCAGTATAAGGGACCTTAAAATCAACAGAACCTGCAAATCTGAGTGAAGTCAACAATGAATTATGTGTCTCTCAACAACATTTAAATCAATTTAGTATTAGCCTACCAGTGAGCAGTTTTTATATTTCAGGCTCTGAAAGCACCCTGCTTTCAAAACATAATAAAGTTTTAAAGATGAGCCCATTAGCTTTTCAGCAAAAGCTTGCCTGAGTGTATCTTGGCTCCTTTTTTGACAATTGTAACCTTAATGTTACTGTAATGGGTTGTTTTTCTGGGAATCAGATAATCTTGCGCTTGGGAACATGTTTTTGGTGAACATTTTATTCTTTCAATGGCATTTTGAGTTTTGTGATATTCAAGTGTTCAAACAATTTATAAGAACTGACCATTACCACCCACGTATAAGATTATACAGGAATAAATTTTTTTTTTTTGGCAATGTGATAGCATAGGATTGTTGAGCCAAATGGGAGGGCAGCTTCTACTGCTCTTGATGATTTAGGGATTTAAAAAATATTTTAAAATACAGATAATCCCAAAATTGGTAATACATTGCTTTTTGTATTGTTGACAACAGGTTTGTCTTAATCTGTCTACAAGGAGATAGCTATTATATAGATTTCCTTATAAAACTGGCACAGCTAAATTTCGCCCTTCTTTTTAAAGAGTGATGTAATTTTTATAGCTATTGCCATGGACGTTGAATAAGCTATTGCACAATTCTGGAAATGCTGGCAGCATTTTGGTAAAGGGTAGAAGTCTAAGATAACAAAGTGTGTTTCTCCAGTGTCAAGTCCCTTGAGAATTGGGTAGACATTTTCTAGTTGTAGCCTGAAAGATGGAAGATTGAGTTCTCGGCACTAGACACAAGGAAGCAGGCTCCTAACTTGAGTGCTTCTCATGGACCACAGAGTGCCTGGCATAAATTGTGGCTCTGTCAGTGGGTGGGCCCTCCAGATCTTCGCTTCATGTGGGTCCTGATCATAGAATGTTTGCTTACACGGTGAGAAGACAGCCAGCCGCCCTTTTTGTTGATAATGACTGATATTTACCATGTAAATTTCCTTACAAAGAAAAACACTAAAGACAAACCATAGAGAAATCAACTGTTACTGTTGACAAGCAGTACAGCCTTCTCTAAGAATACAACAGGAGCTGTTGCCATAGATGCAAGATCCAGCCCATGATAGATAGCCCTGGATATGGAAGGCCTGATAAAAGTCTTTGATGACTCTTAGCTAGTTGAGAACTGAAAGTTTTAATTACATGTTGGCTACTCTGTAACAGTGCCTGAGTGGTTGGTGTTTCCTGAGTTCCACAGTAGTCAGTTACAGTTTGAGAAGAGCTTAATTACTCTGTTTCCTAGATGAAAAAAAAAAAAAAAAAAAAGAGTGTAACTTCCAATATTTCATGGAATGAGTTAAAAATGCTCAAAAAGGGAATGCAAATTCTGCAAAAAATGTGGGTTTTTTTCCACTGTGAAGTAGAAATAATGGAAGAAGTAGGACAGTCTCTCATCCCATCTTTTATTCCTTTTTCTTTGTCTATAAATGAATATGTAAAGTCTATATATATTCAGAACTGTATAAAAAGAACTCTGCAAAGGCATTCCATCTCTGTCTGTCCATCGTTACTATGATTATTAACATCCTCAAGAATTCCTTAACTTTGTACCTTCCTGGCATCATACAACTGATTATGGCGTTTATTACAGATTTGGTTTTGGAATTTTATTCTATCAGTGTTTACCTGTCATCTCTTAGTTCTCCTTATGTGCCATACACTTGAAAACCTTTGCACTTTGAAGAATGTGTATATTTTTATAGTATCAGTTCCTTACGGGGTTGGAGAGATGGCTCAGCCGTTAAGAGCACTGGCTGCTGTTCCAGAGCACCTGGGTTCACTTCCCAGCACCTACATGGCAGCTCACATCTGTCTGTGACTGCAGTTACAGAGGCTCCAACCCCCTCACACAGACATACATACATGCAGGCAAAATGCCAATACACATGAAATAAAAGAAAAATTAAGAAAATAACTTTAAAAAAAAGGCTTTTAAAGAGACAGTTCCTATTTTTTAAAAGTGAATGAAATACATAAATAATGCATATTTGAAAATTTGAATATGTATACCTAGTATTGTCAATCAGCACTAGTGACCTAACAACTGTAGGATGTGTCATCACCAGCTGCCAAGATGTGACACATTCCCACTGTCTCCACAAGGCCACACATCCTCCCTGTGTGCACGCACTATATCCCCTTATAAGAGGTTAATCCTTCCTCCCAAGCCTCTCCACTCTCTTCTTCCCTCTACCCTCCCCCAGAGGCAGCCTCGGTATATAACACCCTCAATAAACCTCCCACATGAGATCTGGTCCATGATGTGGCTTTATGGCATTGCTGCTTATATCATAGCCCCTAGGCCTGGTTTCACCTAGCTATTCATATTCAAAGCCTACAATCTCACATGCTAGTCAGACTGAAGCAAGGAGGTTACAAATTCAATGACTGCCTGGGTTGCAGAGGAAAGTCAGTCAGTCTGGGAAACTTAGTGAAACCCTGCCTCAAAAATGAAAGACAAGTCAGAACAGCAAGAGTTAATGGTGTATCTCCGTGGCACAGCATGCATGGGGCCCTTATATCCAGGACCCAGTGCCACCAAATAAACAAAGTAAGTGAGTCAATTTAATTTTCATAGTATTTGTCTCAGCCTTAAGTCCTTCCCCTTTCTCACAATGCACCACTTACAGTCTCTTGTACTCTAAGCTGTACTTAATGTAGCGATAACACTTGGCAGGCTTCATTCATCAGTGATTTCATGATATTTTACGTCACACAATATAACTGTAATGTGAGGGGGAAATTGCTGACCTGTCAGAAGCTGTAGTATTTCTCAGCATCATGAAAAGTGAAGCCAGAACATTTGAATCATGTATCATATGGTCGTATATCTGTCCAAAGGTTTTTGCTAAAAAATTAATTTTAATTATAAAATTTATATAGCCCTCTCTATGATAAAACTTGTTGGACACTTTTTTTCTTCTTTCCTTCATTACATGGTTCACATCTAAGGCTTTATACGTGTTTGAAAAGTAATCTACCACTGAGTCTGAGCCTCAGCCTCAAATAAGTAATTGATATGGTCATTTAGCTTTTAAATTTTGTTCTTTTGGTGGCAAAAAAAAAAAAAAGATACTTCCCCCTCACATACGCTAATCTGAAGTATTGGTATATTTTCAACCAATTAGGCTTTGTTGTTGAACGCGCTGAACACACAAGATTGCTTCTTACTGAGAGGGCTTACTGGATCAGTTGGAAAGTTTGACGGATACTTCTCTAAACTCCAAAATTCAGCTTTTGAATCTTGTAATCTACCTAGAGATCTGAAACCTTTGAGATGACGGTCACAAATTATGGGGCGCAAGTTGTAATCCTGTTCAAGTTTTCAAATCCTCTCTGTCATTCTTAGCATGGCTCTTACCATTTGCTACTCTGAATCTCTCTAGAGGGCTCATCTAATAGGTTAAACCTAGCTGCAAGGGAATCTGTGAGTGTCATTTTCTTCCCATTTCTATAAACAGAAGAAGGCAGCACTTGGTTGGATGAGCCAACAGTGGCAGCATTGCCTAGAGTGGATTCCGTTCAAGAGATGGTTCTAATCAATCTAGTCCCAATGTACGAGAACTGGCTCTGGGATGCTGTGGCACTGAAGGAGGAAGACAGATTGAGAATCACAATTTATTAGATACTTGGCACAGAACGATGGTCCTCGGTAGCAGCAAGAGCAACGAATCCCCTTGATTAGAGGAAGAAGTAAAACTGTATATATTGGTTAAGTCAAATGCGGCTTTATCCAATTTGTAGCACACTGACTTTATTTTACGCCAATATCAAGGATATTCCAGCCATGAAGATCCTCATACCTCTCCAATATTCTTGCCTTCCTCCCCCCCCCCCTCGAGACAGGGTTTTTCTGTGTGGTCGTGGCTGTTCTGGACTCACTGTATAGACCAGGCTGGCCTTGAACTCAGAGACGAACATGCCTTTGCCTCCCACGTGCTGGGATTAAAGGTGTGTGCTGCTATGCCTGGCTCAACGTTCTTGTCTTTTATGGTATGCTGGGAAACTATGAGGCAAGGCTGATAAGAGTTGTTTATGAATAATCAGGATGTTATGACTCAAGATGGCTGCAGTCATATCAGGCGAACCATAAAGAAGTCTTTGTGTAGCGTGGTGGTACATGCCTTTAATCCCAGCACTCGGGAGGCAGAGGCAGGAGGATCACTGTGAGTTTGAGGCCAGCCTGGTCTACAAAGCGAATCTAGGACAGCCAAGGCAACACAGAGAAACCCTGTCTCGAAAAACAGAAAAAGATGAAGGAGGAGGAGAAGAAGAAGAAGAAGAAGAAGAAGAAGAAGAAGAAGAAGAAGAAGAAGAAGAAGGAAGAAGGAAAAGAAAAAGTATTTGTCTGATACCAGCTATCTTGTGCAATTTGACTTTTTAAAAATCTTTTGCTGGCTGAATATATAATTTGGGATTTTAAAACCTCCAAATATGCCCCTGTTGCTGCTATGATAAGGCCTACTGTCACCAGCTCTGGATGTGTGTTTGAGCACGTGGCCTGTGAATGTGGAGCCATAAATATTTGTTGGGAGGACTGTTAATGGCCGCTACAGTGTGAGACCATTGTAACACAATCACTTCCTTCACTCACTTATTTTTCTAGATGTCCTGTAATTTTATACTAGTTTTACTATATTTAAGTTGGTGATGAAAATGAATTAGCTTAGTTAATACGATTTAAGAATTGGGTTTGGGAAATCTCTTCTGTGGTTTACTTTCTGCATTCCATTCATCAGTCAGCTTACATTTTCACTTATTCATTTATCTGTTTATTTTGTGTGTGTGTGTGGGCGCATGCATGTCATGGCGTGTCATTGAGGGCAGAGGACAACCATCAGGAGTAGGTGCCCTCCTTCTAACATGTAGGTTCTGGGGTCAACCTCAGGTTCTTAGACTTGCTGAGCCATTTCACTGGTTCCTCCAGGAACCTTTTTATAATCATTAGTGGAAAAAAATAAGAACTCTAGTTATATACCAAGATAACTTGAGAAATACTGGTTAATATTTAGGAGCCAGGAAAATAAGGATACTACACATTTTAGTACTCCACTGTCGCAAGAAAAAGCTGGGTGCCTTAAGTCTTGCTGAGATGAGTTTCAGTGTTAGAGTTTTACATTTTGGTTACTTATGTTTGGTAACATCATAATTACAGCATGGAAATTGGTATAATGGTCAAATGGAAATAAAATAGTCTATAAATAGAGATGGTTTTTGCTGTGGACTACTTAGAAAAGACCACATTTGTGTGTGTGTGTGTATATATATATATAGTTTTTTTGAGACAGGGTTTCTCTGTGTAGCCTTGGCTGTCCTAAATTCTTTCTGTACACTAGGCTGGCCTGCAATGTGTAGAGATCAGCCTGCCTATGCCTCCCTGAATGCTGGAATTATAGGTGTGTGCTACTGTGCCTGGATCATTTGCATATGTTAATACTTTGGTCTTTTGTGTGAATGTTGCTGAAAATGATGATGTAAGGGTTCGTGTATGTGCCTAAGTTTATATAAATCATATGGAACCCTCAAAATGTTACTCACTTAAAAATGTCTATTTTTATAACTTCTAGAGCACTATCAGTGAACACTTTGAAAGCTTTGAGTAAAATATCAAAATTGTAGTAAATATGATAACAGAATTATGACATACATTTATAATATATCATGTCTGTCAATAATGCTTTATGTGTTCTTATTGGAGATCCTAACAATTTTAAAAGCTAGTGATTGCCTTTAAAATTCAGAATTAACTTCTAAAGTCTCTAGGAAATGTCCTTATAGCATCAGGTCATAGTCAGGAAGGAATACATTTGTCTTGTGGAATGTTCTTTCCCATTCTCAGGTAATACTCTAGCTTTAGTTCTGTTATTGTGATAAAACACCCTGACCAGAAGCAAGGCATTAGAGAAAAGAATGCATGTGTCCTATAATACTGGTTACAGTCCATCATTAAGGGGATGCCAAGGCAGAAACTCAAAGCAGCTAGTCAGGATGCATCCGCAGTCAAGAGCAGAGAGAAATGAATGGGTGCTTGCTTGCTGCTTGCTCTCTTCTCCTGGGCTAGCTTTTCTTCACTTATCTACAGTTCAAGGTCCAGTCAGGGTGGGCACTGCCATCCCACCTCAGTGAAAGTAACCAAGACAAGATAACCACTCATAGACATGTCCATAGGCTAATTTAGATAGCCTTGGCTGTCCTAGACTAGACTTGCTTTGTAGACCAGGCTGGCCTCTAACTCAGAGATCCACCTGCCTCTGCCTCCCTGAGTGCTGGGACTAAAGGTGTGCGCCACCATGCCTGGCTGATAATTCATTTTTAACTCTCCCTTCCCTAGTGATTCTAGGCTGTGACAAGTTGACATTTAAAACTAACCATACCAGTTGCCCATCCTTGATGGCATTGTATAAAGGTGAGACAAACAAGGATCTTAGGATCCAAGAGGGATCCTTTAAAATCCGAGGGTGGAAAAGAGAGTTCACACAGACATTTCCGTGGAGCCTTTCTGTGGCAGGATCTTTCTGTGGTAGGGTCTTTCTGGAGGATGTGCAAGTATGACTTTGTTTAATTTCCCATTCTTCTTTACATATTTGGATTGTTCCACTGTCTTGCTAATTGTGCCTGTCCTTGTCTCTCAGGATGTTTTTGAATTGAAGTCTGAAGGACAGGCAACTGTAATTCAACAACTAGAGCAGACCATTGAGGATCTGAGGACAAAAATAGCTGAACTGGAAAAGCAATATCCAACCCTGGACTTGGAGGGACCCCGAAGCCTTCCAGGACTTGAGAATGGATTGCTAGTCTCTGAAGAAGCCAGTCTGGAGGCTCTCAGATTGCATGGCAAAGTCGCACAGCCTCCAAAGACTCTTGAGGCAAAATCAATACAAACTTCCCCAACAGAAGAGGATAGGATCCTGACACTGGCACCTCTAAAGACATCACCTGAGGGTCCCCCAGGGCCCCCTGCAGCTGAAGGTGGAGAGTCAGTGGTTCTAACCTCACCCTCTGGACCTCAGACAAAATTCTGTTCAGAGATTTCTCTGATTGTATCTCCAAGGAGAATATCAGTACAGCTTGATGCCCAACCAACCCTGCAGAGCACATCACAACCACCACCACCTCCGCCCCTCCTCGGGTCTGATGGTCAGGGACAGCCCTCCCACCTGTCCATGCATACTGAGTTGGAAACCAGCCATGAACCTTCTGTTTACCCCTCCTTTGAGAACAGTTGTAATATCCCACCCGCACCACCTCTGCCTTGTACAGAGTCCTCCGGCTTCATGCCTGGCCTGGGCATAGCAATTCCCCCACCTCCCTGTCTCTCTGACTTAACAGTGCCTGCTCTGCCCAGTTCAGCAGTCCCACAAGCAACCAGTCTACAGGGAACAGAAATGCTGCCAGCCCCTCCCCTACCTCCTTCTCTCCCTGGACTAGTAATGCCTCCTCCTCCTCCCCCACCTCCCCTCACTGGAGTGGTAATACCCCCTCCCCCTCCCCTCCCTGGAGTGGGAATACCCCCTCCCCCGCCCCTCCCTGGAGTGGGAATACCCCCTCCCCCTCCCCTCCCTGGAGTGGAGGTACCCCCTCCTCCTCCTCTCCCTGGAATGGGAATACCCCCTCCCCCTCCCCTTCCTGGAGTAGGAATACCCCCTCCTCCTCCTCTCCCTGGAGTGGGAATACCTCCTCCCCCTCCTCTCCCTGGAGTGGGAATACCTCCTCCCCCTCCTCTCCCTGGAGTGGGAATACCTCCTCCCCCTCCCCTCCCTGGAGTGGGAATACCCCCTCCCCCTCCCCTCCCTGGAGTGGGAATACCCCCTCCCCCTCCTCTCCCTGGAGTGGGAATACCCCCTCCCCCTCCACTTCCTGGAGTGGAAATACCTCCTCCCCCTCCTTTACCTGGAGTGGGCATACCCCCTCCTCCACCTCTACCTGGAGTTGCTATTCCTCCACCTCCTCCTCCTCCTCTACCAGGTATGGGGGTTCCACCTCCAGCCCCACCTCCCCTTGGGGCAGGAATCCCTCCGCCCCCACTCTTGCCTGGCTCAGGTCCTTCACTCTCCTCACAAGCTGGGAGTAGCACTTTACCAGCAGCCCCTCAAGTATGTGGATTTCTTTTTCCTCCATTGCCAACTGGCTTGTTTGGATTAGGGATGAATCAGGACAGGGGGCCTAGGAAGCAGCCAATCGAGCCTTGCCGACCAATGAAGCCTCTCTATTGGACAAGAATTCAACTCCATAGTAAAAGGTAACCCGGAAACAAGCCTTCAGTTTGTTCCTACTGTAGAACTTGGTGGGAGAAGTATAATTTAATGTGTTTTAAGTACAAATATAAAGCTTACTAAGATTTTGACATCAGCGTTTCCTGAAGCAGTTTATTTAACATTGCAGATTTTATTTCTGCAGTATTAACGGTTGAAAAAAATGCATATATGCATCTGTCTTGAGATGTACATTAAATCCATTTATAGTGTTATTTGGGGGGAATAATTTTCTTAGGACAAAGGTGTCTATTTTTCAAAGCATACATGCTTTTGCCTGTAGTTGGAGGACTTCACTGTTCCATATACTCAAACCACTGAAAGCAAGGCTTATCTGTAAATGCAGTCAGGGCAGAGAAGCGTATTTGTTGCATAATTAGTTTACACTTTATTTTTGCTAATTAAATCTCTATTTCTATCCAATGACTTAAAAATGTAGATTGAATCCATATGCATTAAGCATTCTTTCTTTCTTATCTTTCTTTCAGTTCCTCCCACCTCCCTTTTCCTTGTCCTCTTTGTTTTTGCTCATCGTGATGCAGGGCTCTCGATAGCTTTTTATTGTTCTTTTGATTAATTTTAGAGACTCCAGCCCTTCACTTATTTGGGAAAAGATTGAAGAGCCATCCATAGATTGTCATGAATTTGAAGAATTATTTTCTAAAACTGCTGTAAAGGAAAGAAAGAAACCCATTTCTGACACAATTTCAAAGACAAAGGCTAAACAAGTGAGTATTTCTGTGCATTCTGGTTATAGGGGCCTTCCAAGAGGGTTTGAACCATTTCAAGACCTGTCTAGGTGTGTCTCCTTGGACCTTCTACAGATAGCAAGGAAGGGATGGAATTTTAGAATGTGTTGTTCAGTAAGATTTACCCAGGAAGAACAGGTAAAACTGTCCAGGGAGACTGTCCTGGTTATTTTATTCATTAGTGGATATTTCTAGAACCTCCACCATTGCTTCTCCTTTGTTTTTCTTTTCTATTTAAGTTCATCTGAAGGTAACTATGCATAGAAAGAGACAAGTAAGGAATACTCTCTTGCATTACAGCTTAAGTGGATGCTGTTGAAACCCAGCTGCACATTTATACAGCACTTGAAATATGGAAGAAAATCGTGACCCCTCTAGCATTTTCATTTCATGATAGATCCTTTGATCTAACCTATGACATGAATCAGAAAAAGAAAGAACAGGGTGCCTGAAGAAACGCATTTCTGCACATCTTGAGTGGGTAGACACACCGGCTTTGGCCATGAAATGACACTCTAAATGTAGTCTCCAGCATGCCATTCAGCAGGGTATGGCAAGTCTCCACAGTCGTGAGCTGTCGATATTAGAAACTGATAATAGTGCCTATCCTTCACCACGGGATGAGGGATTATCTGCAATTCATAACTTTGCTGTGGGGTGGGAAGCAAGAGTATGAAGATCTGACTTGGAGGAAGCAAGGCCATGTTCCAGTATCCTTCTGTCTTAGCTCCAAAATTAGTGACAGCCAGTGGGTCAATTCCTAGGTGTTGTACATCTGACCTGGAAGTTGCAACAAGGCACATGGCACTGCATTGCTTCTGTTGCTGTTTCCCAGCAGACAACACCTCCACATTGTACACTTGCAAATCCATCAGGCAATGGATGGATTAGAATGAGACAGGAAGACTCCCGGAATCCATAACCGACAGGGTGGACTGACTAACCTCAGGCGTTTTTGTGAGGATATAAACCAAGACAATATGTTGAACCTTTACTGAAATTTTTGAGGCTTTTTTTTATTGCATTCTAAAAGCTTCCCGTAGCTTAAGGTTAGTTCTAATAAGCAAGACACTACCTTCATGTTTACCGAATATCAAAAGTATTTATTAAATTTCCAGATCAGCTGATTGAGGGAGAAAGGCTTATGAATATCCCTGACTATTCCTAAGAGAGACTATGACCCAGAAAGGCATTTGTCACAGTAATCCGTTCAAGATGGCTCTACTAAGGCAATGGAAGGGTCCACAGATGCCTTAAGAGTGATATGTTTTTGTAAAGACTCCTCACCTGAAATGTCTGTATAGGGGATTCTGAGAATGAGCCATCTTACTGTTCTCATGGACCATGCTGGAGATGGAAAGTGGTTCTTGCAGAACACGGATGAGACCTGGGCAGGCAGCCAAACAGGCACTTGACTAGAGCTAGCATGGGAAGACTCTTCTCTAGGGAGTGGCCTCTCAGCTAGATAAACCAATCCCTCTGCATCTGCCAATATCAGAAATTTCATTAAAGAAACACAAATAAGAAAGGTGGTTCATGTGTTGCGCGGCATTGTAGGACTTATGTTATATATATATATATAGTTTCTGGCTTGCTGACATGTGCTTTACGTCTCATCAAAACTTCAAATTAAAGTTGCTGGCATGAGGCGGCCTCTTTGCATATATACATTACATCTGTGTTGAGTACCGCTCCAGCAAAATTACCTCATTCTGTTACCAAGATATTTTGTAAATGCTAGGTAGGAAACTTTGCAAGTGTCCTAACTCACACTCACTGATAGTGACACTACTGCTGGCCTTGAGCTTCAACAAGCCTCCCGAAAGTGTCACCCCGTCCTGACTCCCGATAAGCTTTGCAGTGTCACGTTGGCCTGTGATCGGGACTGAGTTCAAGTCGGTTTCTCTGCTCCGTGTTGGAGAATCTGCTACAAAGCGATATAGTATAAGGAAGTCAAGCCTAATTTTATTTAACCTGACCCCATTTGGAGGAAGATGTCTTTATTCTATTTCGTTGAGAAATTTTGATCATGTAATATTCTCAGGATGTACGCATGGGCATCCACTTGTTTGGGAAACGTGCGCTGGTGGCATGTGTACACATTTTCTTATCTCATGATTCGTTCCCAGTAAAATGGATGGCTGTTAATGCCAAGGGTTGTGTTTATGGAGGCATTTCAAGAAATTCTTAGTATATACAATGGAAAATGGAAGTTAGGCTTTTTGATAAATATTTAAAAATCACAAAAATGATTTTTCTGTGATCTGTCTTCTTGCAAGGAAGATTATGAAAGCCTTGGTGCTTAGGAATGTTTTCACTGCCATGGTGAAGATATTCCCAGCGTGATGTCAGAAGGGTCAGATGCTAAGCGCACTGCCTTTTGGAATATTGAGAAAGAGGGTAATGCTCCAGATAGCCAGACAAATAGTGATTCTTATGTTGTATGTATAAATCTTCTTTTCTCCCCCACCCTGAAACAAACAAACAAACAAACAACAACAACAACAACAAAAATCCCAGAAAAATACTGGACATACAACATTTTGTATTTCACTCATAAAACACGTTATTATCTCTATTCTGACTCGGCTCTTTACTGATCTTTATTTTGAAATATTATGCCTCAGGAAGGTCACTGCGAAGGGGAGAGATTTGATCAGATGACAGCCTGGCAGAATCGCTGATAGGCAAATGAGTGTAACATGATATCAAAATTGTGTATTAATCTAACCCAAAGTAATAACAACCTTATCTCTTCAGAAATAGAAGCAAGAATATTAAGTGTCTTTTATCATTAAATAAAGATTAAATTTAGAGTTTAGGATTAGTAAAATGAAAGAATTTAATCCAGAAAGCTTTGAGTAATTAAAAACTGCATCAAAACAGAAGCTTCCAATCAATTGTCTATCCAGTGAAATCAGGAGGAAATAAATAAATACATCTATTTTTGGGAAGCATATGAAATAGCTGCTCGACAGCAGTGCTCACACAAACTTCAATTTACCTTGGGCCAGCAATTTGCCACGTATCTAAACTGCTCTCAGCACTTCTCTTCCATTATCTCATTTATTACCCCTGCCCCCTGCCACATACACACACTTATGAGATAGATAGACATTGGCTTATGGTACACAGACGTGCTACATTAGAAGGATTTCATGATGTTCCGGGCTTACTAAGGACACAGTTCAATCGTCAGGCATTTTTTTTCCTCCAGTTTTTGTTCCTCTTAATTAAATGATAAATGTGGATATGAACTATCTTCCTTGAATACCTATGGAGTCTCAAAGATGACTTTAAAAATGTGTTTGTATTTATTCTTGTGTATGTTAAATAGTTAATGAACTCTAATTAGACGTGCATAATTGTATGTCTTTGGAAGAAGCTTTTTCAAATTCTAAAAGATTTTTGACGCCTTCATAGTCTATGATGCCATGCAATAAGCCATTTTCTCAGTGAAATAAAAATGTATCTGGTTGACAGGTGCTTTATGCACATAAACAACCATAAGCAATACAAAGGAAGACAACTAGTGGCATTTAACTAGTGAATAGAGGCGGACAGTCACTGCAGTTAACTTCACCAGTGGCTAGGTGATGGGTCGTGTGTGTGTGTGTGTGTGTGTGTGTGTGTGTGTGTGTGTGTGTGTGTGTGTGTTTTATCTTTCAACACAGAAAAATCTCTACAGTATGCCTTGAGTAGGAAGTGTCAAATCATGTTTAGGAGATTCTGATAAACCTTATCATTGATTTCTTCTCTTTCTCAGATTGAAATGTTCTTCTTAAGAGTTAGGAGATAAACAATTTATAATGGTTAAATATATCCTTTGTAGCATATATAAATATCATGTGATATATATTTCACCCTTTGGAAATGTGGTTAGAAAAACAGAAAAATCTACTGGTTGTGATAAGGGGAAACAGTAAAGGAAATTACTAAAATTCACATTGTGTAACTTGTGCTAAGGGGTGAGATAGTTGACATTCTGTTCCATCTTGCCAGTGAACATTACCGCCTAAACTCTAAAAATTTCATGTTAGAAACACTAGTAGCTACAATGGGCAAAGGAAGAACCTAATTCCACTGACCCTGTGTGGGAGTACCTTACCCAGAACCTCTGAGTGCTGCTGCCCAAAATGGCAATTGCCTTTAAAATACTGTTTTCTGCTGTGCTGAGGAATTTGACAGATGTGTGTGTTCCATTTCCAAACTGTCGGACACCAATGCTACTATAAAAAGTATAAAAGGGCATCTAGTTCATTTTTGTGTTTCTATTTCAGTTTTATTTATTTACTGTAAGCATCCATTTTTAGATACAAATCATGTTTCATTGAAATTGGTGTTGATAGGTTACCTCAAGGGTGAGTGCTCATTGATAATCTGAGTATTAGCAGACTGGTGCTTTAGGTACATTTTCAGCTTATAAATGGAAAACCTAAAATTGTTTGGAAACACCAACTATCTTTTAATATGACTATTTATATTTAGGAACTTATAATAAACACGTGGTATTTTGTGACTTTTAAGATTTATTTTTATTTATGTGTATGTGTGTGTATATCTGTATCTATGTAACTATCTCTATCTCTATCTCTATCTAATCACAAGGCATAGATATATATGTCTTGTGTGGGTGGGTGTGTAGATTCCACAGAGGCCAGAAGAGAGTGTCAGATCTTTTGAAGCAATTCTGAGTGACCCAAAAAGGGTATTGAGAACTGATCTCAGGCCCTTTGCAAAAGCAGCAAGCAGTTTTAGCTGCTGATCCATTTCTCCAGCCTGTGGTACTTTATAACTTTTAACATGTGTTTTTAATATAATACATTCCAGCTGCAGGCCTTAGAGTGTATTTACATAGGAAACCACATCAAAATACAGAGCTATAATTAGACAAACATAGGTTTTGTGGAATCTGGATTTGTTTTAGATGTTGAAAGATTTATTATTTTTTGAATATGCTGTTCCTATAGCTATGTGTACGGCATACCCAATCAATTCAATGAATTAAACAATAATAACCTCTAGTTTTTGTTTTCTTTTGGCCTAAAAATGTTTATATACTTCTAAGTAAATGCCTAAAATGAAAAATCAGCAGTATAATAAAAATGAAAGCACAATTAGCTAATGATCTTTAACCTTGCTACGTTTTATGTAGAGTAAATTACATTTGATAAAATGCACCTTACTTGTATAACCTTTAATCATGTGCAAGGGTAATTCTTTTGGATTTAATAACCACAATACTGTGTTTGATATTACTATTGTGGTAAAAAAAAAAGGACATTGAATTTTAATGGCTAATATACTCTGTTTATTCTCATGGAGCACCCATAAAGATTAAAAAGAGAGTACAGAATAGAGCATCCGTGCTAGGCTTTTGGGGCAGGTGGTAAGAAGTTTCTTTTTTCACCACCAGTTTAGAGTAGAGTGACTGTTGCAGAGAGACCCAGTAAACCCCGGGGTAGAGTGGGTCCTGAGTTGCACTGGTGAACCCTGATGTTAACAGTGGCAGGACAGCTTTCACAATTGCTTCTTTTTCTCTTCTGACCTGAAGGCAGCAGAGTCTCTCCGTTTTATCACGAAGTATAGCAGAGGGTTGGATGTGGTGGCTCTCCTCCTCTGGAATCCTAGCACTTGAAGATAGATGCGGTGGGAACTGGAGTTCAAGATATCTTTGGCTATGTAGCAACTTTGAGGTCAGCATGAGCTACAAGAGACACTGTCATAAATCCCAGCACTCCGGAGGCAGAAGCAGGCAGATTTCTGTGACTTTGAGCCAAGCCTGGTCTACTAAGAGTTCAGGACAGCCAGAGTTCTGTGTGACAGAGAAACCCTGTCTTGAAAAATAAAGCAAAACAAGAAAACGAAAACAAAAAACAAAAATTATGATACAGTTAAAACCCTTCAAATGCTAGAGAGGGCACAGAGGTTTTGAAAGACAGTTACTAAGTAGCTCAAGTCCTTAAACTTGAGTCCTTCTTCATATTGCATGGTGTGTACTGTAGCTGGTAAGCACTGTGGGTGGTCAGGAGCTGACCAGAGTGTGTATCTAGCAGGGATAAAAGCTGTGTGGCTGAGATGCAACCTGGAGTGGGCTGTGAAGAATTTATTTAGTTTAGACAGGCAGAGAAGATTAAGGAATGGCTTTTGTGAATAAGACAATGAGTGAAGATTTCCTTGAAGACAGTAAATAAGTCAGCACCGGAGCGGGTCCCTTCTGTTTGCTGCTGTATGAACCGTGCAGGGAGGTGGATATAGGTTGTTTTTACTTGCTTCCTGCTCATTGTATGAAACGTCCAGGGAGGTGACTATAGGTCACTTTCACCTGCTTCCTGCTCACTTCTGTCGAGCTGGATTGTCTTCTTAGACATGAATATGGGAAGTAATTTTCAAGAAATTGGACCTGGAGTTCATGTTGGAGCCATGGTAACAATGGCAGGCTGTGCCTTTCTTTACCATGCACAGCAGCAGGACTATGAATAATTGCAGACAAGTGAGGATTTCATTTCTTCTTTGACTCATTTAATTACAGTTTTGATAGTTCCCACGTTTTGCCTGTCGGAAGAGACATTGGTAACAATGGCCAGATTTTACAAACTAATCCGTTTGACATAGGCTAAAAAAATGATTCGGTATTTAAAGATACAACTTTAAAGCTCTTATTTGTGTGTTTAGATTCTTTACAATACTCACTGTTTGAGTTCCTCAGTTCACCCACCTAATCTTCAAGCTCTGGCAGTCTGTCTTCTACTTGGACTACTAAATTGGGGAGGTTTACCACTAGGTTTTGGGGGGTTTGTTGTTGTTGTTTGAGTTTTTTATTTTCAATATTTGATTTGATGTTTATACTATTCCTATTTATTGAATTAATCTTTCATATTCCATTTTGCTTTCTTTCTTATGAAATAGTTTGTTTTCGTTTTCTTTGAATTAATCCAGATTATTCATGTCCTCTGATTTCACTGGACATTACTACAATCCTTTTGAATTCTTTGTCTGTGATTTCCTGTATGCCATTCTCACTAGATCTGTTACTGTGTGTGGTTGTTTACTTTTGGAGGAGTCATGCTACCCTAAAATCATGCTTCGTGTGTTTTCTATGTTGGTGGTGGGAAATAAAAAGGGGTTCTTGTGCTCCATGGTAAAATGTCATCGTTTGTATATGAGGAAAGAACTGTGTATGCTTAGTAAAAATAAGACAGTCTCATGTGAGCTGAAACAGCATCATCCAAACTGCATGTTACAAGGGCATGAGGAGCACAGAGCACATGCCCAGAACTGGGGTGACAGTGATGTCATCTGATTCAACATGGGAACACACCACCTGCTGCCAAACACCTCAGATCCATTGTGCATTTGATTTTTCATTAAATTTTGGTCAGTGCATTTTCAGAAGCCTTCTACTGTTGTCAGTTTTTGTCTGTCCAGCTGACAGCTGAGTGCGGAGGCACACACCTGTAATCCCAGTACTTAGGGAGGCACAGGCAGGTGGATCTCTGTGAGTTCGAGGCCAGCCTGGTCTACAAAGAGAGTCCAGGCCAGCCAAGACTACACAGAGAAACACTGTCTGAAAAGGAAAAAAACAAACAATCAGTACTTCTCCACAGCTTTGTATATGTGTATAAATTTCGTTATACCTCCTTATTTTAGTTTCTCTGCTCTCTCTCCTCCTGGCTCTCCCCTTTCTCATTTCCCTTTTCTTCCTTACTCGGCTCCTGTTGTTCTGTCTCACTCCTTCTCACACTAAAACCGTTCTTCCCAACCCTTCCTACTGTTGTGTATTCTATGTGTGTGACCGGCTGAGTTAAAGCGGACTACCTGGATACAGGTGGGTGAGCTATTCTAGTCTTTTACAATCTTCAAAGGAGGCTTGCCTAACAGGTTGAGAGGAAAGGGTTGTAAGCCTTTTTTTGCGTCTCTAGAGACTGGGCAAAGCTACTGACAATCTTTTGTGCTGTAGCGCTGGACGCTGGCTCCTTTGTGTTGTGGGTCTGTGGTGGGTGGGCTGCCTTGCTCCCACACATCTGCCCCAAGTAGATTCACTCCCTTCCCTCTGCTCATGCCTGCCCTGAGAGTTAGCATCCATACTTGGGCTTCAGGAGGAAGAAGTAAGGCTCATCCTGGCATACAGCTCAGGCCAGAGTGCCCCTACTTGGAGCTCTCCACGGTTCTGACTTGGTTTTTCTGCTCTCACTGGAGCAGCGGGTCTCAACTTTCCTGATGCTGCAAACATAGTGCAGTTCCTCATGTTGTGGTGACTCTAACAATAAAATGACTTTCTTTGCTACTTCATAACTATGATTTTGCTACTGCCATGTATCCTAATGTAATGCAGGGTATCTGATATGCGACTCTGGTGCAAGGGCCTTTTAACTCCTAAACTGGTAGAGAACTCCAAGTTGAGGGCCACTGAGCTGGAACGATTCCTCAGGCCTGCTCTCACTGGAAACTTTCCTGGGTTCTCAGAGCACAGTGCATGATGGAATCCTTGTCCCCAGAGCCACCCAGCTGGCTCCTGTCTCAAGGAAATCTTTCCAGAATGAATTTAAGCCGGCTGATCTGATCCAGCATCCAGAAGAAGGTGGTGGTGATGGGGGGCGGGGGCGTGTTCCAGGGAATTATATTGTCTTATGGATCCCAGGATCCATGCATGCATAGTTGCATACCTGGGTCAGAGGTGGGCCCTGTATTGTTTCCCCTGTGTGTCTGCTATTTATTTTATGGCCCTGCCACACACACACACAGACACTTGCTGGAAGCTGTTGCTCCTCCTCGGCTGTGCCGCGCCTTGCTCTCTAGCTCTTGTACAATCACCCTATCTGATCTCCAGCTTCTCTAATGCCGACAAAGAGGTGTGCATCGTCTGCCACTCTTTGTCTTAAGGCTTGGTTCGCGCTTGCTGAAGTTACACCCATTCTGGTGCTGGAAGCAGACTCCCCAACTCTGCTCTACATTCTAAAGCTTGACTATCTTCTTTTCTTCCTTTTCCCTCTTTCATCCCCCTCTCTCCTTTTCCTCTGTCTCCTTTTCTATGTTTCCTACTGAAATGGAGTGCCTTGCAGTGCATCCCCCCTCCCCCCAGAGGATAGCTGCTCTTCACTGTTTATGTATCCCTGAAGATTCCAACAGCCTCCTTAGGAGTATTGTTCACCAACTTCTGCCTCTTCAACCTGTGTAGCTTACACAAATTGAACAAACAGAAACTCATTCATTTACACTATCGAACCTAAATTTAATGGATTATTTAAAACTTCTGGTTCTGGCAACTCTTAACTAATTTGCATGTCCTGACTATTCTCTTCCTGTCCCTCTCTCTTACTTGTTTCCTCCCCCATCTCCTCTCCACACTCTCTCTCTCTCTCTTTTTCTTTTTTGTCTCACTCAGTTTCTTATTCTGTTCCCTCTGCTTCCCGCCTTGCCTCTCTATTCCCTCACTTTCCTTTCCACCCTGCCATATTGCAGTGATAAGTGGTCGGATGCTTTTGTGGAAAACAGTTTTTCTTGTCTTTTATGCACATAGACAGGGAAAAACCACACTTCTTTGTTGGTGACAGTTGTCTGCACCTTTTTAGATGGTGAGGACTCACTGCTTCTTTCTAGTTATAGCATCAAGGTACTGTTTATACATGTTTAACTTCAAAATAGAAGGAGAAGAAGAAGAAAAAGACAAAGAGGAAGAAGAAGAAGAAGAAGGAAGAAGAAGGAAGAAGAAGAAAGGAGGAAGAGGAGCAGGAGGAGGAGGAGGAAGAGACTTGGTTTGGCAGTTCATCAGGGATTAAAATACAGATCTTTAACTAGAGTAAGAAAGTATCAGAAGGGCTGGAGCGATGGCTCAGCGGTTGGGAGCACTGGCTGTCTTCCCAGAGGTCCTGAGTTCAACTCTTAGAAACCACATGGTGGCTCACAACCATCTGTAATGAAATCTGATTCCCTCTTCTGCTGTTCATGAAAACAGATCATGCAGAGACATAAATTAAAATAAATAAATCTTAAGATTAAAAAAGCATCTGAAAAATAACACACTTTCAGCATCACAATTTAAGTGATTCCCCTGTAAGCTTTGCTACCCAGATTCACACCAAGTGAAAACCCAGGTTGCATAAATAAAGTTAAAAGGAGAACATCAAGTGTTTAAGTCAGCCAAGGCCCCATATAATATTCGGGCTTTCCCCCAGATAGCCATTATGTTATTGTTTTTGCATGTATCTAGATGGAAATGAGGGAAAAATTTCCCCTAATTGATCCATATGAGTATATGTATACTCATCTATCGTTCTTAGACTTGGCATATTTCTCCATGTGTAATCTGGTGTTACTATGCTTTCTGTATAACATTAGGGGATAATTCTCGGTAGCATCTAAACTCTATAAAAATCAAGACAGTTTTTCTCATGGTTTACCTATACATTGTCATCTTATCCCATTGCAAGGCCTTTTCCCCCTTCTCATAGTTGGAATGGAATTTCTCCTGCTGCTTTTCTTTTGCTTGAAATAGAGCCAGCATGTACCTCAGGCAACAGTGGATGCCAGAGTCTCAGGTCACACTCACCTGGAGCTGGTGTTTGCTATACTATCAGATTTCAAAAAAGGTCATGATTGGCAGAAGTCTCTGTAAACGTTGGTGTGTTAGTTTTGAGCAAGCCTCTGCTCTTTGAACTGACAGAGAAAGCCAAAGTAGCTTGTTTGAAAAGTCATGTCATGGTGTCCTGGAGATGTCAGACAGATGGCTGGTCTTGTTGTTGCTACTTGTTTTGTTTTGCTTTGTTTTAAGTAAAAAATAAATCCTATTTAAGTAATACCAGCTTCCTTAGTCTGTCACACATGAAAAAGGTAGGCAGGGAGATTTTACACAGCCATAGTGCAATAAAACTCCCCCACCCAATTGTTTCCTTGAATCTCATATTAAATCTTCCAGAAAATATACAATACTGTTTTATAGGAAATAAAAAAAATTCTTTGCTTTTAAAAATAGAGATATACCTTCTTACTCTCCTGTTGAAAGTGAATGAAACTTGGGTCTAGTTCGAAATATGACTATTATAGAACACAAAGACAAGAGTCGAATGGCATGATGGCTTCAGATAATTTAGAGTATTTGGTGACAAAGTGAAATAGGAAAGAAACAACTGCTGGTGTCAAAAATTGAAAGAGAATTGTATGACCGGCTAATGTAGAGTTAAGAGAGAAAAACAGTGATTTCCAGGCATAGGAGCTTGAGACTCTGCGGAGCATCATCAAGGCTTTTGATGGCCTTGGACTTATTGAAGTAATGGCTGTAAATGATAGGCAGCTTCGAGTTACTCAGTGTTGGCCTTTCATATTTAAGCTTCAGCTTATTGGCAGGTGTCCACCCACCAAAGCAGAATAAAAAGCACATGCGTGAGGCAATCTTTGGTGTTATATGATTGAGTAAAAGTTTTTTATGGGACAGGAAAATAATTTGGCTTGGAGTAAGTCCTCCTGGTGACTCCTCAATCTGATCTTTATCTTCCTTCTAACATAGACCCTTAAAAAAAAACTTTCCTAGTTACGTCCTGAGTTCAGGTGTCTCCATGGCTCAGTTTGCTCCCTGGAACCTTGTTGCACATACTTTTCTTGGAAATAATACTGCTAGTGTTCTGTAATTACAGTACACATCTTAACATGTCTGTATTTTTTGTTTGCTCCTTCGTCTCCCTGGTTTGAAATCATTACACTAGAGTTACAAGCCTACATAAAGTGTTATTTTATATATAGTTACAAACAAATTCTTTTACTTGAGGATTATATCTAAGAGGAATGGGTGTAGCAGCCTTACCCAAGCTTAAAATTTCAGATTGACCGAGCATCTTATTGCTTCTGCTGCTTTCTCATATTGAGATAAAATTTAGCATTTCACAAAGGGCAACCTATACTGCATGAAAAATTCTAGAAGGAATAGTTGACACACGACTTATTACAAATAGCAAGTAGCCTGGTTTTGTTTTGTTGTTTTGAATCCACCAGCTTTCTTTCTTGATCTGTCTTGTTGGCCATTCTTGAGGTTGTTGATATGGCTTCACAGAAACCACTGTTCTGTTTTAGTCAGCAGACTATTCCTCTCTTATAATTGTCTGCTGTAGTTTTCTTCACTAGACCACCCACAGTTATACTGAATCTGTCATTGTGGTCATAATCTTTCCTACTCATCTTACTGTGTTCTTGCTGTTTTACTCATGTATTTCTCTTCGCCAATGTTTATCTACACCAACATTATGTTTTCAAAATGTAGCCTCTTGTACATGGGTGGTTTATAACCTCCTCACACTTTTTATTCACTCATCAGCTTTATCAGGTAGCTCATCAACTGAAGCATTTAAAAACCATTCCTCCGTCTGTCCTTAAGCCTCCTTTGTGGAATCCCGTCTCCAGCTAAGATTATCATGATTATTATTGTTATTATTTTCAAAACTATTAATTAAACACCACAGAACTCACTTGAGCAACATTGCTCTGAGGACACACGCTAAGGTTTGGAGCAAAGGTGACATTTGAAAAAAAAGTCCTGACAGATATTTCACCCTAAGTAGGATTAACTCTTATTACCACTAATTAGACCACCACATTAATAAATGTTTCCTCCCTCTTTTTTATATTCTTATAAAAAGAAACAGGAGCAAGAGGCACATATCAGACACTGCACATTTGAACTTCTCACCATGGCTTCCCTCAGTGGTCTCCTTGGAAAGGGGTTCTTCACTAACCACTGGTGATAGCCACTGGCAACCAGAGCCTATGTGTTTCAGAGATACCTTCCATTCTGGGGCATGCCTTCTGTCTGGAGAAGGAGCTGTCTATAGAGTTGCTGCAGGCTGTGAGCCAATTCCCTTCTCAATATTTTGGCTGACAGTCTTTTTAATCCAACTTCATTTTTTTTTTTTTTTGCCTATTCTAATCAGAGTTCCCTTCAGCACAGGACATCAGGTAGTTTATCTAGGGAAGAAGAAAAACTGACAGAAGAAATTAAACCAATTATTCAATTTTTTTGCATTAACAACCTCCTCAGGTGACTCTGTTACCCCTCCCCTCGCCATGATTCTTCCCTTCTTCCCGATGACCCCTGAAAAGAGGAGAAAAGGGGGAGAAGGGCCAAGGAAATGGTCCACACTGGGCAGAACTTCAGTTGGAGAAGATATCAAGGGTGTAGAGATCTTCCAGAAAAGGGGAAATGCATTGTAGAAGAAAGGGAAGCGGGCTCTGGAAGGGTGAGTGCCCCTAGCCTTGTCTGCGCACGCGCTGGTTTGCATCTCTTTAAGCCCAAGTCCAGTTCGAGTTGCATGCCTGTTTTTTTGTTTTTTGTTTTTCTTTTTGTTTTGTTTTTTCCTACCACAAAGAAACATAGTCCAGCTTGCCATGACTGTTCTGTTCAGCGATGGTCCTGTGGCGTCTGCTTTAAAAGATGCTTAAGATGTAGTCACTAGAATATAAAATATATGTCTGTCAACGTCCTCACTGTAAGTTATAGTTACAAGAGCACATCCAACCCAAGGAGGGCAGTCTTCTCTGTCTTCTGCTGTCTCTCTGAGGAGAGGAAGGGTTATCTACTCCTCAAGCTTATGATGTCCTTTATATTCCCAGTCATGGTGCTAGCAAGCCAGAGATGCAGACTTGTTTTCTTTCCTGCCTCTGCTTTAGACTAGATTTTGTATTGTACAAAAGTGGAAAGTAGTGGAAGGGGAGGAAAGGTTAGGGGATGGTTCACTCGTTAAAGCATTTTCCTTGAAAACATGTGGCCCTGCATTTGATCACAGCACTGGTATAAAAGCTGAGTATGGTAATACACTCTTGAAACCCGGAGCTGGGAACATACAGACAGGCAGGTCCCTAAGGCTCACTGGCCAGGCGTCCTCAACACTTGGTAAGAGGAGAGACTCTGCTTAAAAATAAAATGGTGGATGTCTCCCTTGGGACTGTATCCAAGATTTCCTCTGGCCTTCACACACAGGTGTACACACACACACACACACACACACACACACACACACACACACACGAGAAAAAAAAGGAGGAAGTCTCATATATTGTAATAATATATAAATAAATATTTCTACCCAGGCTCTCTTTACATACAAGCTACACATTGATTAGAGCTATGTCTAGAAAAAATACTGACAAAGGATGAAGTTGAAGTTGCCAAAACAGTCATTCATTTCTTCTTTCACATTCATTTTTGTCATCCTTTTCCATTTGTGCATCTATCAGGGACCTAAACCTTAGAATGTCTTTGTTTTAGGGGTGTTGTCTTTCCCTTGCTGTCTACTCTGGGATTATGTATTCATGGGAATGTTGTATCCATAGCTTTAGGGGGTCCAGTATTGTGTTTACGAGCAGTACCTAAAGAGAAAAGGAAGATTTTATTTTATACACTGACAAAGTTTTCGAGGGATTTTCATCTTGGGTCCTTAGGCCAGCATTCTGTCTCTGATCTTACAAAACAAAACGAAGGGGCTGGAGAGATGGCTCAGTTGTTAAGAGTGCTTCCTACTCTTCCAAAGATCCTGAGTTCAGTTCCTGGGAACCACATGGTGGTTCATAACCATATACAATGTGCTCTGATGCCCTCTTCTGGTCTACAGTGTACATGCAGGCAGAACACCGTATACATAATAAATAAATAAATAAATAAATAAATAAATAAATAAATAAATCTTAAAACAAAACAAAGGATATGAGCCATGGTAACAACTGTATTTTCATAAAAACCTGATTCCTGACTGACTTTGTTGAATATTTATAAGCAAATATCTGATAAGTATAGTCATTGAACTTGTCACTGATTTTAAAAAAATTGGTTAGAAATTTTAAAAAAAGCAAATAATAAATTATGTAAGATAATAGATTTTCTTATATTTTCATATGTTTATGAAAAGAAAAATAAAAAAGGAGAAGAATAAGTCAAGGGAGAGAAGAAGAGGTAAGTGACCCAATGACTCAACTAATAATGATACGAAAACAAGATAAAACACAAACATTTTAAAAGATGAGAAAGATAATGCAATATTAAAACAGGACTGACTAATTCAAAAAAGCAAAGAGGCAAGGGAGAAGGAAGTAGGAAGTGATGATTAAAACTTACATATTAACAGCGGGGTGTGGTACTCACATGATCATAGCACTTGGAACACTGAGGGACAACTCAAAGCTGCCAGGGCCCTGCCTGGGCCTCTTTGTGAGGAAAAAAGAAAAAAAAAATCAAAACTAAACTAGAACAGAATGAGCAAAGACAAAGAAATTAAATGTGAAAAGAGAAGACAGAAGAGGGAGCCATGACAGAAAAGAGGCCTGTGAAGATACGTTGGCATGCTGCATGCCAAGTGTGCGTGAGGCCCTGTGTTTAACCCCCAGAACCACAGAAAACAAACATGGTTGGGGTGGATTTGAAATACCATCTACCATGAAACAATCCACTGTTGGGGGAGGAAAAAATCCCTGTGAAAACAAAATAAAGAGACACTATAGGAGAAGATAACAAGGGAATTAATGAGGCCAGCGTTCCAGCCCTCTGAGCAGCAATGACCTTTGTCCGTACGTACTAGCTTTTCTTTCAGCTCTCTTCAGCTCAGTCCCCAGTGGGAGCCTAGTCTGTGCTCTTGGCTTCCTTAACTTTCATTTGAGGTACTTGCCTAGCAGCCAGAGGGTTTATGGGCTGAGCCAACTCTGATTGCTGTTCTTCTGGTCAGGACCCCTTGGGGCAGGCTGCAAGCTTTCTACCAGCGGAGCCAAATCTCCAGTACCTTAGAATGTTTGGCTGTGGATGGAGAAATGGGCACACAGATGTGCCAGTTCAAAACCTAGGGGTGGCAGAGACTGAGGGCTGGTGGGATTTACCTTACCAGGGTCCAACTTCCCACTACTTAATCTGCTATGCATAATCACTTGCAACTGCCTGCTTGCCCCGTAATCCTGGAGCTCAGAGCTCTTCTTGGTACTTTCTGTAATGGAGGCACCCACCAGGAGGAGACTTAAGTGGTAACAAACACACACAAGCCATCTGTGTGACTCTTCATTTCCACAGCACTCTGTAGTCCGGCCTCTGACTCCCTAAGTAGCTGAGGAGAACCTTGAACTTCCAATGCTCTTACTTCGACTTGCCAAGTGCTGAGATTACAGGTTTACAACAGACAACATGTTCTGTCTCTTCGGTGTTGGGAGTTGAAACCAGAGCCCCAAGCATACTAGACAAGCACGTTAACTAGCTTAGCTACATCCCTAGCCCCTGAAATTCTGACTCAGCATCTTTCCTCTATAGCTAGAACAGAGCTCCAAGCCAGCACTGGACACTTGCTATATGTTCCTGGAGCCAGGACAATGCAAGGACACTTGATTCCATTTGCCTGAGCATAAAGACGCTTTGCAAAATGCCCTGAGTCCTGCATACTGACTGATTCCCTGGATGAGGCCAAACTGTCTCAGTGGCATATGTCTCACAGTGGCATCGTGCTGTGCACACACCAGGACCCACTTCTCTGACTGTGCTTCCCAGGCTTCTTCTCTTGATTTGGATCCTGCCCTCTGTCTGCCATGGTATTTATGTAGTCTCTGTCCTGGACCTTCCTCCCCTGAATCTCTACATTCTGCTTTCTGAACACTTCAGATGGATGTTCATATGATGTATATGTATATGTTTGTATTTTTACTTTCTAATTTTTTTTCCTGACTTTTCACCAATAGAGCTATAATGAGAGTTTTTAGGCTCTTTCCCTTTCCCCTCTGCCCTGTTACCTCAGTGATTGCACATGCTCATGTATTCTCTTCTTGCAATTTATCTTTATTTTTTAGCGAGTAAATACTTTATTTATTTATTTATTTATTTATTTATTTATTTATTTATTTATTTATCTGAGACAGGATCTCACTATGTAACCCTGGCCGTCTTGACCTCTGATTTACCGAGATCCATCTTGCCAGGCCCTCAAGTGTTTTTATTTTGTTCTGTTTCTCAAAGAGTCTGTCTGTCTACTACTGAAAGGTCAGTGCCTCCCTGCTGGTCCCACATCTTGTGCTCTCTAGCCACTCCAGACCCATCCTCCAGAGATGCGTGTGATGTCGAGGAGCCAGGAGTCAGCCATCTTTTTCTTTGTCTGTGCGGAGTTTTAACTAATGCTTCTTGCTGCTGTTCAGGTGAATGTGGCCACAGCTATACACCTAGCTCTTCCAGTTGCATGTAAGATATGATCTTGTGCCACTGGGTCCTGCCCATTACCAAGTTTCTCCTCTGAAGAACTGCCAAGATGCATTCGACCGCTTATTCTTCATTCTCAGTACCTTTCCCTTTTTAGCGTTTTGGAAATGGACCATGCAAACACCCCAGCTGGACCTTTGTCCTGGGATGGAATCACTTAGAGAAGGAGACACATGTCTTCCAGTGAGATTTAGTCACGGTGTAGTGACATAAGGGGATTTCATAGGAACAGGAAGATAACCAAAGATCCCATGTGGCATTAATCTTCTCCGTGCCTGTCGAGTGAGTACAACCCGTGTGCCAAGCACTGAGCTGCATGCTTTGGTTGTGCAGGGCAAAGTAGAGAAACTGAAGGACTACGCCTAGAGCTTGAGAGCTTAGAGTTGAGTTATACCTATCACATCCCCAAGGCGACTTGAGTTTCCCTGGTGCCCTAAGCTTAAGAGGATGACACTGACCAGAGGAGAGAAACATTTACATAACCCCACGCTACCTTTTGGTTCTCACACTGGTGGCCTAAGACTTTTGAATGAAGCTTGCCAAGGATTTTGATGAGTCTTCCCACAGAGTCTAGCTGTGAGGCAGAATGAACTGGCCGAGCAATTGCAACCCAGAAAGCAACATCGCCAGTGGGACTCCCCAAGGATGCTTGAGCACTCAGAGAAAAGTCAAAGTCAACATTCACCAGCCGCTTTTGTGCACCTAAGTACAGTGAGTGTTGTAGAGGTGGGGATGGCCATGGCTCAAATTGAAATGACCGAGAGGAAAGAACTGAATGAAGAAAGTTTATAGGTTAGAATTTGCATGATACAGTCACCCACTCAATGTTTGTTGAGTTGTTGCATTTACAGACATGAAAGTATCTTAATGTCCTGTGTGCCCTTATCCCTATGCTTCTGAGCACTTAGCCAATAATCATGGAGAAAGTCATTAAAATGTAAATGATGAATGCTAACTTAGTGTGTTTAACCCTCTTGTACATGCTTCTGTACATGTAATATTGGAAACCCTGGGAATGTCTCTAACAAGTTAATTGGTTTTATGGGTGATTTAGTTAACCTTGTGCCTTTGTTTTAAGATTTTTAAATCCACTTCTGGTTTCTGTGGGCACTAGGCATGCAGCTAATACACATATGTACACGTATATGTTCATGCAAACTCAACCGTAACAACAAAAATAGACACATATTTTAAAAGGGGCAATTGTGATACATGATAGGATAGTACTCCAATAAAAAAATCAGGAATTAAAATTTATAACCAACAATACTGACCTGTTTCTTATACAAAAGCTAACATGAGCATTATATTCCTATTTCTATGAAGTTCAAGGACAGAAAAAGGTAATTTGTGGCAATAGGAGTCTTACTGAAAGTACTGATAGGAAGGAAGTATTGGTGGAGTTTTTATGTGTACTACTCATGTTCTGCACAGCGATTTGAGGGAGATGGTGTACGGACTCATCTTCTGTCAGCTGGAAACACAAACCAGAGTCATCAGAAAGAAGGGAGCCTCAGTGGAGAAAATGCCTTCATAAGACCAACCTCCAGGCAAGCCTTCGGGGCATTTTCTTAATTAGTGATTGATCAGGGAGGGTCCAGGCCATTGTGGTTTGTCCTGTCCCTGGCCTGGTCCTTTAATTCCAGCACTGGGGAGGCAGAGGCAGATGAATCACTGTGAGTTCCAGGCCAGCCTGGTCTATGAAACAAGCCTAGGACAGCCAAGGCTACACAGAGGAACCTTGTCTTGAAAAACAAAAACAGAACAACAACAACAACAACAACAACAACCAAAAACAAAAAAAGCAACAAAAAAAAAAAAAAAGAAAGAAAGAAAGAAAAAAAGAAAAAAGAAAGCCAAGCAAGCCATGGAGCTCAATCCAGTAAGCAGCACCCCTCCGTGACTTCTGTATCAGCTCAGCTCCTGCCTCCAGGTTCCTTCCCTGCTTGAGTTCCTGTCCCGACTTCTTTTGTTGATAAACAGCAATATGGAAGTGTGGGCTGAATAAACCCTTTCCTCCCCAAGTTGCTTTGGTCATAGCGTTTCATCAGAGTAAGAGGAACCCTAGTGAACATGGATAGATAGATCAATAGATTTTATATATGTAATACATAGATAGGCAAGTTTTAAATGAACTAGTACAATTTTGAAGATTTTAGTTAATCTTTAATTCCAATATTTTGGAAACTAAAATTTCTAAATAGTAGATATTTTAAAAGGACTATTTATTCACTGAGAAACAAAATAATAGTTTGGAGCATTGGAACAGTGGGATTGACGGTGTCTTCAGAAATAAAAATAATAAATGACTTGGTAATTGTTGGACACAGATGTGTTAAACTTTTTGATCCAATATGGAATATAATGGACTTGTTGTTGAAGATTAAATACAGTAATACAGTTTTTGAAAATAATTTCACAAAAAAAAGAAGGAAAGAAAGAAAACAAAAGAAAAAAAGAAAAGCAACAACAAAACGGTTTGTAAAAGCTTAGTTACATATTGAAAATTAGATTCTTTTAAGTTGGGCACCATAGATTAGCCCACTAACAAGAAACTATTTATATCACTTTTACTTCAAACTCTTGGTGGAGGTCTTTGGAAAATCAGCCAGTTGCTTATGCAGTATATCATCTCCAAAAAGGGGAAAAAATTACAAACTTGCAAGAAAACTGGAAACATCTTCCTTCACAGGTTGTGATCCATCTTGACAGGCCTAAAACTGTGACCAAGGCCAGGAACAAGTCCTCTCCCCCTCAAAGTGTCCAAAACGTAATACCATACTGAGGGCTGGAGAGCATGGGAGAAAGCAGTGCTCATGGAATCCTGGTGTTTATGCTGAGTCACTCCTTTCCTGAATGTTTTAGCGTTCCTCATTAAAACAACAGCAACAACAACAACAACACAAAAGCAGTAGTTATCAGAGTTTTATTACTGGTTTTTCCCTGTTTGTTATTTAACTTATCATTGCTTTATTTTCTCTGAAATTGAGTAATACATCAAAGCAGAATATCCAATGACTGTTACTGTCTAAGTTTTGACTTTTGCTAACAACTTAAAAAATACTTTTCTCTCTTATGGTTAATGTGCACGTACTATTTATATATAGGAACACAGAGCAGTAAGGCCCCAGGGAAGAGGGGTCCACTGTGCTGGTTACACAACAGCTGTGACTGCTTCACACTGCCCCTTACAGGTCCTTCAGGGGATTGGCCAGCAGAGTAACTCTGGAGCCAGACCTCCTGGCTCTGTTTCCTGCTTGTCCACTTAATGGGTGTGTGACCCTGATCTTGCCATATCCACTGTTAGTGCACAGGGGACAACACCTCGTCCTTGGGGTTCTTATAGTGATTACAAGAATGAATGAGAGAAAACCCTTTATGTGCAAAACAATGCTTTGTCAGAGCAAGGTTGCCGTAACTAATAACTGGGGCTCTCCCCAGCTCCCCAGGGATCATGGCCATAGTCCTGAGGACAAAGGGAGCATAGGTGTGGGGCAGGGACTTGGAAGGCCTTGAGCACGATGGAAATGACCTTCCAGGAGCAGCCGTGGAGAGGCAGATCAACTTTATTCCAGTGGTGAGGGGAATATATAGGCCTTTGGGGAGGAGGTGGGCATTTCCAGGGTAGGTAAATGATGTCTTTGGCCATATGGCTAAGACGCTGACATGCCACTCTAACATGGGGAGACATTCTAAGAATCTCAGGTGCTACCTGAACAGATTCTACTAGGAGAAAGGGAGTTGTGCCTGTAATTTCCCGGAGGGCTATGTGACATTCCTCAAGTAGAGGGAGTGGGGTCTGGGATTCCCTCCAGGGAGAGAAGAGGAAGCCATTTTGACAAAAGGAGTCTGCCATTTTGCACTGACGTCAAGACTTTCCTATAATGTCAGACTTTGACCTTAGCAGCAAGATTTGGGGACATTATACCAATATCAACTGTTTCATCTATGATAACTAATAACTTCTACTGAGAGAATGCTGAAATCTCTGATGGGATGCTTAAGACACTTAATATGCAACTGTTTTTTAACTTAATAATTATTTATTTTTCACAAGATCTCTACTTTAAAAAAAAATCTATGAATATTTTTCCTGCCTACATATCTGTGTACCACATGCATTCCTGATGCCCATGGAGAGCAGCAGAGGGCAATGTATCACTCGGAACTGGAATTAGAGATGGGTGTATGTGTGGTATGCAGATGCCATGTGGGTACTGGGAATAGAACTTGGGTCTTCTGAAAAAGCAATGAGTGCTCTAAACTCATGAGCCACCTCACCAACATCTAATTACTTATACTCTATTTATTCCTTTTAAGTGTTTTTCTTCCAGTGCTAAGCAGCTAATTCAGGACCCTGCACATACAAGGCACACGTGCTTGACCACCGAGCGCTCACACACAGGCGTAATAGCCAAACACTTTTGTCTGGGTCATAAAACACTGAGATCTTGTACTCAGAATAAAGTGGATTTCTGATACTTTAATCCTAGATTATTATCACTGAATTGAAAAAAAATGTAAAAAATGGAGTAAGCACACATATATAAAACCAGAGTTTTAGGGGGAATTCTTACGGGACCAAGGCAGTTCATCAGACTCGCATGCAATCAGAAAGATGAAACACAGTTTTCTAATTACTAGGGTATTTAAGCTGGTGAAGGGCCAAATTATATCTTGCATATATTGTGCATGATGAAGCAGACTAGTCTGGCAAAAAGATATAAAAGCAAAGCTTGTGTATTGTTTTAAATTTGAGGAGTTTAAACATTTTTGCATGTTCTCTCTGTGCTTTTATAAAGTGGAGATGGATGGGGATTTGGAGTGGTTGGTTTTAATTACAAAAGCATTTTATTTTAGAAGTCTGGTGATATTTATTTAAGCTCACTATTATGTTACTACAGTGCTTTTCAAATGTAAAGTAAAATTTGAAAAATGCAACTAATTAGAATAAATATTTTATTAAAAGGCATACCTAATGATATTTTCCTTCATTAGCTTAAAATCACTTTGAACTCTTGTTGCTGTTATTGTTTTGTTTTAGTCTTAATTTTTTAATTGCTTTTTTTTTCTAGTTTAGGTCTTCAAATGTTCTAGCTTGGTCTAAGAAACATGTTTACATAAACAAGGAATTTAATTTGTTATTTTAAACTTACAAGTTTAAAGAAAAACGTAATTCCCAAATACATTCTCTTGGTTTTCCATTGGTGAGTTCTTCTGCTGTGTTTGGTGTATGCAGGACTCTGGCAAAGTATATGTACCGGTGGACGAAGGGATTCATAAGGAGTTGAACATGTAAGTGCCTGAGCGATAAGCCAGACTTGGCTGAGTACAGCAAATCCTGAACTGCCCTCATTGCCCCAAGTCTTATTCACTTTCCAATAGTGCATGACAACTCCTCTGAAACAATATATGCTAGCTATTATTTTTGCAGATGTGTTTCAAGCATGTTACATGTGCCATGCTCCTAGGATGTGTAATTCATTCAACTTGACTTTATTCAGAACAGTTCTATGACTCAGCTTCTCTTTAATAAGCTAGGCTTAATTAGTCAATTAATTAACTTATTGTGCTTTGGACTGAACCCAAGCCTTGGCATATGCCGACCAAGTGTTTTGCTGCTGAGCTACGCATCATCTGTAAAGCTGGCCTTCTAAGAAAAGAAGTAGGCCAAGTGGCTGGTCTTACAGGGCTATCAGGTGTTCATTAGCTCTACTTGAGTGAGACTTTCTTAGGATCCTGGAGGTTACATGTGATTTAATGTTTTTGGAACCGTATTTTTGAGTTGTGTATTTTTTAAGTTGTAGTTTATTTCTCTCTATAATGAAGTAGCAGAAGATGGTAGAACAAGGCTTTGTTATCAAGTAGCAGCAGAGGACAGAATAGATACATTTTCTTGGACCAGAAGTCATTCTGTAAGTGCTTGTGTTAGGATTCTGCTTCAGTCTGCCTACCTGTGATGTCATTGCCTACCTCCCATTGGGCATGGCCCTACCCAAGACCATAAAAGGCCAAACCCTCCTCATGGCTCTCTCTCTCACACCTCTCTCCCTCTCCCTCTTATCCCTTATCTCTTTCTTCCTTTCTCTCCCTATCTCTCTGTCTCTGTTTCTCTTTGGAATACCTGTCCCTCCTTTCCTTCTCTCCCATGCTCATTTAATAAACTTCTCCATGTCATATCTGTTGTGTGGTGCATATTATATTTCATAAAACCTTGGACACACTTGGAGTTCTTGTCTCTAGTTAGTTTTCCATGGCCAATGATGTGGAGCCCAAGCATGAGGATTAGAACTATGGACCAAATGAGAGTAAAATCAGGAATTACAAACCATGCTAACAGATGTCAGAGAAATTAAACTACTTAGTAGAGAAATAGCATCTAGATTCTCTTGAAACCAAGAGACACAGGTCTCTAAACTGAAGTCCAGACACCCAGAATGGATTGGCAGGCTGGGAGAACGTAGAGAAGTTTTTGTTGTTGTTGTTTTGTTTGTTTCTTTGTTTGTTTTTGGCAACTCACCAAACTGTACTTCTGAGAGTCTTGCTGCCTTTGGGTTCCGAGGCTGGCTCAGACTCAAAGGCAAATTGGGCAAAGCTTAATGGGCATAGCTTCACCACCACTGTTGTATAAGGCACCTTGGAAGACTGATCTAAGAAACAGGTCAATTGTGCTGATGGAGATGACATTTTTTTTTAAAGGATGGCTTCTGGAGTCTCATCAGGGAGAGGTGTCAAATGTCATATCACCATTTGCCATGCCGTGTTGGGTTTGTTTGGGAAATCATCACTGCGCCTTCCCCAATCATCTGACTGTGAGCACCTCTCACTCCAGCATGCTTAGTGTGAAGCCTTCTCTTGGCTCACAGTCCAGAATGCTGCTGTTGTCAGTGAGCTGGCCATCCTGCCCTAAGGCTTAATGCTAATCTGAGGAGAGGGTGGGCTGTAAATAAGACTATCCACCTCTTGGGTTATGGGGATAGACTAAAGAGCCTCTGATAAACTCTTGGTCTGCAAACATCCAACTAAGCATTCTTCCTTTGTGAGATATAAGATGTCTGTTGTTTTATGAACTAGCATGAGATAGCTCACAGAGGGCTGTTTTATTGGTTACTAATTCCCTCTGGGCCAGCTATTGCGAGATCAGTTTATATTGTCAAAAGTAAGAAAACTGAATCCAAATGAAAATTGCAGAAGAGTCGCAGCCTGCCTAAATACTCCTTAGAGAAACATTTTACAGTCCCCAGGATGGCAAGAATGAGCGAGTGTGTGGGCTGTTCTCCTTAATTCTAGATGCTTACTGTCCATAACTTACTCACTGTGGCATACCTCCTGTCAGAATAAACTTATGTGCTTCTACAGTATTGTGAAGTGTAACTGACCATTGTTAGGTTACTAAGTGTAGCACCAACACACTTGGCATTTCCATGACATTTTACATTTAGGGATATTTTGCATGCTGTATTATTTATCTTATATTATAGCACTGCTGTAGATGGATTACTGACTTCTGCAGATGCACACGGGGATCTACAGACCAAAGACCTATGTCCAACCTTACATCATTGATGATTTAGATAAAGACACGGCTCAAAACCCTAATCTCTACCTCTACATAGATGAACCCACTAAAAACCCTGAGACTGAGAACATGAGCTCACACCTGTAGATCCCTTGCGTAGTTAGATGTTACTATTTCCTGTTTGCTCATGTTCTCTTCTGAGCCTTGTCATTAGAGTACTCCTGGCTGCTTGGTGCATTTGTCAGGGCTCACGTGCGTTGTATACCACTTGGCAAACCATGCTGTGCTCAAATAGCTGTGTGAGAAACAGTGGTGTTTATGGTCTGTAATTCTGCTCTGGAATGGGCCTTTACCTAATCTCTGTGGTTGGGTCTTTCTATCTTAGCCCACTCCCTGAAGGATTTGCCTTATTGGATCTGTCTACTTATCCCCCTAATCTAATATCCGGTTTCCAGCGAGGCTATGGTGTGTTGTTTCAGAAGAAAGCAGCATTCTTCCTTAGCTTGGAACTGGAGAACAGCGCTCTTATGTGGGCTGTGCATTTACATAATACTCAAATTATTTAGTTTCTTTTTATGGTTTCTGATTTTACTAGTTATAAGAAAGTGCTTAAAACTTCCGATTATCTGGTATTTAATATTTAGCCTCTTGATGGCTCATTATAATTGTCTATATTTCATGTACTACATCCAGAATATGTTATTTTAAAATAGATATTCTGAGTGAGCAGCATATGTCATTATACATTGGTCAAGTAATTATTTAACTATGGTTTAAGTTAGTTAATCATTTGGTTCATATCGTATTCCCATTACATATTAGGAAGACTAAAGTCATCCATGTTACATTGCAGTTGTTGACTTATCTTCAGTGGTAGAACAACTGTACATCTTTTCATTCACTGTTTTCTTTTCAGGAGTTTAAGATTCTGCATTAGCACCAGTTATGTCACTCTTAGAAAAGTGTATATTTTAGAGTAAAGAGATTCTTTAGAGTGGAAAACAGGAACCGTAATTTAATTTAAAAGAACTGGGATGTGTATTAGGATGTATGCGGCGGGGCTATACGGTGAAAGCCACGTGGCAGATCCAGGTGAGAGTTTTTATTAAGGGAGAGAGATCCAGAGACAATCTCTGGAGACACTGAAGAGGAGAGAGAGCCCGTTAGGGGAGGAATTTCTTTTATAAGCCAAACTTGCGCATGCGCAGAAAGTACACACAGCTTAGGGGGGCCTGAATCCTGCCAGGTGTTTCCAACGGTATGTTTCCGGGGTGGCTCTGAAGTTGCCTGTTTTCCCAAAGTCATCAGGTGTTTTGGGGTGGCTGTATCGCTGCCTGATTACAAAAAAAATGCTAGAATCCGAGGATGTATTGAATCCCTGGAACATGAAATAAAAAGTAAACACAAGCAAAAGGATTCATAGATAGCTTGATATCTAACAAAAACCAGGGACCATTTTTCTAACGTGTCAGGAGGACCTCTGGCATGAATTATACCAGATGGTGCAAAGTCGGTACACCTTATTGCCTGAAATTTACCAGTCATTGTGCAGAGTATTGACGTAAATGATATGATATAGTCTTTGACTCCAGCAGTATATGCATTTTATAGAGAATGTCCCAGAAGTTACTGTGACTTATACATGTTTCTAGTTGGAGAATTTAAAGATCCCACGGGAGATAAGAAGCTCTTAAGTCAGCACTCAGGGGTTGTATGAGAGGCGGGGCGTGTTTATGAGAAGCATCTCAGATGCTCAAGACTTGCCTTCTTCTACCCAATGAGCGTGCCATTTGTCCATTACACCCATGTAAAATAAAGCAGAAGTGAAAAGGAACCTGAAAGGGTGACAGGGTGAAGGCAGTGCAGTCTTCTTCCCAGCTTAGGACCGGGATCCGTTCCCGGAAGGAGGAGGTTACAAGTGCTGGCACTGCAGAGTGTGAGAAGGAGGCTGCTGTTGTCACAAAACAGAAAGATGGAGGAGGAATCCTCAGAGGAGTCTGATGTGTGACTGCGTGTGGCGATGAGGAAGAATGAGTCAAATGCTCCCACAGGCTGGACTGGGGATGTGGGATGGCTGCCTGAGATGTATGGACGGTGAGACAGAGCTGATTTGGCAAAGGCGGTTTGTTTCTACTTCCTGTTGACATCTGTTAATTCACCCCAATACAGGCATTGCCTGCTGTACAATGTCTGCTCTGGTGTTTAGTAGATGTGTCAGAATCTTCTGGGTCTGTTGTGACAGAGGGGAAGTCTGGGCTGTCTGTAGTTCATTTCTCAGACTTTTTATTACTTCGGCCTCAGGGCAGAATGTGATGGAGAAAATGGCTGATTTTCATCGTTTTCTTTTTCATAATAATTAGATAATAATCCAGAAATTGAGAGCAGCATATTATGCCCTTCAGGGAGCTGAGCTTTCTTACTGTATTCTAGTTTGGGTGTTAAAAGTCTCCTAAAGGCGCCCGTGTAGGTTCAGTCCACAAGGGGGCACTATGGATGGGCCTAGGGAAACAAATAGCTGGGACTGGAGATCTTCAAGGCATGGGGTACATGGCTGCAATGGGAACTGTGGTACCCCAGACCCTCTCTCCATTTCTTTTGCTTTCTTACTGGGAAATAAGTGATTTTTCCAAACCTAGAAGCAATAGGACCAATCAGCCATGGAAATGTTGGCAAGCCACAAAGCTGTGTAGCATAGTCAAATGTTTTTTCTTTATAAGTTTACCACTTGGGTATTTGTCATGGTGAATCAAAGATCACCCATACTCCTTGTAATCTATTGTTCAAGACTTTTTCTCAGGGCTATACCTTGTCACCAAATAGGCTATGGAAAAGGTAATATTATCTGGGCAGCCATGATGCCCAATTTAAATGCCAAAATTCTATGGCTGTAAGATAAAAAATTTCACAAGAAAAGTTTTAAATATTACACCTGCCATTATAGTCCATTAAGTTGTAAGATGGGTCTGCTTAGAATTTGGTCATATTGAACTGAAGGAGGAAGGAAGACATGTAAGTAGAAGGCTTTAGTAGCTACTGACCAAAAAATAGTTAGCTAGGCAGAAGATCATGCATAGCTGGTGTCATCACAAAGGCTTTGATTTCTAGAGATAAGCAATGAAGAACAGCAGGAGACAACTGCGTATCAAGGTCACAGCTTATGTGGGAGCAACCACAGCAAAGTCAGTGTGCTGCAGCAACTAGCAAAAGAATCTAGGAGTAGTGCTGCTCAGTGGTATAGCCTCGTGTGTACAAGGTCCTGGTTCCGTTCCCTAGTACATAAAAAGGGAAGCAAACCCCTTAAGTGCTACTTATGAAGGCAGAAAGAGAAGTGGGTAGGATGATATTGTAGAATGGGTAAAACTTTAGGGACAAAAACAAAGGGTGCATGGGATCAGGGAGAGCAGGGGAGAGAAAAGAGTGTGGAACACAACGAAAAGTGTTAGCTAACATCGCATATATCGTGCCCATGTTAGGGCTCTCCCACGGCATCGACTGAGGAATGTGCTCAGGTACAGAAGGAAGGATGTCAGGAGTCTTTTATTGAAAATGTGGACATACACTCTGGGTCACAGTAATGTCTGAGTGTGGCTTTAGGACGGGTGGCATGTGCTCCCTTGTTTCTGTACTGAGCTTGACATTAAAATACCAGGGTGAGATTGTTATAAACAGTGAAAGAAATTGTGTTAGGTATTATATATAGGTTGTTCCTGTTGCTGTTATAGTTAGCAAGTAATCTGAATGCCATTTGATTAATGCAAGCATGTGAATTGAATAAAATAAATATATAAAATATATATAAAATAAATAAAATATGGGGAGTTGGTCTTCTCTGGGACATTGTGGTGTAACTGAAAGTATGGATTTCCTAATCTCAATGGAGATCTGGGATTCTGGCATCTCCATTACACTGTCTCTCTAAGTATGTCTCTGAGTTGTAAATGAGTGTCCTAACAGGAGATGTAGCACGTAGTTCCATCCCGCAGTGATGCCGAAGAACCTTGGGTTTTACACACGACATGTTTGTTTGTTGAACTTGTGATCCATTTGCCTCCACTTCCCAAGTTCTGGGTTTACAGGCATGGCTAATCATAGTTGGCTTTTAGATGCCACCTTTATCTTCCATTATTTGAATCCAACCTGAGACAGAGATGGGGGAGGAGAGATAGACAGGGAGAGGGAGACAGAGAGGGAAGGAGGGAGAGAGAGAGAGAGAGAGAGAGAGAGAGAGAGAGAGAGAGAGAGAGGGAGAGGAGAGGAGAAGAAAGGAGAGGAGAGGAGGGGGGAGAGCAGATATCTAGAATCTAGATTCTGGTCAAAGGCAAATATGTTTAGTAGTTTTTATGAACTTGTTAGGTCTGCTTAACCAGTATTGCCCATTATAGAATATGGTATGTTACTTTAAATCTTCTAGAAGTCACACTTTATGAATAAAGACATAAAACTAAGGTGAAGGTATTCCTTAGGATTCATGGCTAAAGTATTGTCTTTCAAATCTGCAATCCACATAACAATTACTGGGGTCATTGATATTTCCCCTTAAAATAGAAACAAAGCCAGGAATGTTTTAGGTCTGTGCATATTTCACATGCCTGCTCAGCCACATGTGGCTCCTTGTTCTGTATTAGTTACTGTGGTTTTAGAGACTCAGAGCCTTTTGTTCTCTCCTTCTGCTGGTTTCAGTTTGTTGCTTGCAGGTCTCCCATGAGGACATTGTATGAAGGGTTTCTCTTCTATTTTGATGGTGAGAGACACTGGGCACCAGCCCTAATAGACATGCATAGTACATTAGAATCAAGCTGTTTTACTGTCTTGACCACTATTTGTGGGTAAAGCAAGTGAGCCGCAAGTAAGAATCCTTCCCGGTCCCCTCCCCCCCCCCCCCCCCGACTGTTTTTATTGTAGTACTTGGCTTTCAAAGCCACCTTCTTAGTTATATTTAAAATGATTTCGCTTGGCATGCATGAGGCTCTAGGTTCGAGTCCTGGCACTAATAAGAAAATAAAAAATGAAAACAGAACTGGTGGGCAATGATGTGCCGAGTACTACTAAGGGGTAGCAACCCTTTGGATGTCTGTGGCTGAGGAAAGCACTTGCTGTAAGTCTTCCTTCTATTGTGCTAGGCAAACAGCAGATTCTAAACCCTTAGTTCAACCTCTTGTGATACATCCATACATTTATAAATGCAATGGATACATTTACATTTTTGCTGAAAAAATATTTACTGAAAAAAATAAAATGAAAAGTCCTTTCCAAAACCAATCTGTAAATCTTGATTCAGTAACCAAATATTACTCCATAGGATTAAGAAGTTATAAAAAGTGCCCTAGTGCTTGCTCCCAGGTGCCTTAGTGGACAGGCAGCAGCCTGCAATTCACATCTTGTGAAGCTTTCTGTTTTGTGACTGTGGTTATTTTCATAGGGGGCCACTCACCGGTGTGTGTGTGTCTCCCATTTTACAGATCAGGAAACAAGGTCAAGGGGATTAAGGGATCTAAGAGTTTGTAAGATGTTGGGATTCATACCAGGCTTGTAGCTCAACTATGGAGCTCTCTTGTGAATGAAGAAAATTTACCCTTTTCCATCTTACACCTTCAACTTATATATGCCTGCTAGATAGTACCTCAGGTGCACTGTCAACTGTCTGTGTTCCAATGTGCCATCTTCCCTTTCCTCCCTTTGCACAGTAAGACTTCCCTGGCCACTTTTACAGAATGGTGGGTGAAGTGGAATAAAACACACACAGACGCACACACACACACACACGCACACGCACACACACACACACACACATACACACACAAATGTCTAGTTTTTACTTTTGTCTTATGAAAATTTAATGGGATGCCTATCGATTTAATTAGTGGAAACTATTCATTTTATTTAGTGTTAGTATTCATTTGAACCCATTTCTAGCTATGCAGCCTGGTCTGGCTATAGTGGGATCTGAAAGTATTGACTGGGCTCATGTTGTGAGGAACTTCTGTTATGTTCTTTTCCATGGCCAGACAGTACACCTTGTTAAATCATGTCTGTCACTGCTCATATAATATGCCAGGGAAATAATTTAAGTGGAAAAACTATTTACAACCAAAAGGCTTCTCCTGTTCACATGTGTCTTTTTTTTTTTTTTTTAATTACAGGAGCAAAAGAAAAGTACAGTAATTTTTTTGTAGAAGTAAATGCAATGATATGCCTATCTGTTTTGTCCCACAGTGTATATAGTAACTAATACCTCAGTGGATTAGGTGAATCCATTTAAGATAAAGGTGCCAAACTTTATTTGTGCTGTATATCTAGTTTCTCACAGTGTTCCCTTACTGTGACTCACAAGCTGCTCCCAAGGCACATTGCTGAGTGCCCAGTGCATCAGCACATGGCTGGTCCCAACATAGCTTTTTGAAGCTGCTCCTATTGTTTTTGTTTGTTTGTTTGGTTGGTTTGTTTTGTTTGTTTTGTTGTTGTTGTTGTTGTGTGTGTGTGTGTGTGTGAAAAGTTGTCCCTCTAGTACTGGAGTTGGTTTCTAGGATAGGTTAGGGAGGAATTCAGAGAACTCTGGAATGCTGTGTTCTGTGCTTTACAGAACTGGTGTCATCTGGGAGTTTGGGGCAGACTTGGGAATCGGAATCTGTTTTCAAAAGATCCCAGATAATTCAGTGCAATTAAAGGGCGAGACATGCTGCTGCTTTGTTTTCCGGAGTCTGGGGTCATATTCCATCCCCTCCAGCCTTCTGCCTAGTGGGGAAGTTTCAAAAAAAAAAAAACATTGCTGTAAGTGAATTAACTAGATCTAATATGACTAGGAAACCAAATGGATCCCTTTAAAATTCTGATTATATGGCCTAATTCTGTGGGTTTCAAATGTGTTAGTTCTGTGTTTTCTACTTTTTGGCTGAGTCCTTGGATGAGCTATGTTGTCTCTCTATTGTACTTTGGTCACTGGATTCTAAGAATATTCCAGCTTGAGGACTTTGAGCTCTTGTTAACCAGGATGTTGGCTAAAGAGGGACAGACGAAATTATTCTTAATACACAGGTTGCCTTTATTAAACTGATGGACTGGGACATCTGTCCTTTGGGAGTTCTGTCTTCTTCTGGATGTGTTCCCCTCTGGCTGAGGCCAGTAATTATTTCCACTGTCTTATGTATTAGAATGTAAATTAAAGCTTGTGGTCAAGTGTTTTTGAAATAAAATGAGGCAAGTTTTGGGAAGGAACTATGGAACTTCCTTTATGACCTTTATAGAGACCATTGTCTAAACAAGAGCCACTCAGGTTCACAGAGTAAAGGTTAAAGTTAAGAAACAACAAGCAGATTCTATCATTTTAGAAGGGTACTTGTCCCTATGTATGGAATGATGCATGGGAAGGATGGGACTCCATCAGGAGTTATAGAAACGCTTAGGAGATGCTCAGAATGTCAGTGATCCGCCTAACCCTCAGATTTCCTGGTAGGTGGGCTTCAGTTGCAGCCCAGCGAACTAACATTTTAAAACTTTGTCATGATGACCATGAACCACTGTGTAAGGAAGACAGTTAAGAAACACTGATCCAGCTGGGTGTGGTGGCGCACCCCTTTAATCCCAGCACTCGGGAGGCAGAGGCAGGCAGATCTCTGAGTTCGAGGCCAGCCTGGTCTACAAAGGAGTCCAGGACAGCTAGGACTACAAGAGAAACACTGTCTCAAAACAACAACAACAACAACAACAAAAACCAAACCAAAACAAAACAAAAAGCAAAAACAAAAGAAATACTCATCCAAACTGGGGTAATCAATTAGAGACTTTTTTCCTTTGATCTTTGCAAAATGTACTATAGAAGTCTACACTGGCATTGAGATGGAGGTACACCTGCAGAACGCACAAGAGAATCACCCTTGACTGACTTGATTCCTACCTATTAAGTTGTAAAAGTAGAGGAGAGGGAAAGATCTAGATTGATACCTGGTTTTCCAGCTTTGGTAGATGGATGGAGCATGGTGGTACCCTTATTCTGAGATACAAAGTTAAGAAGGAGGCATTGGCTAGACGTTTGGTTGTGACTCTTAGGAACTTAGTTTAGGACATGTCAGATAGAGACTTAACGCGGGTAACTTTAAAGGAGATACCTTTTTGGAAAGCAGGAAGCCGCAGGAGAATGAGGTATAGATACCATGCAAGAGACACTGCATATTATAAAGAAGAGTGTGCAGAGAACAGGACTGAGGCTCATCTGGGATTTTAAAATGTTACTAAGTGTATTAGGGTTTAAGTTAATGCCTTTCATTTTCCTCTTTCTTGAACAGGTTGTCAAGTTGCTTAGCAACAAACGATCACAAGCAGTAGGAATTCTAATGTCTAGTCTTCATTTAGACATGAAAGACATTCAACATGGTGAGTGTAAAAAAATAAAATGCAGTCATTTAATAATAACATTCGGGATAAATTTTATGATATTTGCTAGAAAGCTCTTGCAAACTTTACTGTTTTCATGCAGTTAGCATATTTCCTGTAGCATAACATTTTATTTGGTGTTTTTTCCCCCTGCTAGGTTATTATTAATATAATTTTTGTGCCTGTTTCATATCTTCTTAAAGGTCTAATTTTCACATGATGTCTCAATTCTGTTATTTTTGTGGCAATAAAATTGCATTGACTGGATAGCATTTATTTATCTATCTATCTATTTATTTATTTATTTATTTATTATTCCTTTTTTACTCTACAGACTGGGTACCTTGTTAAATAAGAGAAATTATTCCTTATAGTTCTCACAGCTTGAGGGTGAAGATCAGGACCCCAGCATGGCTAGACTCTGGGGAGGGCCCTGTTCTGGAATTCAGAGGTTCATGTTCTGCTTGTGTTCTGCTTGTGGTAGGAAGAAGCTAAGTGAGCTCTCATGCGTTTTGTTGATGCAAAAAGCAATCTTGTTCCTGAGGGCTCTACTCTCAAGGTCTAATCAACTTCAAAGACTCTCACTCCTAATTCAAAGACATGACTGGGGATGGGGGAGGGGCAAGGAAGATTGCAAAACCCAAACAGTGCGGTCGGTCGCAAGTCTGTTGCAAATATACTTAGTCTGTTGTTACAACAATTTAAGTTTGGTATCATCTGAAGCACAAGTCCCACTAGCTCTGTAACTAGTTAGATCATATCTGAATACCACCATGCAAGAGCTACTAGTAAACACTAATGTGGACCAGAGAGTGTAGTTCCTAGCCATTGGAAATATTCAGCGAAGACAGCCCCGAGAGAGAAGAGTTCATTGAGCCTTGAGTCTCAGGTGCCTGATAGATAAGCATAACGTCTATATAAGCCTGAAGTTCTGAATCAGCTCAGTACCATGCAGTATGAGACCTGCAGAAAGCGCTTGTTGCATTTGCTCGTTTAAAGATGTTCTTAGGATTAGGAATGCCAATTAGTGAGCTAAATTGCTCTACTTAGTGATGGACTGACAACAGGCATTTCAAGAGGCTGGATGGCTGTTGGTCTAGAATGTATTTAAACCATTGGATCTGAGCAGGGTGGCGCACACCTTTTATCCCAGCGCTGTGGTATGCAGAGGCAGGTGAATCTCTGTGAGTTCGAGGCCAGCCTGGTCTACAAAGCCAGGCCAGCAAAGGCTATACAGAGAAAACCTGTCTCAGAAAACCAACCAAGCAACGAACTAACTAAACAAACCAACCATAACGAACCAACCATGAAAACTAGAACCAAACCAAACTAAACCAAACCAAACCAAACCAAACCAACCATCCAACCAAAAAAATGCTGGGTAGAATATGGAACAAGTTCTCTTAGGTCCTCATGTTCCAAGATTCTGAAAGATACTGAAAGAACAAGCAATTTACATAATGTATAAAGTCATTATGCATATGGCTCTCAGGTTGAATACGGGAAATTCTTTTCCCAGGCATTTGGAACAACTATAGCATAGCCCCCAGGTTCTTCTAACTATAGAATGATGGACTTGATTTATTTATTTACCTATTTTTTTTTTTTTTTTTTGTGTGTGTGTGTGTGTGTGTGTGTGTGTGTGTGTGTGTGTGTGCGTGCACGCGCGTGCATGCGTGCAGGTGCCTGTGGAGGCCAGAAGAGGGCATCAGAAAATTTAAAAGCACTTAAAAGACTCCTGACCTGGGTTCTGGGATCCAAACTTAGATGCTAATGATAGAGCAATAAACACAGTTAACCACTGATCCATCTCCCCAGCACTGAAATTGCCTTCTCTAGTGATCAGCAAAGGTGATTTCAAGTTATCCTTTCTGATTTGCATTATTGATGATGATGCATGGAAGCCATTACTTTTTAAATGTTGCTTTAATGTACATTTTGGTGGACTTATGAAATAGTTTATGATTGGAATTTGGGTGATTTGTGACATTCTTTTTAAGATGGCTTTGGTGTCAGTATTGTAATGTGTTCTGCCTTAATTTTGACAAATATTCTTATGTCGTAGCTTCCTATCATATATATGCTAAGAGATGGTTAAAAGATGGGTAGAATAATTACATATAAGTATTTCAAATCTCCCTTGTGCTGCCCAGAGTCTTAGAATAGATTTAAAGCAGATTCAGTTATTCAAAGGAATGCTACTTTACCTATTAAAGAAATATGGTTTCAAGTATAACACAGAGCTTATAAATCATGAAAATTGTTACTGGCTTTCTAGTTTGCCTATTTGTGAACGCGGACTCCGTTTGCTAGTCCTAAAATATCATGGGGTATAATTCATAAATAGCACTAGCGTGGCATGCCCTGTCAATTGATGAGTTAACTCTTAATCAGAATTTTCGTTTTTATTAAATTGTTTTGATGGTGAGGAGGCTTCCTCAGGCTGAGACATTTCGGGGTAATAGTCACAGAAAGGAACGCCAAGGCTGGCGCCAAGCAGTACTTGGTGTTTCTGAAGCTGGCAGATGTAGCCCAGTTAAGTCATAGAATGAAATCTGAAAATAATGATATGGTCTTTTCCTTCAGTCAAATATCCAGCTCGGGTTGAGCTAATAATGAGAACCTTATGAACAAAGGAGTCCGCCTGACATCTGTGTCTGTGGTACAGCCAGCGAGAGTTCATTGAAAATTTGCTCGCTTAACATGCAATTCGAACAATAACATGGCGTGAACGTCAGTAGTTGAAGGGTCACACAGAATTATGCATACAGTTTATCCTATTAGGACGAGAAGGGGCTGTTCGAGTCCCTTGGAAGCCTTGCATGCCCGTTCTCTAAAAACCTTGCCTGCTTTCACATCTGAACGAGGAAGCCGCTGCATCTGTGTGCCCTGCCTCAGTTAGGTGTAGGGGTCTCTTCCAGCTCTACCCTACACTTCTCTTCTAGGATATACCTCCACTGAGAAATCTATAGAAATGCAACCATCATTGAATTTTGGATAGGAAAGTGACTACAAAGTTTATCCAGACCTCCAGTGTCATGTTATTGAAGAAAACCTAAGACATCTTAGTGGACCAGTTTTTGGTCAGGTGGCTCACGGATAGAGCGGAGTGGACATGAATGCAAGCCTCTTCATCAGGCAGGGCTGCTCTTCTCCATCGGACATATAACTCACTGGGATTGCACTTTTCCTACTGTCAGTGCTGGTGTCTTTGAGGTAAAATATACGGTGCCATTTTAAAGGTTGTCCTAAACCATCAGATGGTTTCCAGGATGACATCCTCCAGAGCCCTCGTAGCCATCAAAATGGTAGCTTTCACCTGAAGACCAAGTTAGAATATGTGAGATAGATTCCCTTCTTCATCCAGCATTCAGAATGTTTATATACAGAGGGTTGTTAAACATTTGGGCCTGTCTCGCCTCACTTATATTTACTAGAACTGTTTTTTTTTCCCCCTCTTGTCAAAATGCTACCAAAGTCTAGAATTAACTTTGCTTTGTCAGGATTCTCCTGTGAGGTGCCTTGTCAAAGCGATGAGGGTAAGATTGGCATTCGAGATGTCAAGGCCTAATTATAATCTTTTAAAAATGATTCGTTTTATTTTATAGATAGGAGTGTTTTGTATGCATGGATGTCCGTGCACTATGTGCATGCCTGGGGCCCATGGAGGTCAGAAGAGGGAATAAGATCCCTTGGAAATGGAGGTAGAATATAATTTAGTTGAAATTGAACCCAGGTTCTATGCAAGAACAATTGTTTTTTAGCTGCTGAGCCATCTCTCTGGGCCCTAATTATAGTCTTGCTACCATCAATCACTGTGTCAAGTTTTGCCCCAAGTAACAGGTGGCACACATGGAATCCCCCACCCCTCGACATGCACAGATAAACACATGTTAAAAAAAAAAATAAGATCCTTAGATAACAAGTATAAAATTGAGATGCCATTCTGCTACCCGATCAACCCGAAGCAGGCTTTAGAACTATTTCTTCCCACCATACTGATGAATATTAAACAAGTGTTTATTAATCAACAAGGATAAAACCATATACAATGCACTTGGTAAATGTGATATTGCCTAACTTGTCGTCCTTGTGACCTTTGATGAAATCATTTCCTATAGCTATAAGCACGTCATGAAGGGGGGAGTCTACGACCTTTTAATCTACTCCAGACATTTATAAATCAAAGGCAGCCGGCATGTCTGGATCCTAAGCCTCAGGCAGCATCCTCAAATACCCAGCTTGTAGCTTCTCAGAGAGTTTGACTCTAGAGGAAGGGCGAGTAGGTGGAGAAATGGTAAGAGATTTTACCTCATCCATGTAAATCTAGTCCCACCAATAAAAGCCAGTTGTAGATATTTGTCTGCAAAGTTTTGAATAATGTTTGGGTGGGCTCTGTGCTTTGATATTTTAAAGCATGAATCTAGATGTGTTAGATCCCTCTCTGCGTGTGGACTTTTCTTAGGGGCTGGGTACCAGTTCCCCAAGACAAGGACCTTCAATGTGAGACTACTGACTGCCTGTAGAGTTAAAGCTTGAGCTGACTCATGGGCACCATCACACTCCACAGACCTCTACAAAGTTTGAGTAGATTGTGGATAACAGAGCAGGGGATGCCATATACATACATACATACATACATACATACATACATATATATATATGGGTTTGGCATCCTGCAGGCAATTAAATCATAGTTATAAAAGGGAGGATGTAGTTTCTTTAATGTTTTTTTCCTCATCCAATATTAATTTTATTGTTAAAGATTTGTTCCAGTCTTTCATTCATTCATATTTTTTATGTGTATGTCTGTGCTTGTCTGTATGAAGCCGTGTGCATATGAGTGCAGGTTCCTTTGGAGGACAAAAGAATGTTTCATGTTTCCCAGAACTGAAATTACAGTCGTTGTGAGCTGTGACTCAGTGTAAGTTCTAGGCTCTCTGCAAGAGCAATACACAGTCTTCGATGCTGAGCCAGCTTTCTAACCCTGATTGTGGTTATTTTCAGTTTTTTTTTAATCTGAGGCCTAAGATTGCTTAAATACTTTACAGTGTGTGTGTGTATGTGTGTGTGTGTAAGATATATTGTGTTTTTATATGTATATATATACATATGTGTATAAATATATTGTGATTTTATATATGTGTGTGTGTGTGTGTGTGTGTGTGTGTGTGTGTGTGTGTGTGTGCGCGCATGAGGGGAGAGAGGGGGGGGAGGAAGGAGTGGGGGGAGAGAGAGAGCGTGCGCTTTGGTAGGTTGTATAGATAGATACTTGGCTTACTTGTATAAAAAAAGATGTCACTATGTAGCCCAGACTGGCCTTGGGTTTCTAATCTTTCTTTCTCAACCTTAAAACTGCTAGGATTGCACAGGTTTGCTAGTATACCTGGCAATAGTATGTGTGTGTGTGTGTGTGTGTGTGCATAAGCATACATGTGGACATCAGAGGATGACTTTCAGAATTTGATTTGATTGGGAGAATCAAACCCAGGTCATCAGGATTATGTGGTGGGCACTATTACCTCCTGCGACATTTTGCTGGCTTCAATAGTATTTATATTTCAAGAGTATTCTCTTTATATTCGAATAGTTATATTCTAATAGTATGTATATTCTAAGAGTACTCTCTTTATTTTCTAATAGTTATATTCTAATAGAATTTATATTCTAAGAGTATTCTCTTTATATTCTATTAGTTATACTATAGTTTTAAGAGTATTGATGGTCCCATAATTTCTCTTAGTTATTGATTTTAGGAAAATGAAATTATAAATTATTTTCACATGTGAATTACATGAGAAAAAATGTTTACAAAATGTTTGGGATTGCACTCTCAAATGAGTCTCTTGTCCTGGGTGGAAAACTCAAGCACTTATAGAAAAACCCATCATGAGTGGTGTGGTTTGCATGTGAAATCCCCTCCACAGGCTCGTATAGTGGAACACTTGGTCTCTTGCTCCAGTACCTGTGCATTATGGTTGCAAACTCCTCAAGAGGATGAACCTCGGTTGAATTAGTCCCTGGGGACTGAGGTAGGGAGCTGTAATGCTTGGTCTCCACGTCCATTCCCCGTCTGTTTCCTGAGTGCAGATGCAGTGTACCTAGCCAGCCCCCAGCTTCTGCCACCTTGTCTCTCCTGCCATGCCTGCTTCCATGTGTCCACTGATCCTCTGCAGTGATGAACTAGGTCCCTCTGGGTCTGTAACCCCTTTCTCCCTTACACTGCGCTTATCAGGAATTTCATCATCACAACGAGGAAATAACTAAGCCAGTGAGTAAACGTACCAGTGATGGAAAACAAACTCTGAGTCCTTGTAAGATGGGTGTGATACACAGAGGACAGCATGTACCAGACCTTTCCCAGGTTTCTAATTGCCCATAGGTCATAGAAGAATCAAATGGTTTACCCTAGTCTAGTCTTTGGGATGCTTGTTGCTTGTTTCCAGCTTTTTTTTTTTCTTCTCACATTACTAGCATAGTTTTAATTTCCTCTGTACCAGTACTCCGTGGATTAAAAAAAAAAATCTCCTTCCAGGTTTCAGGTAACAGTGATTAGAAGAAGAGGTTGTGGGGCCAGGTGCTTGCATTTTGTTGTAGACTTGATGTTTGTGCCAGAGTCACATGCTGAATTCCATTCTCAATGTGATGGTATTTGGAAGTAATGACCTTTAGTAGTTCATAAAGATGAGAGCCCTGTTCCAGAATTCCTGCCCTTCTAAAGAGTAGAGAGACCGGAGTGTTCCATGTTCATCTCTGTCTCTCCCCATCTCCCACCCCCTGCTGTGTGACACAGCAAGTAGGTAAAAGTAAGTAGCTATCTACCCGATGTCAATGATCCTATAGCCATCACACCATTAGCATGTTCTGTTGTTTGTTTGTTTTAGAGATCAGATCTCATGTTGTACAGTGAGCTTTAAACTTAGTATATATGTAAGGCCATCCTCTCTCCACCTCCCTCCTGGGTACTGGGATTACAGGTGTGCCTTGCCCAGCTGATGTGTGTGTGGTGCCTGGGGTAGGACCCAGGGCTTCACCGATGCTTGGGGAAACATTTCGTCCATTGTGCTCCATCCCCAGCCTCTTTCAGGACTTTAGTGTTGGACTTCCTTCCCATTCTCTAGAATGTGTGACAAAAGAAATTTCTTTTCTTTAGCGGCCCAACTGATTGAGATAGATTTGAATTCCATTTCTCCAACTTGGTAATGTTGAGTAAACCTGGTAAAATCAGGTCCTCTTCGGATTCTTAGCTTACTCTTTATCATAAACTGTCCAAGATTTCTTTACCTATCGATACATAACACCTCCCATATTAAACCCTGAGTCGCAGTCCATTCTTCTGTCCTTCATAAAAAAATGACATACGTCCACAGACTTTGAGTAAGGAGCAGAAATGTGAACTATTCTTTCTTGATTCCTCTCAGTAAGTTTTCCTGTAGACTTCTGCTCTGGACCAGAGGTGGGAGGAGCATGCAAGGGCATTTCCTTCTTGCAGAGTTTGGAAGTAAGAGCAGCAGGAGAAACTGGGAATTTTAGCTCCAGGGGGATCTTGTGTGAGTCCTGTCATTTGCGTCCTCAGCCAGTGTTGCAGAAATGCTGAATTTAGTTACAGGGCCATCCCCATTTGTGTTTTCTGAATGAAGATAAATATAAGAATTATTTACCTCAGTGGCTCTTAGAAGTTGGGCACAGCTGGATCTTTGGACGGTGTTTTATCTCTAAGGAGAGCAGTTTGTTTTGGAAACTTGAAAGGCCGAGTGCTCCTATGATTGTGTGGTTTCTTAAACATTGTCTCCGTGCTCTGTGAGTCAGGCGCACTTCACACTGCACAGCTCCTTGGCCCTGGGTGGCGTGCGAAGGGAACAGTCAAACGGCTTCTGCCTTTGTTGGGAAATGAATCTCAGCGTGGGACGTGAGGAGACTCTCTAACTAGTGACACAGACAGAAACTTCCATTTTATTTTATTTTTCCTGGTAATCACTGTGGTTTCAAGTTCTGAGTAAAACACATCAGAATGCTTTCTTTAAAGAAAAAAAAAAACTGGAATGGGTTTTTTGGAACCCCTGGAGCTCTGAAGGACTGTTTTGACATTTCACGTGTGTTTAGGTAACCCACACATGGAGCAGTCCCTATACCCTCCCATGCTGCCACTGAATCATGTTTTTCATGCAGAAGTTTCTATAAACAAATTGTAGCTTACAAACTCCAGGTCTTTTTCATGCAGATTCTAGTTTCATTTTCAGAGACAAGGTTTTTTTTTTTCCTCACTTGCCTATTAATTACCCAAAGAAAGTTTATCTATAATCATCTGTTTATTTTTGTATGTAATGCTCTCAAAAAAGTGGGTTCAATGCAGGTAATGTTGTGTTTTCCCACTAGGGTTTCCAGTGTCTGGTTGCTTTATGAAGCTGCAGTTTACAAGGCTCTGCTTAGACGTTGCTTCATGCCTCCCCCCTCCTTTTTTCTAACCTTGAAGTGTTTTTGCTCACATGGGATATAGAATTTTAAGACCTGTTTATTATATTTATTGAGACATTAAAATCACAGTAAATGCTCTTGGATAGTGGAGTGAATGGTTTTCATTGAAATGCAAAGTCAGTTAGAAATAGAAATTTGAGAAGAGGTAGGCTGCAGTGAGCCCTGCGTAACCTTTGCATCAATTGTAGCCTTGTAGTGGATGGAGAAAAAGACATGTGAGATAGTATGCTTTCCTTAAATCCTACTTTCAGAAACCCAAGAGCAGAATATGCTTTAATTTAAAATAAACCTCATTACCTAGAGTTATTTCTTACAAGAAGAAAGGCCTCATACATCATTTTAAGTCACACATGGAGTATTAAGTCAAGGGAAAATAGTTAAGTCTTTTCTTACAGGCTCAGCAAAAAGCCCCAAAGATGATTTTTATTTTTTTACATTTTTATGATACTCAGACAGTTAGACTTCTTGATTTTACTTTTATGGGCAGAAGGAACATGAAACATGGGGTTTGCTAGGCTGTGAGTCTGTGTTCTTTCTCTTTGCTACGTTTCCTATATGAATTTTGCATCGTGTATATGTGTGCTTATTTTTGCTGTACTGTAGATTTTTTTTTTTGCTCTGGCAGCCTAAGCCCATAGCCCACTGTCATTTAGGGAACTGACTGCTTCATTGCTTTCTACAGTCATTGAATGGTAGCAGAATGCCCTGGCCCAGGGTGAGTGTGCGTGGGGGCAAAGCCAGAGCACATAGCAAGGATATATTTGCCACACTAGCTTGACTCTTGAGCCAATATTTATGAGGGAGTTGCTGTTACTAAAACAGTCCTTATTTATAAGTCTTGAGGAAAGGTGGGGTTGGTTGTTATTTTGTGCAGTTCAGTTTTTGAGAGCGTTGCAGCAACAACAACAACAACAACAAAATATGACTGGGCACTCAAGTCATGTTTATATATCAAAACTGGCTTCTTTGATACTCGCAGCGTTTGAACAAGTGCTTCTTCAGCATGACCATGCTTAGGATGCCGGTGGGGCTTCATAGGTCCACCACCCCAGGATCTGATTGTGCTGGAGGTGAGAGAGGAGAGACTGAAACCTCATTCTGCCTTTTTCTTTAGTGATCCACAAGTGCCCTATTCCTAAAAGGTCTAAACACACATCCTCGGCTATCCCCAAAGCTCAGTGTGCCAACCATGGGATTAAATGAGTAAGATGACAGGCATACTGATGTCATGGCGTGGGATCTTCTGACAGGACTGTGATGGCAGTTTGGCTTATGCTGCTAAGGGCTTGGCATCTTCTTCTCAATAACATAGGATGCTTTTCAAGTACTGTTTTTGTTGTTGCTGTTGCCGTTATTTTGAGACAGGGTTTTTCTGTGTACCCTTGGCTGTCCTGAGCTTGCTTTGTAGACTAAGCTAGCCTCGAACTCACAGAGATCTGCCTGTCTCTGCCTCCCCGAGTGCTATGATTACAAGGGTGCACCACCAAGTTTTTGAGACCAAACCCCCAAATACATTTTAAGACTAACTAATTAAGGTGATATTATTGTTGTTTCAATTCTGAGATGGATCCTAAGCAAGCATTCTACATAATTTAATTTAAATTAATTAAGTTTTAATCAAACTATCATAGGTACACAGCCCAGAGAATAAATGATAGAGAGACTTACCATGAATAACCACAATTCCAAGATCCCTCTGTATGACTTTTGTCGCTGTCTGCTCATGCTTGAGCCATTAGAGAATATTACTACGTTCTTCATGGGAAATTGGAGAGCCTACAGTGTTTTTCTAGCCTTGTTAATGATAATGTGGAGGCCTTATGAATTAAGTTGTAAAGATAAGAGGAATGCTGAAGGAGGTCATCTGCAAGGCCCTACACGTGATATATTTTTTTTAAAAAAAATATGGTTTTAAATGTAAAGATGCAGTTTTTGATAATAATTGCTGATACCCACCATTACTGTGTATGCTAGTAGCCACTCTGCGATGTAGGTGATGTACTTCTCTTTATAAAGTTCCAGGCAGATGGGTAGATATGCACAGTATCCAGAATCCGCGAACAGTGAGGCTGTGATACAGACAGGGAGATCTAGATCCTGGGCTACACTCTAGGCTTAGGCTGTCCCTGAAAATCCTCAACTTTGTGATTATATCAGAGTCTTAAGCTGGAAAAACTGCTGCATGGTTGTTCTTCTTCCATAGTTCTTAATTGTAAAGCTGATGTATTCTGCTAAAGGCAACAACAGTATATAGGCTCCTAGTGTTGGGGTTGAGTGAGCATCAGCAGTGTAGATATGAGAGGATCAGGAAGAAGAAAGACATAGGGCAAAGATCAAAGCACAGAAAGAAAGAAGCTATTATGCACATTATGTAAAGTGGTCACTTGAAGGGCTGCTTGGAGGATTGGCTCTAAAATCCCATCTATTGTCACCAGCTGCCACACCATCTGTCTGGTTTTGTGGCTTTAGTTATGCTCAGGTGTGATTTGCTATATGCTGAAGCCTCAGAGAGGAAAATATTTGAGTATGCAGACTTCTGTACCAGTTCCTAGGATGAGATACAAAGATCATAAAATCCAAAGGTTAGAGGGGACTGTCTTCTGGATAATTAAGGCTGTTGCACTCATGAACGCACAGTAGCTGCGCTTGGTTTTATGAGACCTATAGAAGATATAGCCATGCCAAAACTCACCCTGAAAGGGGAAGGGTTCACAAAATACCAGTTATGGCTAAGGAACCTTGGCAGATAGAAGAGAGAGTCAGTTTTCTTCAGGGATGTGGTCCCTATTAGATCGCCCATGCCCTGGTGGCTGGCCCTATATTCGTGAACATAAAAACACCAGTGACTGGACCCAGTGCGCTATGAAGACAGAATATGAATTTGGTAGAGGACCGTGGACCACAGGCGTCTGGGAAGAGGTGGAGAGGAAATTCAGACACTGATGTTATCAAGGTGCATTGTGTAGAGGTATGAAATTTTCAAGTAAGGATTTTTTTTAAAGACAATGTGTTAGGGACTTTGGTCATATGTTCAGTTGAACTTTAAAGTATATTAAAATGTTTCATTTTGTTAATGGACTAGCCCTCTTCTAACAAAAGAAGATGTCAACAGTTCATTCATTCCTACTGCCTGTTTTTCTTCCTTTATTCCAACATTCTATCGCTTCCACTCCTTCCTTACTACACAGCATATGATGAGGATACTCACCTAATGCAGGTACCACCATTGTGATGTTCTTTGCAAGTTGGTGGGGTCAGCAAGGATGAATTGGCCCTCTGAGGCCATGAGATAAAGAAATCCTTCATCTGCTGTTTCTTTGAGCATTTGCTAATGTCCTTGCAAGGCAGGTAATAGCCATTTCACAGCTGTTAATGTTGTCATAGTTTTATGTGTTTTGGAAAAGTGGACGCAAAGTACAAGTTATGTGGGTTCACCTCTGTAGATGGTGAAAGAAGTACCATACTTGTCTAGTTTTACTTCTTAGTTGAATATTGACAATTCTGAGCTACTTGGTTTTCTTTTTTTTTTTTATGAGTTTATAACTTGCATTGAACATGTTTCTTAATTTTTTCCTTTCCTCAACGTGTCTCCCAAAATAAAATATAAATGCTGAAATTTACTGACATCACCCCTTAGGCGACTATTTAGGTGAATTATGTTGAAAGAAGTTTTTGTCTCTAAAATTTTAATTATTGGGTTTGTAAATTCAGGTTTTTCTGCTTGTAATTTCCTTGAAAGTTGGGTGAATTTATATAGAATTAGACTGAAATATATAAATATTAACAGAGTATAGTTATTTTGTTGTAAGACATCATGTATTTCTTGGGCAATATAGATGTTTACTTTTGAAATAAAGTTTAGTACTCTTAGTTTTTAAAAGCCTATGTTAGAAAACAGGAGCAAAAATGTGATCCCAGAGGTAGGGTCCTATTTTCAGGGGAACTCACTCAGCTCACTTTTACAAGAGTGTAAATGTTTACCTAAGCAAGAAGGTGAAGTCTGTTATGCCCAATAAAGGACATTGTGCAGTGCTACTTCACAGAAAACACTCAGCAGACGAGGAGGGGGGGGGGTTTTACACAAAGTCCACTGAGTTGTCTGAAGCAATTTACTCATCCATACACTATGCTTAAAATAAACACTACCTGGGAACTTGCCAGCCTGTTTTTTTCTACCTCTTATTACACACCCTAGATTTTGTCACTTGCCAAAGTAGATATGTCTTATCTAAACAGTTGAGATAAGCATGGAGTCAACCCCACTATGGCCAAATCAACAAACCTCTCCAAAAACTGAAACGAAATACAATATCACCAGATTAAACAGTCTACAATGGTAATCATGTTTGCATTTAAAGATTTTATTCGGAGAGGACTGCAGTCTTAGTATCCACTTTTTTTCCCCTCTGCCTAGACAAGAAGGCGACATACTCACTCAAACAAAATGCATTTGTTCTCCAATAATTTAACTTGTACAGTTCTTATAAACAAGGCCTATAGGGGTATGCAGCCCAGCGACTTAATCAGAAACGTACGTCCTTACCCTAGTGTAAGCACGTTTGCTTGGCACATACCTGTCTTGTGTTGTGTATCACATTGATTTCTTTCTTCCCAGCCAGAAAGTAGCCAGAATACTAAAACATTTAGTATTCTGGCCTTTTTGCTGCCTTTGCAGTGAAACAAAGCCCCACCATAATAAAATTCCCTAAAAAGAGGAGATGGGTTAAATGAAGGTGAATTTTTAAAATTACTGAATCTACAAAAAATGCACTCTTCTTCCTTTTAGGGAACATACCGTTTTAATTGTTAAGAAGCAATGACGTCTGCAACTGGAGGAGCTTATAGAAGTCTGCAAAGGGAGGGACTTCTAAAGCCTTTCAGGGGAGGGGCTCTATAAAGTCTGCAAGGGGAAAGACCGTACCTGCCAACTTTACCACTCTTATCCTCAGGGTTAGGAATAGTCTCCAGTTCCGATTTTGAACTCTGAATATTTGTTTTAGGAATGAATGCTTGCTGTTTTCAGAAAGCTACGCTGCCTCCTTTGTGGACGACTGCAACTATTTTGTAATAGTCGCAACTTTTGCCAATCTTGAAAAGGATGTTTCCGGAATAACTGTCAATGATCCTTTAAGGATATGATCCCTTTTTACATTCAGTGATGTCATCTGCAGTTCTTTTATATAGCAATGAAAGGTCATTGCAGCCTTATCATTTTGAGGAGGAACCTTTCAGATGTTATCCATGATGATGCATTTCTGACCGGGGATCTTTTTGTACACTGCCCACTCACTTAAAACTTGCCCATTTTCCCCATCATTCTCCACATGCAAAACAGAGTCCAACTGGTTTTAGCATGCTGCCATTTATGCACTCTTATTTTTTAACATGTATTTTGTCTTACAGGAACAAATATATCTACGTTGGTACGTAGTGTTACTATATGCTATGATATATAAGCATTTTAAGGAGTTTTTAAACTGACCCTACAAAGTAATTAAATTTCATATTGGTATTTTCATTCATTCTTTGTTTTTGCCAATCTCACCCCTACTAGCTGCATCCTCTCTCCAGTGGGTCCCTTCTTTCATACCAGCCCTTTTGTTTTGGAATACCTACTCTGGCAGACTACTGTATACGATAGAGCTGTTATCTCTACTATTAATAGCAGCATGGCCATCTGTGGACCCATTTCTCTTATTAAAAAGCTGAGGCCTAAATAGCCTACAGATCTCTGTATGAGACTCGGGACTGATTAGTCATAGACTCATGTTTTACATCTAGATCTCTGTAAATTTCAGAGCATAGATGTGAGTCTCAAATAATTTGGGGATTAAAAATATATTATTGAACACAAATTGAGGACTTGCATGAGAAAAACTATTATTATTATTATTATTATTATTATTATTATTATTATTATTATTATTATTATTATTATTATTATTATTATTATTATGGTTTCTCAAAACAGGGTTTCTTTGTGTAGCCTTGACTGTCCTGGACTCACTTTGTAGAACAGGCTGGACTCGAACTCACAGTGATCCGCCTGTCTCTGCCTCCCGAGTGCTAGGATTAAAGGTGTGTGCCACCAAGCCCAGTGAGAAAAACATTAAGATACAAGTATGAGGGACAGAGTGCTGTTCTTTTATGTGTAATCCAAAAACAAGGGCATCAATTTATCCTTCATTTAACATAGATAGGCTTAACACTGTTAAAATTTACCTGAAATATCCACGATCCTATATGTGTGAGTATGTAAAGACTGCTAAGTCAAGCATCTGGTAAGACCCTAACAGGGTGGCTGAAGGCATAATGTCTCCCCAGAAAGACTGAGAACTTACCTTATAGTCAAATCTACATGCATATACTTCCTGTATTTTGCCTACATCTTTATTTTTCTCTGCACACTCTGTGGGGGGGGGTGGGGTGTGTGGATGTGTGGGTGTGGATGTTGTAAGTGAGCATTCACCTGTGTGGACATGTTTGCAGAGGTCAGATGTCAGCATCTGGCATCTTCCTCACTCACTTCTCTACCTTGCCTTATTTATGTATTTGGTTTTTTTGAGACAGGGTTTCTCTGTGTAGCCTTGTTTGTCCTGGACTCACTTGGTAAACCAGCCTGGCCTCAAACTCACAGGGATCTACCAGCCTCTGCCTCCCAAGTGCTGAGTTGAAGGCATGGGCCAGATCTTTCAGTTCTGGCAGAAACAGAAACTCTGGGAAAGAATGAGAGGCGCTGGGGAACAAGCTGAAGCTAAGGCCAATCTTTAAGAATTAATAAAAGGTCTTCCTGTTATTACTCTGGAAGCTGGCGCTCTGAAGAAAGTCTCCTTTTAGAATCTTTATGTGCTGCCGTAGCAGGTGTAAACTAATCCAGCCACTATGTGAATCCATAGACATTTCAAAAGCCTAACAGTGGATCTGTCATGTGACCCAGCTACCATATTTCAGAGATACTTGTATATCAATGTTTATTGCAGTACACTTTCAAAGTAGCCAAGTAATGGAACTCATAAAGGTGTCCAAAACTGACGCATGTACATGGCCACAGTAAAGAATGAAATTGTGTAATTTCAGGAAGAGGGGTAGATCTGGAAGCAGTCCTGTTGAGTGAATCCTGCCAGTTTCAGAAAGATAAATATTGTATATTTTCCTCTCATTTATTTTGCCTCATATATTCATTGAATATAGCTATGGAAGACCATGTGTGTATGTAAGGAAACTCCAGAGAAACAATGGGGAGAGGGGCAATAAAAGGGGCAAGAGAGGAATAAGAGGGAAAATATGCTTAACGTGCTATATATACTTGAATGAAAAAATGTTAATTAAATTAACAACCACATTGATATATAGCCTGTGTGTTCCTAGTCTCTCCATGACTTTAATCATAAAGGAATGTTGGCTCTTTTCAAAGGCCTTTTCTGCATCTCATGAGATGACTATATGGTTTCTGATTTTTATTCTATTTATGTGGTGGATTATGTGTGTTGATTTATGTATGTTCAACAATTTCTGCATCTCTGGGAAAAAGCCAGATCATGATGGAAAGCCATTTGGTAATTGAATTTATTTGCAAGTATTTCACTGTCTTTTTTTTTTTCTTTCTTTCCATCTTTGTTCATCAGAGATGTTGGCCTGTAATGTTCTTTCTTTATCTTGTTTTCAGATGGGGTGTTATTATTGCAAATAAAATTTGAAAAAATATTGCTTTTATATCATTGATCTTATAAGTCTATTTAAATTATTATTTAAATTTGGTAGGTCATATATATCTAGATACTTATTCATTTCTTTTAGGTTTTTCAGATTGATGGAATATAGAATTTTAAAACATGACATTATGAGTCTCTGAATTTCTTCAGTGCTTGTTGTATTGTCTCCTCTTTCATCTTTAATTTTGTTGATTTGGACCATTTCTACTTCTTATGGCTACTTTAGCAAATTGTTTATCAAACTTTATAATTTTAAAATTAATAATGATAGGAAATGATGGATATAGTCAAAAGACAAATGTGTCCTTTGAGTTTTACTTGAATATTAACAATGTTATTAGGTTTTGAGGACAAAATATTACACTAAATTGATTATTAATATTTTTTGTAGTTTTCTCACAAGTTTCTTACTATGTCACTGAAGAATTATTGATTAGTGAATTACAAAATTGCTCAGCTTGGATTCATTTAGGTTTTTCTTAAACTAAATTATAAAACTAAAGGAGAGAATTCTATACACGAATTAGTTATCTTTTTTCTGTTTTAATATAAGCTTCATGTATTTTGTTATATATTACCTCAACAAATAATATGAATTAATCTCTTAATTTTAGTAATTTGTGCTGTTTGGTGTAATCTAATAATAAGGAGATTTGCCTGAAAATCTGACTCTTGAATTTATATAGGAACACTAATTTTTAAATTGAAACAGGGGATTATTATTAGAGTGGAAATATCATATTCTACTTAGTACAACATTTGTTGGTGAATTTGGGCTTTGTTCCCAGAAATGTTAAATTACCTTGCTTAGATTTCCCATCCATTCTATGCTTCCATGTCCACTTTTCCCTCTTAATTCTTTCTTGGGATTCTTGCCAGTATCAACTAGTAAATGTGTACTTTAAGCTTTGAGGGGAAGAGATGTAGTAAATTGCTTCAGTTATCAAAATAAATATATCAAAATTGTGATTATCCACACTGTGCTTTTTCTCCTGGAAATCTTTAATCCCGGGAGAACTTCTTCAGTGGCTCCTTGGCACAAATTCCTCATGACAATTTTGCCCTGTTTCGCTCTAATATGTCCATGGGAAGTAGGTTGGTTTTAGTGAACTTTTAATGAATCTGCCTGACTCAAAATACAATAAAATATTCTACACACTGCCCCCCTCTCAAAAAATTCAAAGAACACATTCCTGGGTTTTGATAACCTTTTCTTTCTGTGATCCTCTCAATATCAACCCCAAACAAGTCTTCACCAGATGTTTTGGGTAAGTTGGCTTGCATCAACAGTTACTGGAATAAAACTAGACCATTGGTGATTTAAGAGATGACTTGCTTATATTTCTAGTAGTATACAATTTTTTTCCAAATGTATTTAATTGATAATCATTTATATCTTTTCTGCAACATTTCAGCTATACTCACGGGTTGTAGCATTACTTTCCTAGTTAGGATTACTATTGCTATGCTAAAACATTACGACCAAAAGTACATTAAGGGGGCTTACTCATGTACACCTCAGCCTGTCACTAAAAGAAGTCAGGACACCATGTCAACGAAGTCTGGAACCTGGGGGCAAGAGTTGATGCAGGGGCCATGAAGAGGTGCTGCTTACTGGCTTGTTCCTCATGGCTCGCTCAGCCTGTTTTCCTATAGAACCCAGGACCACCTGCCCAGGAATAACGCCACCCAGAATAGGATGGACCCTCTCCCATCTATCATTAACTTAAAAAATGCCCTACAGACTTGCCTGTAACCTTGCTCTTATTGATTCCTTTTCTTAATGGGAACTCCCTTTACCCAGACAACTCTAGCTTGTGTCAAGTTGACTTAAAACGAGCCAGCACAGAGAGCAAGTGAAACATCTTAAAATCTGACACCTGACCCATTGTAATTTCTGAGAAGTGGTCTTTGGAGTGGGGCAAATGTACATACTAAAGTTAAAGCAAATGTACACTCCAACTGTTGGTCTTGAATATTTTACATGACATGGCCAAGTTTCATTTCATAGCTGCCTTATGGTAATTTGCATCTGTTTCTTTGCCTTTTTTTTCATAGCTGTTGTGAACTTGGACAACTCTGTGGTTGACCTGGAGACCCTTCAAGCTCTTTATGAGAACGTGAGTAGAAGCAGTTCTCTCTGTGATCTGCTCAGTACACGTGTGAGTTCACATGTGAGCTGGCTGCTTTAATGTCCTCTGAGGAAACTCAATCTGCATGCCGTGAACTTAGTAGGTAGGGTTTTATATTTTCATAATGCTTTCTAGGAACATATTGGGCACATGTGTGGTTTCAAGATTTTCAAGGCCGACTGGAAAAGATGTTGCTTATGAAGTTACTCATATTTCTCCTTCTGAAAAAATAGCAGTGCTTGTGTGGGCACTGACTTCAGCCAAGCATTGCTCTGTACAACTTACAGATTTTGAATATTTGCTAGTTCTCAGCCTTTCAAAGTAAACTAATTTTACAATGTGTTAATATTTAATGCAGGACAAATTGAGACATGCGGACCCTGTGCGTAGCCTCTTTATATATATATATATATATATATATATATATATATATATATATATATATATAATTTATATATAAATATATAAATTATTTGCACGGCTTTATAATTTTTACTTCTGCCAGACAAAGTACCCTATCTCACCTTCACTCTGCTGGCTTTCAGAAACTGTTAATTTAAATATACTCCAAAGTGAAGCCATGATGTATTAATGTGGAATAGGTCTAATTAATATGCCCATTAAGTAAAATCCTTAGCATTTGTACTAAAAAATTTAATCTCATAGCAATTTTGTAGCCTAAGTGTATTGACCACACTTTGAAATGTATTCATCCCTCCATATTAACCAAGCAATTGTATCATTCACTTATTCTCACCTCATTGCTCCCAGCCTCACTATGGGCAACTGCTACTTACACTCTGTTTCTCCAAGTATAAACATGTTAGATTCTACATAGAAGTACAAACACTTGGTGTTTAGTTTTTTAATGCATGGTTTATTTCATTTAGCCTAATACTTTCAATATATTGCACCAAATAACCAATTTCTTTCTTTTTAAGGATCAAAAATATTGAGTGTGTGTGTGTGTGTGTGTGTGTGTGTGTGTGTGTGTGTGTGTGCATGTACACACTGGTTATCATTTTATTCATTTATCTGTTAGACATAGCATGATGCTGTTAATTTGGATATTATGAACAGTGGTGTAGTGACCATGGGAGAGCAGATATATGTCTCCTAAACATACTGGCATTAAATCTTTTGAGTCAGACTGTAGAACAAGAGTCATAGTTCATGTGGTGACTTTACACTTAGATTTTGAGGGAGATCCATGCAGTTTACCGTTATGGCAATCCTAATTCACACCCATCACAAACAGTATTTGGTATTCACTGACTTCCCTCCCTCCCTCCCTCCCTCCCTCCCTCCCTCCCTCCCTCTCTCCCTCCCTCTCTCCTCCTCCTCCTTCTTTTTTGGTTTTCTGAGTCAGGGTTTCTCTGTGTAATATCCCTGGCTGTCTTGGAACTCTCTTTGTAGACTAGTCACGCCTTGAACTCACAGAGATCCACCTGCCTCTGCCTCCTGAGTTGCTGGGGTTAAAGGCCTGCACCACCAGGCCCTGGCTTTCTTCTTTTTATATGTTGCTATTATGGAAGATGTGAGAGGCCATTACATTATGGATTCAGTTTATATTTCTCTAATTATTAGTGATGCTGAATAAATGCCTGCTGGGTAATTCTTTGTCTTAAACATTTATTGGGGAATTCTGGTGGCACACAGAGGAAGGGGAGGTAGGCTCTCTGATAGGCTGTGTCATATGGTGGGGGAGGAGATCCCCTTTTGTCAGAGGTCTAGGGGAGGGGAAAAGGTCAGAAGAGGGACAGAGGGTGAGAACAGGAATATACAAGCAAGGGGATAACTTTCAGGATGTAATCAAAATAAATTGTAATCAATTAAAATTTTAAAAAGAACTATTTACTGAGATCATTGATCCAGTTCTCAACTGGATATTTTGTTTTGTTTTGTTTAGCTGCTTGAATTTATTCTATATCTTGAATGTACACTCTACCAGACATGGACATTACTTGCTAATATGTATCACTTCATGATTAGTGTTAATAATCACTAGTAGTTTTGCATGGTTAACTTTCATACTGTTAATAATTGGCTTTCCACACTGTCATTGCAGATGCCCTGTGTTCTGCTTAAAACTATTAGTTACACCATCAAGTTCTCTGCTTGTGGATGCTTTGTGCTAGTTATTAGTATCCTAAAGAAGTTCATCTTTAAAAAAACACTTTTGATAACTCTTGTAAGACCTGGGTCTAGTGTTGATCTCCTTCTTGAGCTTGGGTTTGTCAGAATGTTCTGGTTGACTTGTTTAGCATTGTAGTATGATTGTTTGTGTTGTAGCTGGTTTGTTTAGTGTTATAGTTGGATTCTTTGTTTAGTTGGTTCGGTTTGTTGCTAGTGCTGTTTAGTTTGCTGAAACTAAGTGCCACTCAGTAGCCCTGACTGACCCTGATCCTCCAGAGATCCACCCACCTCTGCCTCCCAAGTGAGTTCTAGGAGCAAGGGAAAGCATCTCCACACATGTAGTTTTCATATCTCCTCCATTTCTAAAAGATGGCTTTCTTGGATAAAGTATTAAAATATTATCAGATGACGACTCCTCCTCCTCCTCCTCCTCCTCCTCCTCCTCCTCCTCCTCCTCCTCCTCTTCTTCTCACCAATTTAAAATTTTCATCTTACAACAGGGTTTCTCCTGAAGGCTCTACTAAGAGTCATAGTGAGACCTTTGTTTCTTTCAGCTTTATTGTTTGTTTTATATCTACTCGTGTGTGTGTGTGTGTGTGTGTGTGTGTGTGTGTGTGTGTGTGTGTTCGTGCATGTACACTCATGCATGACTTTGCTTGTGTGTGGAGGTCAGAGCACATGTTTCTGGACTAAGTTCTTTCTTTCTACGCTGTGAGTTCTGAGGATGGAACTCAGATCACCGTGCTTGGTAGCAAGTGCCTTTGACCCCTGAGCCATTTCATTACCCCTTGTACATTTCTAATCTCTTGCTACTCTAAGCTTTCTCGTCTTGCTTTGTTTTTGCTTTGATATCTTTTGTCTCAGTTCTTGGTGAGCTCCTCTTTGGATTGGGTTTGGCTGGAGGTCTCTGACCCTCCTGTACCTGGATATTGGCTTCTTTGCCCAGATCTGCCATAATTTCAGGAAATACGCTTTCTTGCCCTCTTTAATTTACTTCCTCTTAAATTCTTAGTATGCGTTGGTTAGTGTACACTTGATGGTGTCCTTTAACTCCTGTGGATTTCTTCATTCTTTTTCTCTTCCTCTTTTGTTCCAAATAAAATAAGAACTGATTGTTCAGTGAAGACCTTGTTTTTGGAGTAGCCTGTGGCAATCTTCATCTGTTGGACTTCCTTCAGAAGTCTAACTTTTAGTCCTGTGTCCGAAGTTTTATTTTCATTGTATCTATATATTCTTGGGGTTTGTTTGACTTTAAGGAAACTAATCTAAATATTTGTATTCTTTTATAGATTTCCTTTTTTTTTTAGAGGGGTCCATTGCTAAAGCTTTTTAATTACCTTTAAAGGCATCTTGTTTTCATATGTTCTGGCTGTGCACATTTTCTGATTTCACTATTTAGCTCATTACTGTAGACAGTCTACATGGAAATGAGTCTAGGCAGGCTCAACTTGATTGATTACTGTGCTCTTTGCTTTTTTTTCCCCCCTCAGAGTTCTGGCTGGACAGCTGTTCAATCTCTATAACACTACAATCACTTCTGGTTGGGCCAGGAGACAGGGCAAAGTCCCCAGCCAGGTGGTACCACTGTTCTAGTTCAGCAGCTCAGTAGTATTAGTTGATAGGCCTGGGTTAAAAAAAAATTCTTTGTGTGTAACTAAGTGGAAGTATGTTATACCCTAGTTGCCGGATAGGAACATCTATGAACACGTACAATTCATGTCACTTTCATTGTGACATAGTCACAATAAAACCACCAATCATATTTAAAGGGTTCATGCTCTTCTATTTATCACCGTTTCCCCATTTAAAAGCTCTCTTTCTTCATGCTTGGGTTCCTCTAGCATCTTTACACTTCGCCTAATGAGGCAGGTCATCATTTTTGGACACAGACCCTTTCATTCGGGAACTTTCTTAATATTTTTTTTTATCTTAGCGTGTTTGCATTTCATCCTTGTCTCTAGAGCCCATCCTTTTACTGGACAGAGAACTATGAACTAACAATTTATTTCAGCATAGTAGAAACCTGCAGTTGTCTCTTTCTCCATTGCTTCCGGTGATAAGCCTACCATGGCTGCTGTACTGTGAGCAAAGTTGTCTCCTTCTCCTGGTTGGTATTACAGTTACTTCTTCATTTTGCCTTAATTGGACTCATTACAGTATAGCCGGCGTTGCTTTCATTGCACGTACTCTCAGTGGAGTTAATGGCTTCTGATTCTGTGTGTTTTCATGTTTAAGAATTTCCATCCTTTACTATTTAACCAGCTACTGTTTTCTAAGTGCCCCCCCTTCTCCTTTATAAGTTTTACATGAAACAGTTGAAATATTTTGCACAAGTTCCTGAGAATATGTTCATAATTTAGTTTTCAGTATGATTTTTTTTCTGTTCATTATATTGGATACCTCACTGATTTTTTTTTTTTTTGGTCATCTTTGTTCATCTCTTTAAACCTTTCAGCAAAAAGGGTGTGATTTCTCATTTATTGTTTTATCAAATTTTACTCAGTTTTCAATAATTGAAAATTTAAACACCACATATTTTTAAAAATTTTTAAACTTTTACTTCAAATTTAATGAACTATGGTTAAGCAATTGACACAGAGACACTTTTAAAAGATAACCCCAGCTCGGCATGGTGGTGCATGCCTTTAATCCCAGCACTTGGGGAGAGGCAGAGGCAGGTGGATCTCTGAGTTAGAAACCAGCCTGTTACACAAAGTGAATCTAGGACAGCTAAGATTACACAGAGAAGCCCTGCTTTTGTTTTTTGTTTTTTTAAATAAATCTATGATCTATCAAGAAATTTCTGCTTCATAGTGAAACTCGGTCTGCATAATAGGGAAAGAAAAAAATGTAGGGGCTGGAACTTATAAAAATGTTTACATTTTAAAGACATCTCCAAAGGGAAATTGGTAGACAATATAGAGACAGTTTAAAGAGAAATAAACGTGTCTGTCCAATAAACATTTGGAAAACCTCTACTCTTAATAGTCAATGGGCAAAATAAAGTAAGACATCAGTGAGATAAGTTCTCTTCAATCAAGAAGTCTGATGGCTTTGCAAAACTAAGAAAAACAAATGTGGAGAAGTCAAAAGCAAGCACACTTTACATACTTTATCGTACAACCCTCATGAAAGCAATTTGGCACAATCTGAAGGAATCGAAGATGCACCGAATGTGCAAGCCTGGAATTTTCCCCTTCATGCTACACTCCCAGCAGACTGCCAACCACCACACACATTTATATAAGTTCAGCACACGGGGCCACTCATATGTGTCCGCTATCTGAATGCAACCCCGAGACAAATTGACCTAGACCAGAGGAATTTTAAAGTCAAATTTAAAGCCATTAAACTTTAGAACAGTTTGTTTCACGTGAGAAAAGCCGCCTGCCCCCTCTTCTTGCTTCCCCTTGTTTCATGTGAATCTAAATATAAATACAGTGAACATAAACCCAAGCTAATATTATCATTGTGCAACTAATGTGGAATAATATTTTCCATATGAAGCAATGTGTGCTGCCCTTGTTATTCTTACGATGACTCGAGAAAACCAGAAAACCAAGTAGAAAGAGGAAAATATTGTCTTTGCCGTTCCTGGAAAGTAGCTGAGCCTTTTGGGTACAATTTGCTGTCTTTCTCTCCTTCGCATTGTCTTTGTCAGCCCCTATTCATCCGAGAGGGGCTGGGAACGGGAGTTGGTGTGGCTGTGGTACTCGTATCTGCAATGTAGTCTGTTTCTCTGTAGTTTTTAACGTTTCTTCCATCTCATCCTGTAGCATTCTCCTTGAACTGATCAATGTTAAAGGGGAGCCTCCTTCTAGTGAACTCCCACAGCTTTTACTTGACCGTATCTTAATTTCTCTTTCACTTCGGGGGGACAGTTTGGCTGTGTCTGAGGTTCCTGGGTGGTTATTTAGCGCTCGCTGTCTCTTGAATGCATTGGCCGGCCGCTTCTTCACCTCTCAGTTACGTGAGGTGAAACGTGTTGGTGAGCTTCCCGTGGGTCCTTGAGCGTCACATGTTGCGTCTCTTCTCCACTGGTGAGGTTCACTGCTGAAGTTTGATTATGAGTTGTCTTGGTGTGGGTCTCTGTTTTACCTTATCATGATAACCAGACATCTGAAAGGGCGGTGAATGTTGGTTACCAACTTGCTTGGATTTAGGACCACCATGGAAACAACCTCTGAGCATGCCTTTTGAGGAGTCTCTACTGACGTGAGAAGGCCCATAGTGAATATGAGCAGTACCATTCCAGGGTCGACGATCCTGGACATCATAAGAAGGAGAGAGCAAGAGGAGCACTTACACGGGTCATTCTCTGGCTCCTGACTATGGACACCATACCATCAGTCACCTCAAGCTTCTACAGCTGTGACTTTGCCTCGGTGACGAATGGTACACTGAGACAAAATAAACCTTCCCTTCCTTTTATCAGATATTTTGTCCCATCCACAAGTAAATAACCAATAAATGTTGTAACAAGACAGAGTACCAACTGTTAGGTTATATGATACACACACACACACACACACACACACACACACACACACACACACACTCACGTATGGATATGAAAGAAAAGGGGTTGAGGAAAAAGAGATCAATATGAATTTTCAGAAAATTTGAACCTGCCTATTAGCAGAGAAAATAACAAGCATGGAATTGGGTTTTTAAAGAAGGGTGTTAGGTGTGAGGGTGCCATTTAAAAATGAATAAGAGAAAGAAAAAAAGAAAAGGACTATTTTTTTTTCTCATTGCTTAAAGTGAATTTCCCATGTGAGATCTGGAATCTGGAGCAGTGTCCATCATGCCCCTGGGGACATGGCGCCATTACCCCCGTCTTTAGCAGCGTTCTCTCTTATGATAGAGTGAGGAGGTGCTGGCCAGGGGAAGAGAGAGTAGGTAGGCAGCCTGCAGGAGGTAGTTAGGAGGTCATGTCCTCTTTTGTTTCTTCAAGTGTCATTATTACTAGTCTAGCCTTATATGGAGTTGAACTTCTTGGATGTTTATATTTAGAAATTTCCTGATATTTGGCCAAGGTTTAGCCACTGTTTTTCAGTTCCTCTCTCTGTTCCTTTCTCCCTGGGTTCAAGCATCGAATGTTTTGGCTCTTTGCGTCCCACAGTTTTTATAAGGTCCTTTCAAGTTTCTTTTATTATTATTATTTTATTTAATCACTTTACAGCTAGATCCTAGCCCCCTCCCCCTCTCCTGCAGCCCTGCCCTCATACCCAGTTCCAAATCAGGCAACAGAGTCATAGCTGCCTCTTACTCCCATTGTTAGGGGGGGACCCAGATGATGGCTGTGCTCTACATCCATTACTTATGTGTAGGAATCTCCGTTTGGACCTTGCAAGCTCTTTGGTTGGTGGTTCAGTCTCTGTGAGCTCTCATGGGCCCAGGTTAGTTTACTCTGTAGGTCCTCTTGTGTCCTTGACCACTCAATCCTTTCTCCTACTCTCCCACAAAATTCCCTGAGCTGGGCCTATTATTTGGCTGGGGGTGGGTGGTGGTGGTGGCTCTGCATCTGTTTCCATCAGTTGCAGGATGAGACTCTCAGATGACAGTTATGCTAGGCTCCTGTCTGCAATCAGAGCAGAATATCCTTAATAGAGTCCGGGTTGGCTCCCTCCCATGTGGTGGGTCTCAAGTTGGGCTAGTCATTTGGTTGCCATTCCTTTTTAGGTTTCTTAAATTTTTTTTTCTATTCCTCAAACCTGTTACTGTCTATAGTCCTAATCCCAAGTTTGAATCTTTCTTCTGTCTATTCAAATCTGTCTTTGAATACCCCTAGTGGAAGGTTCCTCTTAGTTATTGGACTTTTCAGCACCACAATTTCCTTCTCATTCCTCTTATTATTTTCTTTCTCTTTATGGATGCTATCATTTTGACTCTGCATCATTTTTCTTAACATTTTTCCATCTTTTTCCGTTGAGATGCTTAAAAATTATTTTTGCGCTAGGTAATAACTGACCACCTTCTGTTTTTGAATAGCCACTGTCTCCTGCTTCTTGAAAAATCCATTTAGTTATTTTTACTGAGAATCTGATTTTTATTTAGAATCAACGCATTCACCGTTTTTTTGTCACTGCTGTTGTTTACTTTGGGATGTGTTGTCTTGGGGCTAATTATCAGACTGTGGTGGATTTAAGCTTATTTCTAAGCTCCCAGCCTTATTCTGGCAATGTGTGACCATTTTCTGACTCTTCCCCCAATGTCTGCCCTTGCTTTCATGTGCTGCCTCCCAAAAGCTGAAAAGGAGAAAGGAGCTATATGGAAACAAACTGTGGTCATTTACAGCATTTGGAGTTGACTTCAGCCAGTCAGGGAGGAGATGCTGTGTGGGAGGTGCAGTGATGGTACCCCTTTTCTGTGAACCTGCATGCTCCACCGTAAGATGCAGCGAGCAATCCACAGAACGCTGGTGTCTGAAGCACTGCATCCCTTTCTTTGTTTTGTAAGTGCATGACCAGATTCACCAAACTGAAAGCCCAGTGCTTCCCCAGTTGCAAACTTGAAACAGACCCCAGAGACACAAAGAGGTTGCACCAAGGATATTTTGCTATGACTGGTTTTGTCTAGGTGATAAATCTAATTTCTGATGTGCTTCATACTATGCTGTATTTCTAGAAGCCCACCTTGAAGTGTTGAGATTTAAAATTAAATATTCAATTGAAATAAATATATTTTATCATATTAGCCTTTATATAATGAAGTGTATTTCTAACTAGTGCTTCAAATCCCTTGCCTATTATTTAAATATCTATTCCTCAGCTTGGGGTTGACATCTGCTGGTTGTATTTTCCTCTGAGAGTAGATCTCATTTTCCTGTGCCTTTGGTATATTGGATAATTTTAGGTAATACTTATGCATGTATTTCATTATCCTCTGCACGAAATATAACACTTAAATGAAATCAGTGCTCTTTCTTCGTTGTTTTTTTTTTCATGAAAAAGAAATTTGATTTGCTTTTAAATACCTGCTGCCAAGGATTCATTTTCAACAGCAGACTCAGTGAAACCCTATTGTGTTTGTAGCCCATATAGAAAAACACACTGCCTCACTGAGAAACAATTGTAGGTGAAAATAAAACACGGTGGCAGAGCACATGGCTGAGTGGATAAACCTGTTTGCTATGTAAATGTGAGCACAGAGTTTCCCCAGAACCTGTGTAAATGCAGGGTGGGCATGGCAACCATCTGCATTTCCAGAGCTGAGAAGGCAGAGAAGTGGATAGCTAAAGCAAGGAGCAAGCTGGCTAGCTGGACTAGTCATATCAGAGAGCTCTGGGTTCGATTGAGAGAACCTGCCTCAAAGAACTGGGTGGGGACTGAACAGAGAAGACTCTTGCCATTGATGTTTGGACGTCCTCATGCATTATCACCTGTCTGTATATAAATTTGCATGCACACATGTGTATTTGCACTTGCGCGGACACATGTGCCCAAACACATGTGAACAAGCATACGGTCACACACACACACACACACTAAATACACAATTTAAAAAAAAAACATTCAGAGCCATTAGATATGTCTAACTAAATGATATTCTTTAAGTGGAGGATATATTTAGCTGAATCTTTCCTTCACTTGGTTAGACTAGTAAGGAAAAGAGTATATAATTTGAATAGTGCACTAACAAGACAGTTGCAGTAAATCCAGGCTTGCAGAAATGTGTATCAAAAGATGTCATGGGATACACATATCATGCAGTTTTAACATCACAATACAGTCAGTTTGTGTGTGTGTGTGTGTGTGTGTGTTTGTGTATGTGTGCATGTGTATGTGTTTGTTTATTCATTAATGTATGCCTAAGTGAAAGCCAAAGTGTAGTATTGAGATTATCTTTTTCATTTGCTTTCCAACCTGCCAGTTCGGGTTCAAATAATAAACAGAAGCTACAGAATAATATAAAAAGTAAAGTTTATCACAATATAATGATTGTGACATGGTAGGAGAATACAATATTAAAATGACAGCTCTCACCATACCTGGGGAAGGACAGATCTTGAAGGAGGCCCTTCAAGGCTGTGAGCAGAACTCCCTGGGGAAGGTGAGTTGCAGCCTACTGTCTGGGCCACTGCTGACAGGTAATCAGGAAGCAGGCTTTCCTGTGGTAGGTAGACAGACTCATGGGCACTCTCTCCAGAGTTAGCGTGCTGTAGTAGTTAAGATAACCTGGAGTTATGAGTATGTTTACAGAGTCCAGGAAACAAACCTCAGGGGCCAGGTGGGCAATGGCAGTTTTAGGATGAGTATAAGTGGTCAGGGAGCCTCAGCCATAGTTGCTAGGCTCCCAATAGGCCTTGCACAACGCGTGGCTGTGGGGTCGTGCCAGGCTACACTCCTGTCCTCTGAGAAAAGGCAGACAAGGCTGCATAGGTGTCGGAAGACAAATGCTTTTTCTGATGCAGACCCTCTAGCGCCTCCTATTGGCCAAACCTAATTCTCTGTAAAGAAGGAGGTGCTAAGTGCTCCCCCACACTTTTATCCTCCAGTATGTTCCAGGAAGTAAACTGAGAGGTGAATATCAGCAAGTGGCAGAGATGACACAGGGGATTGAGGTTTGTAGAAATATTGTTTTATGTGGCATGTGAGTCATATGTTATTTGTGACTCCACATGAAATATTTTATCGCCACAAAGGGTGTCTGGAGAAAGGTCACAATGCATATGCTTAGGCTTGGCGTAAATTCTCTTTGGAAATCTTTACTATGTTAGCTTATTTATGATAGTTTAAGTAAAGATACCTGAGTAAGATATTTTTTGTATGCTATCTTGAATATGCTTAAATGTGTCTTACAAATTAGGCTATTTGAGGGGGCATGCAAATTTTATCTAGGAAAAAAGTAATGTTTTAATTCCATCTTGTCACAAATATATGAGAGGTGATTTTTCATAGCATTCCAGTACTTAACCCTTGGGGACAAAATATACAGCTAGTGTGAATGCCTTCTCCTAAATACACTCTCTTTTTGCCAGATGCTTAAATGCCAATGGACTGTTTTAAAGTAGATGTATTTGATCTCTGTGAAACAGATGGAAGTATTTGTTATACAAACCTTATTTAGAAAGTAATCTTTTTTTTCCCCCCTGATTGCATATGTTTGGCAATGAGCTTTCCCTTCTAGATGTGAATGAATTTTGGGCAGTTTCCAAATCTAAACACACTCTAATTTCAAAAACCACAATCCTGAGGGCCTGATTCCTGTTTATCGAGGAATTAAGACTTCGTGAAAACCACATAGTTACTATATACAGTCCGCTGTAGTGAGGTTTTAAAGACATAACTCTTCATAGTTTATTTAGGGTTATTGAGTATCATTAAGTTCACAGAGTCAAGTCTTTGCAGCATATAGTTAGTTACGTGTATATTTTGCTTCTGCTTCTTAAAATATCCTCCTATTATGAGCTCTTGAGTTTATGGGGAGAGTAGAGAGGGGTCCTGGTGTAGAAGGGGGAGCGCTATCAAAGTGCACTTTTTACTTTTCTTTAACGTATTGGACGATTGACATTACATCTAAATGCATCTGAAATATCCATGGACAACTATGAGTCAAAACAAATTTTTTTTTAAATTTTTTCATTTTATTTTGTGTTGAGAAAAAAATGAACTAAAGAATCCTTACTTGTCTTGAAGGAAAAGTATTAAAACGAAGCCAAAGCTTGGAAGTCAATCCTATTAAAAGTTCAAATGAAGAAAAATGTGAATAAAGATAGGAAGGGAACAAATTCTATACCCCTGTGTGATTAGCTGACTCTAATCCAATTTAAAGGATGGAGGCCTGGGGGGCGGGGAGGCAGGTAGGGCAGAAAGAATGAAAACTCTACATTTACACTTCTCAGGATTAGATTTCACAGGCATACTTTATAGTTTTAGTAACCTTCACTTAGGGTGGTGCTTGACATACCAGCACACTTTAATCTGGAAGAGGGCTGGAGTGTGTGTCACATGATACAGCACCCTGAAAAGCGTATACCGTGTTGCCTTAGTGCAAATGAACTGGCCCAACTGTCTGTGTTCCTCTAGCTTCCTAGAGGGATTTAATTGATTCACGTTGTAAGCAACGTTTAACCATCAGGTTCTACAGGACTTTCACAAGGGCAAGTCTTCTAAAGCTCAACTCTGCTGTTTCACTGTTCTGTTGAGTTGGTTCACGTAATCTCTGTGAAGCGTGCTCACGTTCACCTGTAAATATACTGAAGGTGAGTTTCAGAATTAAAATCGGAAGGCTGTAGACTTTGAATCACTCACAGATTGGTTCCATGGGCCTAATAAAAAAAAAAAACGACCCCCCCCACAAAGATCATACAGTTACCGCGCTTGTTCAATAACCAACTGTGTTGCCTGAATTCCTAGGAAATGAGCTAAGCTGATTAGCATTGCTGCAGTTGTAACTAGAGAGTGGCGTTGGTTGGTCATACCTGCTTTTCCTGTTTTAATGTCATGTTAGACATTGACTGGAGCACCTTTCAGGAGAGCCCTGAGCATCCCTCAAGGTTGCTGTACCCTTGGACAGTCCATTGCTAATTGTTATTTGCATTAGACCTGTGCTGTGCACTTCTCTTTCAGTTTTTTGTTTGTTTGTTTGTTTGTTTGTAAAGAATGGAAGCTTCCTGGTTTGAGTTTTGGCTTTGCATGTATGTTTGTTTTAAGTTCTATACAGCTTTGGCTATTTTACCATCACTTGGCTCTCTGCCCTCCCACCATCTGGCTGCATTCAGTTCCTTCAGGGTGCTCAGACTCTCACGCTTGAGCATCGGTGAGTCTCTCTCTGAGACCCTCTTCTTGAAGAAAGGTCATCGGACCTTTAGTTCCCCTTCCTCCCTGCTTTCTTGGGACTGTTCCCTTGTGTCAGATGTTTTATGGGTTTGCATTGTAGTGGTTTTCCTCCTCCTCCGTGTTACTCACTGCTCCCTGTTCTCCACTTGTCCGGCCTGCGTATTGTGCATACACAGTCACTTGATCCTCGTCATCCTCAGCTTCTCTACCCTCATGAAAATTCCTCCTTTAGTGTTATCTGTCCTTGACATGCAGTAAGTGCACCAAAACCAGTTACCAAGCGGAGACACATAAGCATTTATGGTATGTGTTTAGCATACCAGCCTGAACAAATTCCTTTAGATAGTATTTGTTTTTAAATACCAGGTTTTGGAGCTAAAGAGATGGCTCAGTCAGTAAGTGCTTCCCACAGAAACATGAGGCCTGGAGTTCAACATCTGCAGCACCCATATCAGCAGCTGGGCCTAGCAATACCTGTCCAGGATCCCAGTCTCACATCTGCAGCACCCACTTCAACAGCTGGGCTTTGCAGTATCTGTCCATGACCTCAGGACTGGGGAGGCGGGAACCAGAGGATCCCTAGACCTCACTGGCCAGCCAAGCCAGTCTAGCAGCAGCAGCAGCAGCAGCAGCAGCAGCAGTAAGCTATAGACTCAGCAAGAAACCGTGTCTCAAAAAATAAGGTATACAGGGGGAGGAAATCCCCCTCAGGAACAGTCATAGGGTAGGGGTATAAGGGAAAAATGGGAGGGAGGGAAGAATGGGAGGATACAAGGGATGGGATAACCATTGAGATGTAACAAGAATAAATTAATAAAAAATTAAAAAAAAAAAAGAAACAAGATGCAGTATAAAAAAAAAGTGACAATCACAGAAGACATTCATTGTCAATTTCTCACCTCCACTTTCACAGACACACTCACACATGAGTGCTCACGTAAACCTGAATTTGTATGTGTACACACACATACTATATAGGCAACTAGGCATTTTATAATCATAACTTGCATAATAATGAGGTACTGACCCCATGTTCCACAAAACTAAGGTAAGAGCTTTTTTTATTTTTTTAGAATTTCAATTCTGTTATCTGAAATGTCAGATATATATATATAGAACATATATTAATCATATCCAAGCCAAATCTCCCCTCCCGTTCCCCAAATCCACCCCCTGCCCGCTTCCACGCATGCTCTCTCGGCTCTCTTGGCTTCCTTGTTCTTATTCTTATTCTCTAAGCTCAATGAGTGTGGTTCCTTCATGACAGTGGGTTGGTTCATTCATCACAGTACAGTCAACCTACTAACAGCCACCTCTCTGAGGAAAAGCAATCCCAACAGCCCCCGGAAGCCATCAGTTGCCAATAACTCCCTGCTTAGGGGTTGATCCCTGGGAGCTGCACCCACCCATGATGGAACGGCAAGTGGCTTGATCTCTTGTAGGTTTCATGTGGGCAACCTTGGCCTCTGTGAGTTCAGGAGCGCAATAGCCATGTCATGTCCAGAAGATCACATTTCACGTCACACTTCCCCACTCTCTGGCTTTTTCTACTCCTTCTTCCAAAATGTTTCCTGAGCGCAAGGCAGGAAGGGGTTGATGTAAGTGTTCCATTTAGTACTGAACCCATGAGCAGTCACTTACTCCCCGTACTTTGGCCAGTTGCAAGTCTTTACATTGACTTCGGCCCACTGCAAGAGGATATTAATGGCATCACCAAGTTATGGACTGATATATCTGCTCTGAGTTGAAAGGTGCCTTCTCAGATCCCTCTGGCTCTAGCAGGGCCATGTGGGAAAGGAGCTGGCGGAAGCCACTGTGCTCTGTGGCCCCTGTGCTTTGTATGATTCCTGTTCATGGGGAAGGAAACTCTGCACCTTGACCTGTTCTGGTCTTGAGGGTCCTATAACTATATGATGGATGTGAGAAGCAGCATTTCAAGATGTATGTAAAACAATAATGCATATTAACACTTAGAAAATATGTTATATAGTATGTACATTTTATTTTCTAATTTAAATTCACTGCTGTGAAATACTTTCTGTGTATACTTACCCTAAGTTGGAAGGAAAGCATACTTTCTTTGTGCATCTAAAATTGTCCACCCAGAGTTCATATACTAACTTGAATATTCTTGTTTTTATTTTCATATTTAAAAAACCCACAAACTATAAGACACATTAAGCCCCCTTTCCCCTAGAAAAACAGGGTTAGGTCATAAGGGCCATAGTAGTTGGAGGAGGGAAAACATGATACCCAACTACAGCTGGGAGCCCAGACATCACTTGAATATCAACAGGAGGGGAGGTGGGGGGGGGTGGGGGGGTGAGAGGGTGGGGGCGCTACAGTATTCTGTCTGCATCAAAGTCACATTCCTCAAGAATTCGGGCCTAGATACTGACATCCTTTTGGTCCATACTGACCAAAATTAAGAGATATTTAATGTTTCTATTACAGAGAGGGAGGAAGGGAGAGAGACAGAGAGAGGAGGGAGAGACGCCGCAGTGGCGTCCATCTTCATTCCATAGAGAAGTAGACAGAGACATAGTCCTCAATAAATATGTCTGCAGTCCTTCAGTGCTGCCTTAATCCTAGCTTTGATCCGTGCTTCTATTTCTTCTCATGTTTGAGTTCTAAATGTAAACCTTCTCCAATAGTAGGAATACTTGTTTGTGTCTCTTTTTTATTACAGAGTCCTTTGGTCCTTTCATGACATGTCCCCCACCACCCCCACCCCTCACCCTGAGCATGAATTTTACATCTTTGTGTGTGGTGGTGAATTGTTTATACGTTCCTGTCTCTCTACCAGCCATTGTTTTCATATAAGTTCTATTTCCCCGTGATCTTCTTCTCGCTTCTTGCTTTGACAGCATTAACAAACCTTTTAGCTCCGGAGGATACAGAAAGTCTCTCACACGTACACTCTCCTCAACCATGCAGCAGTTTGAGGAGGACAGACTCTTCTGACACACACACTAAACATTTTCCAGTAATTTTCCATGATGACAGGGAAGCACTAGTGAAATGGTACAGTTGGCTAGCAGATATAATAAATTTTTTCAACCTGGTGCCATAAATGTCTGCTAGACCACCCTTAAATTCTTTTATTCTACTGATGTTAAATGAATGTACTTAAGCCTAGGAACGTTATGGTTTATGTAGAAAACCTCCAGGTTTGCCTTGTGTATGGTTATGTAAAGAGAGGGGTTTTTGCTTTATTCCATTTTTTTTTTTTTTTGGAATGGTAGCAGTGTGTGTGTGTGTCGGGGGGGTGGGGTGGCAAGGAATGCTGGGGGGTGGAACCCAGTCTCTAAACAGGCTAGGAAAATGTTCTTTCTCTGAATTTCAACCCCTGCTATGATGGTTATTTTACATACCTGCTATGAACTTTGCTTATCGCTGAAACTAGGTCCTGAGTTGAAATTACGCATGAACAGAAAATCAGTCGTCGGCCTTGACGTATGATGCTTGATATGGTCATCAACCTTTCTTGCTCATTGCTCATGATTACAATGGCTAAAATTTAATTGGGCAATAAATTTATTAAAGGAGTAAATAATTAGCTCTCTTAATCAGATGTAGAACTCCTAGTATGTTTTCCTTCACTGGACTTACTTAGGAACTTGAGTGGTTCCAGATGGTGTCTCACATATATTATGTATTTGGTTCTGAATTTGTATGTGTGTGTGTGTGTGTGTGTTCTGTTATATTTACATATATACATACATACATATAGTTAAATGTTCAAATTTGGAGGTTCCACCAAAATGCTTTATCCCTTGGACATGTAACTTTCTATTTCTGTAGTGCATTGTAGCCACGTTCGATTTCACCTCTGCTTTTGAGATTTTAAAGCTATCAAGGGTTTTGTGTATTGCAAGAACAAATTCAGCAGGTGGTAGTTGAGGATCTGTGGATGCTCTATTGGTTTTTTGTTTTTGTTTTTGTTCTTTTTTTTTGCTTTGATAAACGTCCCTTGAGAAGGGGTTCATTTGGGTGAGAAGACACAGGCCATAGTGTTAGGAAGGCATGGGAGCCGAACCGTGTGGCAGCCAGGCACATTATATCAGAGCTGACTGCTAGAATTCCGTCCACTTTCTCCTTTCTGCTCAGTCTTCAGCCCCAGCCCACGGCATTCCAGCATCCACTTTCAGGATGAACCTTCCTCTCTCGGGTAAAGGCTCTGGAGACTCCTCAGTAGACAATCCTAGAGGTTTGTCTCCAAGAGGAGTCTAAATCCTGTCAAACTGATGACCAAGATTAATCATTACAACCATGAAAACATCCTGAAGGATTTTAAGATTAGAAAAGATGTGGACTGGCAAGATGGCTCAGTAGATAAGGCTACCTGCCACCGAGCCTGGCAACCTGGGTTGATCCCTGGAGTCCCTGGTGGAAAGAAAGAACTCCCCCAAGTTGTCCTCTGACCTCCACTCACCCCACCCACAAATAAATATGTGAAAAAAAAGGATGATTAAAAGATTCATGAGCCAGCAAACAGTAACATACTAACACACTGTCTTGAATGTACAGTGTACAAGAGGATAGTTTACGGGGCCCATTGATAATGCACATATTTTCCTTTCAAAGTGCTGAGACCAAAAAAGTTGTTTAAACATGCAAGGGGTACTTTATAATATAATTTACATAGATATAGTTTAATATTTACAAAATGAGTGATATTATCAAATCTCATATTTTGGTTTTTACCCCTCAAATATTTAATATGCAAAAGTCACAGTTCCTACATGAGTCTGCACCAGGTCCCCTGCATATGCACTACAGCTCCTAGCACTTTCGTATTAAGAACGTATGTATGGACGCTCAGTAGTACTTTCATGGGACTTCAGAAGGTATGAAAAAGTAGGTCTCCTTTGTGCTCTTAGGGCTCTTTTATTTTTCTGTTGGCCTGTCTTGTCCAACGTTGATGTGATGCCTTTTGTTATCCCGTATTATACTTTGTTTTGTTATGTTTTTTTTTTCCTTTGAAGCCTGTTCTTTTCCAGTGAGAAACAGAAGGGGAGTGGATCCAGGTGGAGAGGAGGCGGAGAGGAACTGGGAGGAGTAGAGGGAGGGGAAGCCGTATTCAGATTATGTTGGGTGAGAAAAGAATCTATATTAGTAAAAGGGAAAAGAGAATACAAGCATGCCGTGGAGCAATGTCAATTGATATGTTAACATGAGGGGGGAACTTACCAGTTCCCACTCCTAGACAAAGAACTATAGGCCACTAACTAATAGCTTCTGGGAAAAGGAGAATTAACCTCTTTCATGGATGAGACCCCCTTATTGGTTATGTAATACATAGCGGTCAGTTTCACTACTAACAAAAACAAACTCAGGAGGTTTATTTATATTTTTATTTACATATGTGTGTGTATACACACACACACACACACACACACACACACACACACACACACTAATGAAAAAGAGGCTACTGAGGGAACATGGGAAGAGTTTAAGACAGGGTAGCTGGGAAAAGCTAGAGAGAGGAAAGGGAGAAAAGAAAGTGATGTACTTTTCCTTTTCAATTAAAAACGTATTTTAAAAAAGAATGGCTACTTATGGTAGACTACTCTGGGCATTAATGTTATAGTAAAGATTTGTCATGTTTGTCATTTTTGTCAAGGGTGAATATGACATTAAGTGATGACAGCCTACTGTGGTCAGGGGGAAGAGAGTTGCATGAAGGGAGTGAGACAGCCACTTGAAGCAGCAGCCAGGACTGAGGGCCGATGGGGATGGGAGGGTGCTCATCGTGAGCCAGTGTGTGAGGTGATTCTTAACTGCTGGAGAGAAGAGCTAGGGGCACTCCTAGAGTTAGCTGGGTAGAGATATGTAAGGGAATTGTTTTGAGGGTTGGTACGGACAGATATGGTCAGGTTGCGTGGGATTGGCAGAGCATTCCACACAGAAAGCACCAAGTCTGTTTCTGAGTTATTTTGGGGACTGGATTTAAACAGAAAAGTCGCCTCACTGATGTGGGGTGAAAAGGACCTGGATGGCTAAAAATATACTTGTGTTTGTCATGTTTCTCTAGAGCAATAGAGAAACATAGAATGAATACATATTAAATGAGATTTATTAAATTGACTTATACGGACCGGGTAGGCCAACAATGGCTGCCTCACGGTGAGGAGGCTGAGAGTCGGACAGGTGCTTAGTTCACAAGGCTGGATGTCCTCGCAGTCCAAATCTGATAGTAGAGGCTTGGAAGCTTCCAAAAGATCTGCGAGTCTTCAGTCTGCATTAGGAGTGTAAATGCAGGTATCTGATATCAGTGGAGGAAGTGGCAGTGGCAGCAATAGGGAAGATGACCCTGCAGCAAGACTTCCAGGTGTCAAGCAGCAGGCAAAGTTCCCTTATTCCATCTGGCTTGTCACCAGAAGAGTCACACACAATCTGCCCACTTTATATAATCTGATCAAGAAAGTCTTCATAGGAATGCCTGGCAAGTTAGGTTCAGTTGATTCTAGATCCAGCTTTTCTAGACATGAGGGTTATCCGTCGTAACAAGAGTGACTTTTCCAAAAAGAACGGATCTTGGAAACCAGATGAAGCCAACACTCAGGCCTTTAACTTTTGTTTTTTTTTTTTAAACACTTACATATTCACAGTAGGTTGTAAAATAGTACACTGATGTCCTTAGCACCTTGTCCGATTTTCTCAAGGTCATACTTTAACAAGAGCAAACTTCCAATGGAGACTGACACTTGAGTATTCTATGGACTCTTTTAGATTCTTCCTGCTATGGGGTGGAGAGGGTTGTATAAGCACCTGTTTGGGCAGAAAGTTCTTACTCTTTTTATTGCATATATTACTTTATCTTCACCCTAAAAATGGTTCCTTATGCTGTGCTTTTAATTACACCCTCTATCTTTTTATCTTTTCTTCACCCCTGGAAGTCAGCCTGTATAACACACAACACACACACACACACACACACACACACACACACACACACACACTTGATGTATTTTCTGGAACTTTCTGAAATCTTGGGTACTAGATGTTCTTGCCTGGGTCTATTTGTGTTTGTACCTAAAGGAAATTAATAGTAGTCATCGACAAGTTCACTGTAAAGTGTGTGAAGAGATCTTTGGCTGATCTGTCCCTGTCCTGAGGTTGCCAGACCATCTTTGGAATAGCTGTCTTTTTTCCCTCCCCGCTTGGTTTAGTGTGATCCATTGGAGATCCACCCAGGTGTTATTTCAGAGATAGATGAGGGCTTCCACCTCCTCCTGGAAAAGTCCTAAGCATTATTAAAACATTACAAAAAGCTGATAAATTAACAGTCAGTAGTTATCATAAGTTCCTGAGATGGCGATGATACAAATTGTGGGGAGGAGGCAGAATGGACGAATTAGTACCCCAAATCCACTACAGATGCCTAGGAAGAGGAATTCCAAGTATTACCATAGAGACACAAAGAAAAGATGACAGAAAGCAGACAGTACTCTCCACAGATGATCTTCAAACAAGCAAATCCTGATTCCATGGAGAATGTCCACAGCTGTGTGATTAGGCTACAGGAGGCCCATGCCAGTGCATTGCTGACCTCCCCTGGAAAGACCATGAACACCATAGGTGGTAGGTCCTGGACCCACACAGGATATGGGCAGTCTCATATTTTACTGAAGAAACTGCTAAAACACTTGTTGCATACCAAAGCCATCCATACTTATAACTTCTAGATTTCTCTGTCTTATACAATAAAGTCTTGGGAATCAAAATGGAATCCTTCTACAAAGTTCTTAACCACCTGGGTAAGCTGGTACACCTTGGAGCCATGGTGGCTATAAATGACAACTATAATACATCTTCATCTCAACTCAGTTCTCCCAGGGTTACTTTGTTCTACATCTTCTTCCCTTGAATGGTCGAATGCTGATGGTATATGAAGGCAGTGAGAATGACCCCTTGTTAAGGTCAGTCGCCTTTCCTGAAGAACCTATATGGTCAAAAAGACACACGGAAATGATCAGTGCTCAAGAGGGGGAGCCACGTCAATTAACCACTGTCAATGTGGTGATCAGCATAGCGTTGTCTCTTAAGGCAGAGTCGTAAGCAAAGGAGAAAACAGAGATGGAATTAAATATTATACAGCCAGCTGAGGTTTGTCCAAACCAAGCTGCAGCTGCATGTTCCAAACTCCAGATAATATTTTTTCTTTTCTTTCTTTCTTTCTTTTTTTTTGTCTCACATGGCTGCAAAGGACCTGGAATTGCTTCTCTAGTTCCTGATGCAAGAAAAGATAACATCAAATAATTCCTGTATTGGTTCTTGCCAAATTAAAAAGAAAAACTTTCTGTGTGCTCTGTCATGAAATAATACATTGCCTCTAGACTCTCAGTTGTGATTTTTGAAAAAAAATTAAAGATATATGTTCACATAATTTTAAAAAGGACTGAGACCCTTCTAAAATAATAACTTTATTTCCAGGAATAGTCTGAGTGTTTCATAGCCTCCCAAAGTTACCTGAAATTCTGTGTGCTAGATGCTCTTGTCTGGCCCCATTTGTAATTGTGTCTAAAGGGAGTTGATTATATTCATTAAGAAGAGCCTCCTTTGTAAGGAGGTGAGGAAATTTGTGGTTTACAAATCAAGCTTCAAAATTGTCTCTCAGGAGATGAAATGCAAACCCTCCATTTAAGCATACAACCCATGTGTGCTTGGTTGAGGCCTTCTAGATCAGGACAATGACGTGCAGGAAAAGCACTCCTGAACACTTACCTTACATTAACAAGAGAAGGGGAAGCTACAGAAAGTTTTCTTCCTTCCAAATAAGCACGGACCATTGTATATACAAAAAATGGCCACAGTTTTTACTATGTTTTTACTTCTTTAAAAATACAAGATTTTATTTATTTTATTTTATTTCCATTGGACATTTGACTTCATTGGAAATATGTTTTCTTGGGTATATTTTGTTAGCTATGCAAAATTATTTCAAAAGACCTGCATAAGTTTTTCATCATTTATGCAAATGAGTCACAATGAGACATACATAGTATCTGTGGTTTTATTCTCTCACTTTCCCCCAAGCACCCCACTAGCACCTGTTGGTTATAGAAGTGTTTACTCCTGGGCTCTGATGATTATTCTCAATTGCAGAGCCAGGTTGTGGTGTCCAAGGAGACATGCATTCTCAGGGACCATGAACTGCCTTCCCCACTGTATTGGGGGAAAAAAATGAGGAAGAAAAGATCTGTAGGGGAAGGAATGGGTGATGGAGTTACTAGTGGGGGAAGTAAGTGAAAGATTTAGATCAGAAAGAAGAATGTTTTGGTGTACTGGCCGATGTAAAAAGTGACTGGACTAGAGGGGAATGGTTAGTTTACAAAAAACATAAGGGAACATGAGGAGAATTAAAAGGAGTCAGGCTGTTGTGCTGGGGTGGAGGAGTTATTTAAAGTGTATCAAGGGCTGTTAACTACAGGTCATCTCATTCCCCAAAGAAAGGCACATTTCTTCCAGCCACCGTCCAATATAAAATCCAACTTTTGTCCATGATCATTGTTCACATAGATGTGTTGATGTCATTTACTCCAAATAGAAACAGCCTTGTCACTATACACTACTCTTTCCACTCCTGTCAATTATAGTTTCTGTTCCAAGAAGGAAGTGGTTAAAGGGAAAGCAGAATAAGACCTTAAAAACAAATGGGAAACTTGAAAGCAGTAAAATTAATCTTCCCTCAGATATTTATTAAATGGCAGCTTTGTTGTGGCACACTTGTTGATCTATCGATACAATAATTAGCAAAACTAGCAATTATTTTCATAGCATGGATTTACTTTTCAGTGTAGACCACAGGCCTTGAATGTTCTTTTAAGGTTATGATATGCACTCCTGAGGGAAAGACCATTTCCACAAGGAGGATTTATTAAGGTGTGGGGAGGGGGTCATGATATGTTGGGGATTCAGAAAGGCCTCTCCAAACTAGAGAGATTGTTTCAGCTGGCAGTTGAAGCAAGCATGTGTAGATGTGGAAAGCAGGAAGCGTAGGGAACATTTGGGGTACAGGGTACAGCGATGACTGGATAAGAACCCGGCCTATTTGAGGAACAAAGAGAAAGCTATTAATGGAATATAGATAGGAATAGGTAAGCAACGGATGGCCATGTTGGGTTGTATGAATGCTAAGGTCTGGGAATGGAAACAAGGCTCAGCTTCTAAAAGCTGGGCTCACAACTAAAAAGAATGCTGAGGTCTGTGCTATTAATCTAGGGATGATGAATAGCCACTAAAGACTTTTAAATATGGCATGCATAATCTTATGTGTATCACTAATAGGCAAGAAAATAGTAATAATCACATTTGTGTTGTGTGGTTGCACCTATACTGGGCAGGCAGGGTATTGAAGCATTGAGTTGAGAGGTCATGCTAGTTAGGAGCAGGATGATCGCAATAGAGCTGCATGGTGCCTGTGAGACTCTGTGATTTATTGGGTGTAGAAATAAAGTACAGAGACATCTAGATGACCTCCCAGATCTCTACATATTGGAATAGGCATCACTGAAGGCTTGAGGAGAAGAAAATGTGGATTTGATTTTTAGAGATGATGCTAAAAGTGTTGAGACAGTATTTGCCTAAATAGAGCAAAAGCTTGCTTAGAAAGGAGATAAAAACTAAAGACGTATGCCATGTCATTGTTAGGTATAATTAATAAAAGATATGCATGGCAGCAAAGACTGAGAAAGTCAGAAAAGGCAAGGCATTACATTTATGAAAAAGATGTAATTACATGCAAGATTACCTAGACTGTTTGGAAATTACAGATCTTGGTGTTTGAGGAGAGGGGCAAAACGTTAATATTGATATCTTGTGAAATTGGAAAGAATCTGAACAGAGGAATTCAGAAAATTTCTGCCTGATATAGTATTTTTGCAGTATGTCCCTTAGACTACTTATATTTTGGGGGTATTAATTGATACTGCATACTCATATTTTCTCTCTTCTTTCATGCACATGCCTGTTTTGTGCTGTATTTATGGGATATGGTTAAGAAAACTAAATAGTCTGAACCAACATAACTTCTACAACTATTTATATTTAGCATCATGAATCTTCAAAATTAATGCAGTGTATATACCCCTGAGGGATCCTAAAAGTTCCAATATGTGCCCTCTGGAACAGCATTTGAGATTCATTTGCTTATTAGTATGTTGATAGGTATGAGCAACAGAAATGGAATACCAATAGTCTCGCAGTAACTTGGTGGTAAGACCCTAATGCTGAAGTTCCCACATACTGTGTCACAGGGCATAAAGACATCCAGCCAGTTCTTACTTAGAAGCATCCTTCCTAGTGAGTAGGTTTCAGGATGGAGAGTGCTATGCAGGGCACTAGGATTGGAGGAAGTAATCAACAGTCTAACCCAGCTGTGGATCCTGACAGCTGCAAGAAAGACCAGCCATGCCAAGAATCACAGAGACCTTCCATTGGTCAGTGTGCAAGGAACAAGAGACTGTGGAGTGCTGAGCCCTAAATATATCCCATCATGCCCCTCAAGACTCGGGGATCTTGAAGAAGAAGAAGGAGGAGGAGGAGGAGGAGGAGAAGGAGAAGGAGGAGAAGGAAAGGAGAAGGAGAAGAAGAAAAAGAAGGAGGAAGAAGAAGAAGAGGAGGAGGAAGAAGAAGAAGAAGAAAAAGAAGAAGAAGAAGAAGAAAAAGAAGAAGAAGAAGAAGAAGAAGAACTACAACAACAACAACAAAAACAAGAAGAAAAGGTAAAAGCCATACATTGCCAAAGACAGCTGTGAAATAGTGTTTTCTACACATAATACAGCCATTTTTTCTCCTGAATATAGAGTGGTTGTGGTTGCCTATGAACAAGACCTGCACAGGATCAAACCAGTCAAAATTGCAGCATGGATGGAGGAGGGACTCATGAAGGCCCACCCCAAAGAAGGAGCTGTTGACCATTGGTGACTATCAAGGGCTCTGGGTTTACGATAGTGGATTTAAAAATACTTGGGGGAATTAATGATGAGAACCAGCAGATCTGAGTTTGCACTGGCTTGTAATTGGGGGATTGGGATGCCTGAGTTTTTGGTATCATGGCTTTTAGTAACTGCTGAAAACACCTGGGTTGGCAGCAACTGGAATTCACTTATAGGGAAGCAATAAATCTTGAAGGAAGGGGCTAATCTAATTCTTATTCAAATGAGCAGAGTGGGAGTGGAGAAGATGTGCACGTAGTTAAATATGGAAGTCACTGACATTAGTTATTGCACCATAGACTAAAATAGTTTCACTTGGCAAAAGATTTCCTGAGCAAAGGGAAGTGAACACAGCATCAACACAAAGTTTCTTAGTTGCTGTTTGAAAGTAGGAGTTTTTTTTTCCTGTAATTAGTTGGTGTATTAGTATGTGATCTACAGAATGAGCCTGTTCCAGCAAATGGTTCTCATCACCGTTAGGAAACTCTAAATGACACACTAGTACATAAAGAGTTACATCTAATTTTCAAAAGCAATAGAAGAAAATAACTATGGAAGACCCACAGGAGGAAGAGTGATTCACTCGCAGCTTGATATATTGTGTTGTGGGATTTTGTGTGAACCTGAAGCGCTCCCTCCCTCCCTCTGTCTCTCTGTCTCTCTGTCTCTCTGTCTCTCTGTCTCTCTGTCTCTCTCTCTCTCTCTCTCTCTCTCTCTCTCTCTCTCTCTGTGTGTGTGTGTGTGTGTGTGTGTGTGTGTGTGTGTGTGAATTTACACTGTCTAATGCAATGTCTAGTAAACAGTACACCTTTGAATAAATGAATCCTCCAAAATCCTCCCACCCACCCTGAAAGCACAGTGCCTATGCTTACCACAAACTGGCGGGCCAGGGCAAGAAGAGCATTTGAAACCAAAGTGATTTTGGCATCCCAACAAAACCTAAACTATCCAGTTAACCTTGGGGTTGTGGTACAAATTTCAGTCATAGTTTGAGAGAATTTGTATGGTTGAAAATAAGGATAAGAATTTGAGACCTCAGTAGGTATCAAAACACCAGACGTTTATTTGTTCCTTCAAGTTTTGCAAGAAGACATCCGGGATGATGGTCCAAGAACAATTAGACATAATTAAAAAGAGCACAACTCCGCATATAAGTGTAAGTCTGCCTAACAAACCCAGTACCTTGTAGACCTCATTCTTATACGTTCACACACATTTCTATGTGTTATATGAAAAGTTCTCTGTAGAGTGGTGTTGGGCTAATGTGTAGATTTAATGCACACATACTTTGGATGACTATAGTCCTCTTTTTGTATTTTATTTATTTGTGTTCTGACACTTGACACGACTGATTCTGTTTCAAGTATGTACAGGTATCGATTTTTAAAATTTATTTGATCTCTTAAGAGACTTCACAATACTACGAGGATGATGATAAACAATTGCCATTATTTTCCCATCACGCCTTTAATGTGTCTTGCTTATCCTTATGTTTCCTGCCTTCTCTCTCCCTATGCCGACTAGATTTATGTCCACTTGCACAAACAGTATGAGGAAACCTCAACTGAGAAAATGCCTCCATAGGATAGAGCATTTTCTTAATTAGTGACTGATGGGGGAGGGCCCAGCCCATTGTGCCTGGTGATACCCCTTGGGCTCGTATCCAATGTTCTTAAAAGAAAGCAGGCTGAGCAAGCCAGTAAACAACACCCCACCATGGATTCTGCATCAACTCCTGTCTCCAGGTTCTTGCCCTGTTTCAGTTCCTATCCTGTCCTTTGATGATGAACAGTGCTGTGGAAGTATAAGCCAAATAAATCCTTTCTTCCCCAACTTGGTTTTGGTTTTTTGTAACTCTAACTAAAGGAGGCTACCTTCTGCTGTTTGTTATTGGTTGTTTATTTGATTCTCCATTCAATTTTTGCCTAAATGTTTATGATTTGTTTTGTTTTGGTTTGGGTTTTTGTTACCCATTGATAAGTATATACCACAAATCATTTTAATTAATGGGATATAAAGATATATAAGACAGGATTTTTTCTCAGAAAGTTCAAATTCTAATATAAAAAAGGTGAGTGAGTGTGTGTGTCTTTAGCTATAATCATCACCATCATCACCACCACCACCATCATCATCATCTAGATACCGTGGTAAGCACAGAAATGACAAAGCAAATGGAAGCTCTTATCTGCTCTGTCATCTTTGGTCGGGATGGGGACTCATTATAATGAGATCAAGGGAGTTGGAGCAAGCTTTCCTCAGATGATACTTCAGCAAAGCCAATTGTACCAAACCAAGTCGCATGAAGTATGTTCCAGGCAGAAGCTCTGGGTCACATGAGCTGTTGAGCAGATGATTGTGCCACCAGCAGTCACTAGGAACAGAAGCAGAGCTACAACAGCAGCAGATCCTGAAAACCTGACCGTTTCTCTTCTTTAGTAAGCTCATTCAGGCTGACCCAGCCCGGAGTACTTTCCTTGACCTAGTAGAACAATACAGTCGGAGTTGGAATTTTGGACATGTGAATTGACTATAAGAAGCAACATCAAAATGATGCTGAGCTTCATCCCAGGAGAACCATTGGCATTGATATCAAATCAGAGAAGAGAGCCTACACACATTTAATAGTAACTTATTCAGAGATCTTACTTATTCCACTTATAAGTCTATGGAGGTGGAGTCCTGTAAAATGCCCTTACTTTAGGCTACATTCATCGAAGCAGTGTCTGGAAGCTGGAGGTGAGATGTGGAGCCCAGCCCGCAAGTCTTTGCTCATACTATGGGAAGGGTACTGTGTTGTGTGTGTCATCATCAATCACCAGGAGCTACTAGAAAAGCAGCCGGCTTTATACAAGGACTCGCCTCCACACCATAGAGACTGTAAACAAGTCACTTAGCATAGAAGTAAGTCAAAGGTGGTTTTTAAAAATCTGGTTGTAACTAATATATTTGACCTCGTAAACGTTGGAATTGATCCTAGAGAACGTGCCAATGTCTGAATAGAGAGGAAACATTTTGATTAATATAAAACTATTTTTTTTCATTTTGTTTTTGAAGTGTTCTTTAAGGGCATGATACCAGTTTTAATTTTTTTTTTTTCTGTTCCCACTAGAAGTGCTTACTTAAGTATGGAGTAGTTACAAAGGATTTAGTCACCAACTATGTAGGAAAAGTCTACCCCAAGGACATTCAGGGATTCCTGCAGCCTAAGCAAGGGGCTCTTCAAAATAGATCAATTTTAATAATAGTACATTTGACATTTGACCACAGCACACATGCCTAATCCTCTGATATTGTAGCGAGACATTGTAACCTACAACATTCCCAGTCAAGAAGCACACAATTGAACCGCAAAAAGGTTGCAGGTACTTTAGGTGATTCATCTAGGTAGAATCTCTTTCAAGAACAGTACCGAAGTGCTCTCCAATTCTAAAGGACAAGCAGGCTACAGGGGCACATCTGTTTCACATAACCTTTGCCTTGGTGTGAGTGCTGATGGTACTGATTCTGTTGGCTGCTAAACTTCAGCGTTAAAGGTTCAACAGCATATTTTTAAAGACTTCTTTTTGCTAATTTAATTGTGCTACAGCTTGCATAGAGCGAGCATGAATGTCCTTCACAAAGGCCAGCGTGGGAGGTGATGGAACTTTTAAAAGGTGAGGCCTAGTGGGAGGTCCTTATGTCTTGGAGGTGGTAGCTGCCTTCAGAAGGAATTAACATAGCTCTTAGGAACCTTCTGAGCTTTGAGGAAGCCTGAGGTTTTCAGAATGAGTTTTAAGACCTAGTCCAAATTCCCCTTTGCCTTTTATTTAACAATGTGGTCTCTCTCTCTCTCTCTCTCCCAAACACACTCCTGCCACTTGTCATGGGCTCTCTGCAGATCTGTACTATATCCGTGTGGACCGGCACTCAAAATAATGCTCAGAACTAAACAAACAACTACTTATAAAATGTCGATAAAAGAGTAAGGGTGGCATGGGCAAAGTGAAAGTTACTGTCTTCTATCCCTGGGCTGTACCTTCAAACCAAGGCAGCTTTGTTTCTTCCTAACATGGGCAGAAATGATCTGACCCCAAGTGGGATCCCAGAATACTTGGAAGTAGTTAAATGTGTGTGAATGCACAGTGGCCAAAACTTCGTTTGAAATCAAACCGTAATGAGGCTGAGGTGATGCGCGCAGCCCTTGCCCACCTTGTCTTGAGAGACTTCACACCGGCCATAGTTCTGAACATACTTGCACTTTGTACTTCACATGCCATGTATAAAGCTGCAGGGAACATGGCCTGAGCATTGTGGCTCACGTGTGAAAGTATTTTATGTTATAAACTACAGAGTTTTACTGAGTGTGTTTGTGTGTTAGCACATGTGTGTGTGTGTGTGTGTGTGTGTGTGTGTGTGTGTGTGTGTGTGCTTTTGTTGGAACGTAATAGTTAATTACAGAAGGCAATGACTCTTCAGCTTTCCTGCCATGCTTTCTCAGAATGTAGCAAATTAGAATATCTTTGTATCCATTATATTAAGATATTTGATTGTAAAAATGATCTCCTCAATTTTTGGCTTGGGTTTCATAAAAACAATTAAATGAATTTTGACCTGTGATTAGGGAAGAACTTCCAACAAATTTTTGAAATGGCCCTGGTATGTACTTCTGTCATTTTGCAGTAAATATTTATATGAGACAGTGTTCTTTGCATTAAAGTTTATGTATTTTCATCCAGCTCTGATGAATGCACAAGTTGTTCTACATTTGACCGATCCAAATATTCAGCCAGCATATCAGTGTTACATTTCTCTCTCTCCTTCTCTGCCACCCCTCCATCCCCCTTGATTTTTCAAGTTGGGTTTTCCTGTAGGCTGTCATGGACCTCACCCTTTAGACCAGGCTGGCTTTCAACTCAGAGAACCACTTGCCTCTGCCTCCTAAGTGCTGGGATTAATGATGGGCACCACCGTGTCTAGTAACATTTCATCTCTTATGCAAAACTAAACGAGCACATCATCTCATTGCCTGAAAATGTGCTTTCATGTTTAATACGTGATGAAGTTAGACATATGTATCAAAAGTGCTTTATAATTTCTTTCTTATTTATTACCACTGAATTGATTTTTGTATCTAATTTTTATACCTATACACTAAGCGTCAAATAAAATTTCTTTGGCAAAATGGTGTTATGGGTAAAAGTTTATGAAGCCTCTTTACATAACAACATGTGAAGGATTTTACTTTGGTAGTTTACGGTGATCCCTGGTTTAGGAAGTGACTTTGACACTTCCAGAATCCATTTGACCCAAAGGCATTGTTTTAAAGACTTAGAGGAACTTGTGTAGATTGTAGATGCGTAGTATCACTCACACACACACACACACACACACACACACACACACACACACACACGCACGCACACCAGACCCCCCCCACCCCCATAAAAACACTCAGATAAATCCCCTGCAAAGATGTATGGACAACAGTTTTTTGTTCAAGAAACAACATCAAGGCTACACATACAGTTGTGTAACCATACCAAGTTGTAGTCAGCTGGACTTCTTTCACTTTCTGGTGAGGGATAGAACGAACTTGGGCTGGAAAGTAGAAGATGGCTTTCATGTGTTTCTAAGAAATGGAGATATGTTGAGAATTAGAAAGCTGTATCTGAATTTGTCACTCATGGCCCGTGCCTTATCAATATTCATAGGCTTAATATTCTTGTATTGTATTACTTTGGTCTCTCAGTCCAGTAAGATGGGCTCTGTCTTTTTTTTTTTTAATCGCATGTTATAGATGGCTTCATGAGACATTATGGTGACAGTTGTGGGACTGAATCTTTATATAATTGAGAAATAAATCAAATGATTGTTTGTGAGACATTTTAAATTATGTGCATGTGTGTGTGTGTGTGTGTGTGTGTGTGTGTGTGTGTGTGTGTTGTGCATGTGTTTGTGTATGTGAATGCAAGTGCCTACAAAGGGGACACATGTAAGATCCCCCGGAGTTAGAGGTACAAGCAGCTATGAGCTGCCTGCTGTGGGTGCCAGGAATCAAATGGCAAGAGCAGTACCGACTCCTAACCACTGAGCCAGCGCTCTAGCCTTAGATCATGATTTTTTATTCCTCTAAATATCTTGTACAAGTTCCCCATAACTGGGAAAGTTGGAAGTCACATGTTAAGTGTGGCATTTATGTAAGGCTATGATAATTGACAGAGTTCACCTGTCCTTTTATACCCTTCTGATATATTACATCCCAAAGAAAAACCAGACTCTGTATGTCCACTTCATAATTTAGAAGATGCTTCATTTTTTTTAGGTTAAATCATTATTACTACCAATTGAACGCCTTCATTTCTGAAAAAATAAACAGTTAATTAATACTTAGCAGTTCACTAGCATGGGTGTTGCCTGAACATTCTCTCAGGATTGTCTTACTCAATCTGAGATATCCATTTTAACAAAATATTGTGCTAAATGGATTTTAAGTCTATGGCCGTATATATGACTTTGGAGTGCATGGCAAAGATGCCCTCTTGGACTCATCAGACACATTTTCTGTGGTGTGTAAAATCAAGTCTGAGTATAAATAAAAATGATACCAGTGTTCTGTAAGAAGAAATAAGTGCTTCATGGAATCTGTAAGCCTTTTACTTATATCAAAAATTAAAATGATCTTCTCCCATAAAGAAACATAATGACAACATTTGTAGCTTTACAGTGATAATGAATGGTAGGAGACAAAAGCAAAATATGACTGGAGCTATTTTTGTATCAAAATATCATGCTCAACAAAAGCATGAAAATCTTTTATTTTTGTTCCATGTTCTAATAGCTTAATTGCACATTTCTTTTCTCCAAGTATAACAAAAGCAATACACAACTATTATAATATTTACATCGTTTTTAAAGCATTTAAGATCAAGTTAATTCCAGTTTTAACTTGGTTGAGATCCAAATGAGAGCTATTACTTTAAAACAAAAGTATGGCTTTATTGAAATAATATAAATAGCCAAATTAATGCAAAGGGGAAACTATTATTTTATGCTTGAATAAATAAATATCTTTCAGATCTCTAATAGTCAATAGTATTATTTGGGGCTTGTAGGCATGAGCTGGATTTTATTACACATATTTACACTTTAAAACAGCTCACATATTAAGTTTTATCACAACAGATGCTAAGAAATTAAGATATGGAAAATTCCTCTGTATTAAGATCATATTATCTAAAGGACACCTTGAAGAGATTTTGGGAAAAAACAAAATCAAAAAACAAAACCCAAAACACTTTGCTTTTGTTTTTCCAGAGAGCACAGTCTGATGAGCTGGAAAAAATTGAAAAGCACAGCCGATCCTCCAAAGACAAGGAAAACGCCAAGTCTCTTGACAAACCTGAACAGTAAGTGTGTCTAGGGCCTCGGGAGGACAGTCAAGGCTACTGGTGGGCTTCCAGTTGGGAAGGGACGTCTCTGAGGGTATCTTTCTAGTAAAGGAGCGAACTCTCTTTGCCTGGCTTACACTTTTCCTCCTGGTCCTTGCCTTTGTCTACCTAGGTTCCTGTATGAGCTGTCACTAATCCCCAACTTCTCAGAGCGAGTCTTCTGCATCTTGTTTCAGTCAACGTTTTCTGAGAGCATTTCCTCAATCCGGCGCAAACTGGAATTGCTACAGAAATTGTGTGAGGTGGGTTCCGGGCTAGAGAGTGGAACATGTATTGGGATATTTAATTGCGTTCAGTCATGTTCGTATTTATTTTTATAATTTTTGGTTTACTTGTTTGTAGTACTTGTAAAGCCGAGGGGTAGCAGTCCCATGGAAGGAAATGTTTGGGGACTAGGTTTCAGGAATAAAGCACATATTTAGATGTATTCCCAGGGCAGTAGGGCCACATTGAGAGCCTAGCTGGTTTCCGGTTTGTGTTAGTCTCCTGGGATCTCTGCAATGCTTTTACCGAAAGCAAAGCCCCCCTTTCCATGTTCTGTCAGCTATAAGACTTTCCAATGGGTGTGATTTGAAGCCATGCCATTTATTTCTCTTGGGTTGTTTATTTGAAATAGCCCCTCAGTAACGTGTTCATACTGCCCGCAAAATAATTTGGGGGATAGTCATTTGACTCAGTGGAAGGTAAGTACTCTTTTGAATGCAACTAATAAGATTTTGGCCGGAAGGACCAATATTAGCACTTCAAAGAATTTATCAAAATTCAACAGAAGCATTTGTTCTGGTTGGGGTAAACCATCTTGCAGAATGGAAAGGTATCACCAGAAACATGTTCAGAGGAAGTGACACCAAACAAACAAAAGCCAAAACTGAAAAGGCAGGCAGGGTTCTGGGAATGCTGAGCCTGATGTTGTAGAAAGCAAGCCTGCGATTCAATAGAATCTTTTGAGATTCTACACCTTTTGCTAAAAAAAAAAAAAAAAAAAAAATCTGTACTGTTCCTAACACAAGGATAGTCGAGGATTGGCATTATTTCGTAGAAATTTTCACTGTGTATGGACCACAATGGTACCTCTTGGCTCCTTCAGTCATACTCGTGCTTGTTGGTGGCATGCCATCGTAAGAGACACTGTTTCGAAAGTAGACTAAATAATGTAGAAAGTCATAGTCTGGCTCTCATGCAAAACCATCAGTCTAATATGATTAGCTTGGCATTGATTTTCGGATGATTCAAATAAAACTGTGTATAAGAGGAAATTCTTTGCTCTCCTATCTTATAGACGTTAAAAAATGGACCGGGGGTCATGCAGGTCCTGGGTTTGGTTCTAGCCTTTGGTAACTACATGAATGCCGGGAACAAGACTCGAGGACAGGCCGATGGCTTTGGGCTGGACATTCTGCCCAAGCTGAAGGATGTGAAAAGCAGCGTAAGTTTCTGTGTTAATGGTTGCACCAAATTGACGATAGTTCGCTTTTAAATACATTTGACTGCAAACAAGATCTAATAACTACCCCTTTCTGTTCTGACATCAAAAGTTTCATACACACACACACACACACACACACACACACACACACACACACACACACGTATGCACTCATGCATGTGCGCAAGCTTATGTAACTTTTGAAGTAGTGTCTTATATAGCCCAGGATAGGCTCAGACTTGCTATCTGAATGAGGATGACCTTAAACTCTGGATTCTCTTGCCTGCTCTGCAAAGTTTAGGGACTACAAAGTGAACCACTACTTTTGGCAAAAGTTCCTTTAGATTTTGAGTTTGGTAAAAGCAGGCCATCTGAGTATCTGTACCTTTAAAGGAGTGATGATTTTCCTAATGATATTGTGAGTCCTGCATGGAATGAGTAATTGTGTATTATAATGTTTTAAAATAAACATAAGCATTTTTCCTGTAACAAGCCTGCTAGACTTGGTTTTTTTGTTTTTTGGTTTTTCGGTTTTTTTGAGGGGGACACCAGGGGGAGGACTAATCCTTTTCAGGGAATTAGAAAGTTGGCCTGTTGTCTTCTTTTCCAAGCAGTGTAGAGTAGAAAATAAAACAAACATGAATGAAAGTAAGTCATAAATGAAATATAAAAGACTATCCTACTTCCCTCAACACTGTTCTGTTCTTCCTACCAGCATGAATGGCAGTGTCTAAGTCTGCTTGCAGATCTAGTTACTTTTAACCCTTCCTCTCCAAGGTGCTTGCTGCCGCTGCTGTTGTTTAGAATTAATACTGAGAAGCTTCTTAGAGTTGCAAAGGAAAGGCAACGTTATGGATGACAGTCGGACTCATGATGAAAGTCTGAGCTTGCAAACTTAGAACCTAAGAGCCATGCTTCTTCTGAGAGAGCACTGCCTCACAGAAAGAACATCATGGTGGGAGAAAATGTGAACATTAAGTACCAAGTTAGAACAAACTATTGTAAAAAGCAAAAAAGACATCCTGAGAGAATTCAGTCATAGTCCTCATGACAGAGATGCAGCATCAGCCATCTTCCTTATGATACAGAGGCAGCATGCAGTCAGTGTTTTTATGAGAGAGATGCAGCATGCAGTCAGTGTTTTTATGAGAGAGGTGCAGCATGCAGTCAGTGTTTTTATGGTAGAGATGCAGCATGCAGTCAGTGTTTTTATGGTAGAGATACAGCATGAAGTCAATGTATTTATGATAGAGATGCAGCATGCAGCCAATTTTTTTTGGTGATAGAGAAGCAGCATGTAGTCAGTGTTTTTATGAGAGAGGTGCAGCATGCAGTCAATGTTTTTATGAATGACATGAACCATGCAGTCATTGTCGTCATTATGAGAGATGCAGCGCTCACCATCCTCGGGACAGAGCTGCTGCTTCCTCTGGTCTCTTTATTCAGTCAGGCTGTGACTATTTGCTACTATTTTTAAACTGTTTCTGTACATGTGTAGTAATCACTTAACATCATTCTCCCAAGTTTCCACAATGCCAGACACTGCGTTTCTGAAATGGAAAACCAGTCTTTCTGTTAGTTCAGTTTGTGGCTTGGGGCTGTTTGTTTGCTTGCTTGTTTGTGTTGAGACATGATCTCAGTAGCATGGGGTGAACTCCAGGCAGTCCCGCTTCAGCTTCCCTCATGCTAGGATTACAGACTCAGCTAGCTTTCTCTTAGTGCACCAACACCAGTTAATTTTTATGGCTTTCATGGATACTTAAATAAGCATGCATATTCAAGGGCAATTGTATTATAAACATTTCATAGAATGCAAATGGATGTTCATTGAAACAGCTTTTGCAAACATTTGCATATAAAGAAGTCAGTATAATGTTTAGCTTACAAAAAATTGATCTAAAATATATTCTGATAAAGCAAAATTGCTAAGAATGGCCAATGGATTGTGTTTATAATTTTGCTTTATATCCCTTACTCCTTCCTCTATTAACTTATATTTTATTAGCTTAAATAATCACAAAAAACTCATAATTTAAAATACTGAGAAAAGAAGCAAAATAGTTAATATTTGGAATTCCCTTGTTCTCTCATAATATCTATGCAAGATGATCTTTCTTTCGAATGCAAACATAAGAGTATTTACTCCTCAGTAGTATTTATAGACTAGGGACTACAGTTTCGAATTGGCCAGAACATTCTCTCACTATGCTGGTAGCAAACTTTTAAAAAGAGGTTTTACTACCTGATTCAAATACTACTGTTTTGTTGACTGACAATTTGGGAGAAACAATAGACTTCAAGTTGTTTAAGACACAAGCCAATCCTGTCTGATGGGGAAGTCCTTATTGGCCATATTGCTATATCCTATAAGACTTCATTACTAATAGGTATTATTCTTTTTGTAAATACGGGAAAAGTCTTACCTAGATCCCATAACAGAAGCTCCAAGGACAGTTAAATTTAACAAGATTTATTTGCACAAAAGAAATTCTACAGCCAGGTAATATTACAGACCAGATGCCTTGGCCCTCTGATTACAGCCAGAAGAAAGGATGTGAAATACAGAAAGCCTGAGTCAAAGCAGTGGGCAGGTTTCTTCCATGGCCATGATTCGAAAATGTTCACCTTCTAGTGGGTAGAAAATCTACCTGCTGTTACTAGCTGAGGCTTGGCTGCTCGGTTTTGTGTGTGTGTGTGTGTGCATATGTGTGTGTGAGTATGTGTGTGTGTCTGTGTGTGTGTCTGTGTGTGTGTTTGTGCATGTGTTTGTATGTGTGTGTATGTATGTGTGTGTGTCTGTGTTTGTATATGTGTATGTATGTGTGTATGTCTATGTGTCTATGTGTATGTGTGTGTGTGCTTGTGTGTGTGTGTTTGTGTGTATAAGTGTGTACCTCTAGAGGAACATCAAGGGGGGATGCAGTGCACTGTCTAAGGAGGCTGTTCTCAACCAACTTTATCACCTAAGTATAGAGAACAAAATAGGTCAAGCTGTTGGAATTTAACAGAGGAAACATTTCACAGAATTTATATTATATACTAGACTTTTCTCTAAGGTGTGTCTTGATTAATTAGAGCAAGACAAAAATTTAAAAATTAATGCCTCTAACTGTGCCAGAGAGGAAGCAAAATATTGTTCTTTGAAAACTTCCAAGACTATTGGGTATAAAATAATTTTACACTTTCAAATGATATATACATTGTCTTAACAATAGTTGCCTAAGTATTAATTCCTCAACCTCAGTTGTTAATGGAACAAATTGTAATGTACATTGGCATTTTCAAGGTCTCCACTTACCGGAAACATTTCTATTTCTCTGGTCTAAATGCAAATGGCTTTCTGTCAAGCCAAGAATTGTTCATTATGGTTGTACCTGCTAGACCATTTTATATGGAAAAGCAAGAAATATTCATTTTGTTATAGTGATATTTGAAAACCTAAGTGCTGTGGCTGGAGAAATTATTCATTGGTTAAAACCATTTGCTATTCTTTAGAGGATCCAAGTTCTGTTCACAGCATTCACATGAAGGCTCACAACTGTCTGTAACTCCTGACCCTGGGAATCTAGTGCCCTCTTTTGGTTTCTATGGAACGCATATAGTACACCTACATCATGCAGTCAAACACTCACATACAAGTTAGAAGAAAAAAAATCACTAAAGAAAATTCAAAGTAAGTACATTAAATAAAAGATGAAAAATATTGAATTAAATTTCTGATGGATGAAATGAAAACAGGAAGATATTTACATGTGAGCTTCATGCCTTAAACTGTGAGGCTTCCTCTTTGTACTTATATCAGAACACTGGGAAACAAATATGTCATTCAGCCCTTGAGATACAATGACTGAGGCAGCATAGAATGTAAAATCACTCAGAATACTCCTGGGTGTATATGTGTGTTCCCTGCCATTTATTTTATACTGTATAGTTTATAACTCGTAATAAATTTTAAATATGAGTTACTTACTTTAATCTTTCTGCCTAGGACAACAGCAGAAGCCTTTTGTCATATATTGTTTCATATTATCTTCGAAACTTTGATGAGGTGAGACCAATTTCACATACTGTCCTATTTTGATTTTCATTTTCTTGTGTGCGTGTGCATGTGTGGTACATACACATGAGCGCGTGGGTGTATGGTACAGGCTTGCAGATGCAGAGACCATAACAAAACTAGTGGTACCTTCCTCTGTGCTCTCCATCTTATTCCCTTGAGACTCGATCTCTCGCTCTGCCGGAAGCTTGCCGTTTCATCTTAGCTTGTCAGTGAGACCTCAGATCATCTTATCCCTGCCCGCGACCACACAATGCTGAGCTTACAGGCATGCGCAGCCAGGACTGACTCTTTGCAGGGGTTCCATAGGCTTAAACTCAGATCCCAGATAATGGCTGAGCAAGCACTCAGTCACTGAGCCATCTCAACAGCCATTTGTTCTTCTCTGTTGGGTGATTCTGTAGTGGTTTTCCGGTTTGTTGGTTGGTTGGTTGGTTGGTTGGTTGGTTGGTTGGAGTTACTGCCATTTCTACTGTTGCTTAATTTTTAATTTTCACACTGATTTGTTTTAAAAATCCTGCTTGCTAATTAGGATGCTGGCAAGGAGCAGTGCGTCTTCCCACTGGCAGAACCTCAGGAACTGTTTCAGGCTTCACAGATGAAGTTTGAGGACTTCCAGAAAGATCTCAGAAAACTTAAGAAAGACCTGAAAGGTAACGTATGGCCTTGAACTTTCATATTTTTCAGTGCACACTCTCAAGGAGAGATGATAGATGTTTAAGGATTGTTGAAGAATGTCAGATAAGCACAGGCCATGTAGAGCTGATATTTTTTACATACAGAAAAAGAAAATTTGGGCAATATTTTTATTCTTCATTGCTTTAAAATGTGTGTGTTGGTAGTTTAGTTATCCAGTCATATCTTGGCTATATGAGGAACGTCAATTTTTTAAAAAGATGTATTTATTACTTATATAGCGTTCTGCCTGCATGTACATCTGCACACCAGAAGAGGGCACCAGATCTCATTATAGATGGTTGTGAGCCACCATGTGGTTGCTGGGAATTGAACTGAGGACCTTTGGAAGAGCTGTCGGTGCTTTCAACCTCTGAGTCATCTCTCCAGCCCTGAGGAACAGTCCATTTTATCGGGAGCAGGCTTATATCTTATTTTATTTTGTAGCCAAGAATTGTTGAATATTTTCTATATCATGGTTGCACACAAATCTTGTTATTGGTGAAAGATTAATAAATTTTGCCTGATCTCTATATTTGTCCAAAATATTGTGATTTGTAAACACTTATAGAAACAAAGCATGTTTTTGCCCATAGGTGGTTACATGACACATATGTATTTACTGTTGTGTTGTAAATCATAAAGCCTTACATCATTTAGTTTTGATTAGTATAATTAGAAAATCCTCAAATTTCTTTATTAGTAGCATTGGCAGACAAGGAAATAGTCTTCCAAAATTTATTTTCATAAACAACATCCTTTTTTTTCTCTCTTTTTGTTGTCATTTATTGTTGTTATACATTGAAGATATATTTCAGTCTCTCTGAGTTATATTAAGTTCATGCAGAGAACCAATAAAATGACCTGGCATTTTCATTAGCTACTGTGCTGGCCAATGAAAAAATGGGCTAGTCACTTCTGCACAGAAGTGAAAAAAGATATCGTTTTGAAGTGATCCAGTCCTGAAATAGGACAAACATTTGCCCCTAAGATACTGGTCCTTAGGGCAGATACTGATCAGAAGACTTATGGCAGTTATGACTGATCACAGATATATTAACATGGGTTTCAGGCAACATAACAATTTTGTTGAAGTGCTTGTATACTCACTTGGTCCACATTAGATGTTTGCTAGATGTGGTCATTCCTGCTAAACACAATCACTGCTGTTAGCTGGCCGACAGTTGTGTCACTTAGCTGTGATCCACTCTAGCCTTATGCATAGGTACCTGCTTCTGAAGATCAAGAAAGGTAGCTTGGCCTCACCTAAAGTACAACAGTTGTTTAAGAGTTAGTTTACTCTTCTGGAACACCACCGCACGATATGTTTACGTTGTTGGCAGGGAGATGTGATGAGGGTTCTGGGAAGGAGGGGCTGTGGGGCACACCGGGATGTGAGGGTTGGATATGCTCAAGCTACATTGAGTACGTGTATGAACTTTCCAAAGAATACATTTCTAAAAGATTATTTTAAAAGAGCTAATTCTTGAAGCATTACAAAATATTTCCTATTGTAGAGTTTATGACAATTCAAAAATTATGGCTTTGTTTAATGAGAATTTACCCACACAGCGATGTGGTGCCAGGGGCGTTTCTGGAGAGTCTGGGAAATACTTCATGCTTCCATCAGCACTTCATTTTTGAAAATTAGGATTTCATCATTTACAGATGATTTATTTAATAAGCAAGAAGAATGATATTATTAGTAAATATGAAGTCACACACACAAGCACACAGGCACTTGCATGTAAGCACTCGCATGCACACATACACAAATATTTCTGTGTACTACTCAAACATGGGTACATATATGCACATAAACATACAAGTGCCTACATTCATAAACATGCACGTACACAGAGATGTTCACACTTCCACACATAATTGTCAACAAGTACACATGAACACACAGACTTCCTTAAGAACATATAGGTATTAAATGTATAAGTAGCCATGAAAGTAGAAGATTCTCACAAGTCTCAGAGCCCAACAGCACAAGCTCTAGCTAATGGACTTGAATTATGAGTGGCCAGTGCCTCTTTCCACTATGTTCCCTGGGTATTTCTTTTCTAAAGCAATGCAGTAGCTACAGAAAACTACATATTGAAATATTGCCTTAGCAGTACATAAAAGCAACAGGAAGTTACGTGTTTGAAGTCATGAAGATTTATGGTGTACATAGAGGACATCTGAATTTATTAAAGGACCCTCACCACTGATCAGTAACTATACCATTTTCCTAGTAACTCCTTTCTTTTTCTGGGGCTGCAGCAACTTTATGTCATAGAAATAGGGAGAATGTGAGTGAGCTCCCCAAGACTCTCTTAGCTCATGGCAGAAAGAAAAGAAGACAGGAGATGAGTCTGGGGACAAGATACACACTCCAAACCTGCATCCAGTGACCTGCTTTCTCCAAAGACATTATTCCCCCTGCCAGTAGCCCACTCAGCTATGAGCTCATCAGTACATGAAAACATTGCTGTGGGCAGTGTCCTCATGACATTGCTGGATGGAAACTAAGCCTCTAATACATGCATCTCTGGGGCAAGGGGGCAGGGCATACCATATGCAAACCATAACAGGGGGTTCATGACCAAGTAAATACAGAAATTGCAAGGTTAAGTTAATTGTGAAAGGAATTCACAGTATTTTACAGCAGCGGGATTTGCAGTAGTTCTTTGGTTTATTTTACGACAGAGCATTGTTTTTTCACAGAATGTGTGGTGGCTTCTGTGGTCAGTGGAACACGTCTGAGCACTTTTTGAGAAATGCTGGCTTGGTTCTGTGTTAAGAATACAAGCATGACTTGATTCTGAGTTTACAAGGAAAATAGTTTGTGAAATAACACCATGATTTTTGTTTTGTTTTGTAAAATAAGTGGTATCAAATTCCAAGGGTTAAAAAAATATCTATTTTTCAAAATCTGATTATTTTCATAGAAAAGATTATTTGAGCACAAGGAAGGAAATCTTTGAGTCATGATTTAAGTCCTATTTTGGAGGAATAAAGAACCATCAGAAATACAGTTTTTCCTATCATTTACACATGAAGTTACTTCTCTTTTTCAGGAATGGTTTGGGTATAAATAGGCATACATTTATATAGCCAAATGGGCATCAAATGGAAGATTACTTTCAATAAAGTTACAGTACTTAAAAACAGTATCTACTTTGATTCATGTAGCCTTTAAAAATTATTTCTTCTAAAATTTTAGTTTAATTTACTTTTAGATTTATTTATTATTTTATGAGTATAGATATTCTGCCTGTTTGGATGGTTGTATACCACGTAATGTCCCAGTGACCATGGATACCAGAGGAGGGTATCAAATCCCCTGGAACTGGAGTTATAGGGGTGTTTATCTCCATGTGGATGCTGGAAATCAAACCCAGGTCTTCTGGAAGAGCAGCCTATGCATGTAACTGCTGAGCCATCTCACTAGTCCACCAATGATTTCTTTTCCATAATCAGATTTGAGTATTCCTTTAAGACATTTCAAATAGCCTGTCTTTACTTTTTTCTAAGGCAATTGTTTTAATCAGCTATAAAAAGAGTGTTAAGCTTGTAAACAAGCCATTATGATACTCTGTGGTAAACATTCCGTAGCTTTTGCTGTGATGAGGTAAAATTGAATAAATAATATAATTATTCACTAATGACAAATGTCCTGCACCCACAGAGTCACTCCTCTAGTCATCTATCCCTTCTGTTTCTGCATACGGACTTGAGTTTTATTTCTCTGGAAACTGAGAAACAATGTGTTGGAGCTTAGACATTTTAGGAAAACACCCACGTCTCGTCTTAGCATTCCTTTAAAGACATCCATTGAATTGGATTCTTTCTCCTCACCTGAAGATTCCTGGACCTGTTCCTAAGGAAGCGAGTCAGGCTTCCAAGCTCAGTGAAATACCATTTGTTCAGCAATTTTAATATCTCCTGTCAGTTGCTTTTTTTTGTTACAGTCGCACCAAATGATGGCTTGTGATCCAGTGCCCTTTCAGGTAGGAATTGTAGCCGTGGAGGTGGATGAAAGTGTTAGGTGATGCAATCTCTGGAGCAACTGTATGAAAATCTCAATAAGCCTGAGGAAGAAGGAGTCTCTAAGCCAGCAATCTGGCTTGCCGAGATATACCGCTGGGCATGAGCAAAATGTATTCCTATCATAAGAGAGCAACAAAGCCCTGCAGGTGTTTTTCAGAAAGATAGAAGCCAAGCAAAATATGGCATCTTCTTTCAAAGAACATTCTACTCAACAAGAAAACCTAAACTATGCTTGCTGTATTACTGATAAATAAAACATTTATCAATCTTAAGAAAAACCAAGTCACAGGAAAAGTACAAATCCTGTGATTTCAGCTTGTAAAGTTGAAACATATAGGCAGCCAATTAATTCTTCAGGGCTAGGAGACAGGGAGAGATATGTGCAACAGAATTCCCTGGGCCTCAAGTAATGGGTCACTAGAGAATGCATTGGTCTCCTTCAAAGTATTGGTTATGTCTCATTTCTTAAGTTGTAAATCAAATATATGTATATTCATCTAATTTTCCTTTATACATTATGTACGTTTTATATGTGTTCCTTTTTGTGTACAACGGGGTTAATAATATTATTTGAGAAGAAAGAAAACTGGGCAACCATCCAGGGATACGTTTGATTTAGAATTGAAACTGAATACTCTGGGCTCCACTAATTTAAAATGTGTGATTGTTCAGCCTTCTCTGGTCTTTGTGAAGAAGTTACATAACTTGCCAAATTCGAAAGTAAACATAACTAAGAAACATAAAAAAATTTAATTAAAAGACTAAACTATGTTAAAGAAGAAGAATATAATACTCAGCTTGGAGGTAAAAAGACTAATATGAGAGAGAAGCAATTTTCTGTTCAACAATTCAAACATATATTATTTAAAAGGAAATAGTAAAAATAAAATTAACTACCACTGTCAGAAAGCTGTTGAGGTCGTACAGAAACATAATCCATTATTTTTGGTTATTGTTTTTACTATTTCAGAGTAACCTAAGAAAAACCAAAACCATAGTACTTTAATAGAAGTAATTTAATATAGAGAAGTTAGCACATGTTGAAAGGTGAAAACAGTACAAAAAATGGTAAAGTACTGGTGGAAGCAGCCATCATCTTCGGAACTTGGGAAAGCAAGAGAAGTTGATATCTTCTAGTGTAGAACAGACACCTTTAGACAGAGGGCCCAGTGGGGCTGGACCCATGCCTCAAAGAGATGGTACTTCTCCTGCAGATGCTGCCCTAAGGACATGGACGGGACGTGGGGGGGCAGCCTCTGGGGAAATGGGACTGGAGGCATCAGGAAAACGTCAGCTCATACATGTGACTGTGGGTCTGAGACCGTGACTGACAGGACACTTTGGATGACACAGTAATACTGGTTTGGGTGTGTGGACACACACTAGACACTGGAATCACCTTCTGATTGTGGTGATAGTCTGTGGGAGGCTAGCCTTCAGTTCTTTCCATGCCCCACCTTTCACTATGGAAACGCGTCACCAAGGTACTTGAAAGAGGAATGGTATTTTGATGAGTCTAACACCATTGTCCAAGGGCCAGATATAGAAAGATAGTTTGGAAGAAAGGGGAAAAAAATAGAAACAAAGAACAACAACAAAAACCCAAACCAATGTCTTCATCTAGTTGCTGATTTTCATTATTCTAATATGAGCCTATCTGTCTTTATGGCTCTCAGGTTCATTCAGATCAAGTGGAGGGAGCTATAACATTTGGAGGAGGTCAGATAAACTATATTCTTCTTTGAATTAGTTTGCTCATTTGTTTAGTCTCTCTGTCTCTGTCCCTTTATCTGTCTGTCTGTCTGTCTGTCTGTCTGTCTGTCTGTCTGTCTGTGTGTCTCTCTCTCCCCCCCGCGACCCCCCTCTCTCTTTCTCTCTCTATGTGTCTATCTCTCTCTCTCTCTCTCTCTCTCTCTCTCTCTCTCTCTCTCTCTCTCTCTCTCTGTGTGTGTGTGTGTGTGTGTGTGTGTCTGTCTGTCTGTCTGTCTATCTGTCTCTCTGTTTGTCCATCATGGGCATGGGTTTGCATGTACTATTGTGGAAAACAAAGGACAACTTGCAGAAGTTGATTTTCTCCTCCTACCATGCCAGTTTGGGGTATTGCACCTAGGTCATTAGGCTTGGTGGCAAGCATTTCAGCCACTGATCCATTCATACCAGCCTCTCTGCCTTTCTGTAACACTGAAAGGCTTCCCTTTATGTTGTCTTTCCACCTTGAGAGTCATCTAGACAACCTCACCATTGAGGTTGTCTGTTTCTAGAATACAGAGAAGGACATAATCAGAGCAGGATTTGTGGGCAATGCTAAGCAGTGTCCAGGGCAGGAGAAAGGTGTCTGCAGTTAGTGACTTCTCACATCTGGTTGGATTCTGATAACAGATGACAAGTTGTCTACTTGATGGTCCTCATACTTCCTTGGTCTTTCTTAGTCTTTTGCCACTGTACTATGCTGAATCTGTTCTCAGTGTCATGTAATGAACAACTCAAAACATGCAATGATGGGGACCCTAAGTTTGATCCCCGGAACCCAAACAAATAGCCAGAACTGCTGGCATGTGTGTATAATTCCAGCACGTGGGAGGTAGAGCCTAGCCAAACTGGCGAGTCCCATATCTATGTGAGAGATTTGATCTCTAAAAGCAAAGTGAATGGTTCTGAGGAACACCGAGGGTTTTCCCATGACTTCCATATATGCATACGTGTACATGTATGCTTGTATACCTCCATGTACATGTATATACATATTTAATGAATACATACATATCAAGCAATTTTGTATATTTACAATAGCTTGGAGCTTCTGTTTATTCTATAATTTACCAAGAACGCCTATAATACTTCTGCTTTGTTTCAAAATTTGGAAGTTCACAGAATTTGGCTAGTGTCACATCTAATCTGTACAATTAACATAGGATTATAGCACGCATTAAGGCAGTGCCAAAAGCACAGTACATCTAACACGTGATACCTCATACTGTGAAACTCATGGGCAAAACAGTTGCTGTGTCCATGTTGCAGATGAGCAAAAGAAAACTAGCAACACTCAGAAATGTTTCCAAGTATCCTAGTAGTAAGTAACAAAGGGTAGTTAAAATACAGAATCTGTCTTGCTGACTGCTGTGGCATGCTGTTTCTCCATTGGCTGTTATACAAATGCCTTCCATTTATTCATCTGAGTTAACAGAACATTAAAAGATGCCTAGAGATGCTAGCTTCAAATCCGTAAATGGCATCCAATCCTTTCTCATAGATTTACATTCTTACCACTCATGAATGCATTAGAAATCAATACAGACTCCTTGATGTAGATGAATATCTGCTGTGGTAGGTACTTATTCCCGTTTCATTATCAGTGTACATGGCAAGGTAATAGTAAGAACAGAAGGGGAATAGGGCCATTCCATAGACATTCAGTGGACTCTTGGGGTCCTTAAGGCAATCATAACCACAATGGATTACACTATAAATCACTATTTACAGATGCCCCAAATAAAACTAGGCACGTGGCCAGTAAATAGTCTTAAGATCGGGATAGCCTAGCATGATGGTACATGCATTTAGCATTTGCAAGGCACAGCTAGGCAGATCTCTGTGAGTTTGAGACCAGCCTGGTCTATAATACCAAGTTCCAGCTCAGTAGAGCCACACAGTGAGACCCTCTTCTAATACATAAATAAATATAAGTATCATTGTAAGGCAGTTATACCCTTGAGGAATATTTGTGCCTAGTCCTGAAATCATGACATCTCCTGAGAAAATGTCACAGGCTTTGATTTTCTTTGAATAAATTCATACAGTTATTTAGGGCACATTGGAGACTATTTAAAGATTTATAGAAACATCTTTAGACTCCAGGTTAGGGAATATACTATTTTATTCACAAAATCTTACACAATTTGTAAAAATCCTAAGTATTAGTAAAAATTTTAAAATTTTTGGTTTGTTCTTGATGGTACTTGGGTATTTATGGCTTTGAACTTCCTGGGCAAATGTTCTATCATTGAGCTATATCCTGTCCTTAATTGATCTTTTCAACCATTGGGAGTACTATGGTTAATTATGATATCGTCATACCTACATTATAAGGTCATATTTAAAGATTCTTAAATGTGTAGGTAGACTATTATAGGCAGCTTAGTTTGTAGTATTAATGCATTTATTATTCTAGTGTAAAGTGCCCTGTCTACCATGTTAGATAATGAGATGATAACCCTTGTGTAACTAGTTTTGGGAGTTAAGTATTTGCATTCATTTGGAATAGTAGGGCTTATGAATACATATTTAAGGCTGCATGGCAATTGTTACTGTTCAGCCTTCTTATCACGTCAAGGTTTTCAATCAAACCATTAATTATCTATGTCCATGCCCACATGCCTGGTGTGGTTGTTCATTTCTGTACTGAGGAGGCAGAGGCAAGGAGATTCCCACAGATTGAAAAGTAGTCTGAACTGTATAACATGTTCCAGGCCAACCAGCGTTACACACTGTCTAAATAAAACAAACAGATAAACAAACAAAAAATGCAAACATCTAGCAGTTTGGCTTTCTGAGACTCTTCCCCCATGAATGCTGAAATACTGACTAGACTGATCTTGTACAGGTGTTATGCAGGCCAATACAGCGATTGACAGTTCCTGACTATAGGTACATGTCATATCCGGTAGAGACTACTTGCCAACAGTCCCATATGACTTCTGGTTCTTACACACTTTCCACCGCCCCTTTACACATGACTGGAAAGTTAGAGCTTTTGTATGTCTGCTCTATCTCCCAAATAATGACATAAAACCAGAAACCTATTATATTCATTAATAAGCTCCGAGCACGATAGCTAGGCAGGTACTCATCTATTCTAAGTTGACTATGCTGGCCTGGTCTACGTCCCAGCCACGTGCCCCTTCACCTGGCATCTCAGTCTCACCCTGGGTGATCCTGCTCCATCTGTGTCCTCTAGAGACTCCCTCATGGTGACCACCTCCTCTCTTTCCCTGCTCCACCTCGGATCCTCTCCCTGGGATCAGAGGACCCCACTGTAACTCTGATGTCCTGCTCTAGGCTGTTCAGCTCCTTATTAACCAATCAGAGGTGACGAAGAGCAATTTTCCACAATATTGAGACAGGAGGTGCTTCAGTAATGGTGGCAGTCAGATATCTTGGTACAGAAATAAATCAGCATTTAAAAACACAGTGCCCAAAACCATCCTCCCAAGACAGGACATTCCGTAAGCTTGGAGAGAGTCATGGGAAAAAGAACGGAACATATATGTAAGAGTCTCTTTCATCAAATCAGCATGTTCGTACTCCTTTGTGTATGTTGCTGATGCCAATGTAACTTCCTCGAAGCTAACAGAAAAACAGTAACTTCAGGCTGTAATTAACATTGACTGAACTTCAAGACATGATGGGATGTTCCAACTCCTGCACACAGTAACCAAACTTTTCATGAGGTAGGTGTGCTGTGGGGAGAGCTTTGTGAGGTTGAAGGTTAATCTGACAGCGATCGGGTAGCCTTTCCCCTGCTCCACAGCATACTGCGCTGTGCATGAATGCGATGCCTTGGAGTTAGTTTTAATAATGGAATATCTGAGGGTTTTGTTCCTTCTTCCCTCTGGCTGTATTTTTCTTTGTTGGGAAGCCTATTGCATATTCTCAATATCAGTCCTTTAACATCACACAAAAATCTCTTTGGCTCAGCGAAGCCTTTAAATTAAACAAAAGTTAACACGATTGGAATGACTCAGATACGCCAACAGCCCCCTGACAAATGTTCTTAAACATTTGGATTCAACTGTAATTAAGTTTTCCAAGAACTCTATCTCTGTTCTGATTTTAATAATGTTTCTAAATGACCCTTCAAGTTTATATTGCAGTGTTTTGTGTTTTGAAAATTTTTGCATAGTCACATACCAATTTTTAAAATGATAAGTACTAGCCAGAATGATATGTTGTGAAATATGGTGTGCTATAGCTAAGAACAGAGTGGGGGCCAAAGTTTTAAAGAAATATCCCAGTGCTTTATGTGCTAACTGCACTGGACTTATTCTCAATTCTGTTGAATGTTAGAATATGTATAAAAACAGTAACATGCATACAGAATTTTAGACTCTAAGCCATGTGTTTTCACAGCTGATCCTTCCTTTCTCCTTGATAAACTATACACACATTATAGAATACATTTTATCTCACAGTGAAGAACTTTGAGAGCTGGAATTTGGGCTTTGGGATCCTTTGGGGTGCTGCCCCCTACATCCACCACTGGAGAATGTCCAGATTAAAGAAAATCATAACCATGGGCAGAGTTGATGACACTTTCTTTTGTGTAAATTTCTGGTTCCTCTGTACTTCAAGCACTGTGCACACAGATGAGGAGGTCCCTTCTGGCTCTAGGGACTAGGAACTATAATCAGAGAGAAAGATACGCAACTGAAAAATTTGTGAGGCACTATTATCACTAACTGCTCTATTTTTTCCCCAGGCTGCCTGACAGACAGCTCAGTAGAGCTTAGCCCTTCAGGACCAACACTCAATGAGGACTCAGATAACTTAAAAAAAAAAACAGCTTAAGATTTCCATAGCTGGATGTCAAGCTAGACTTGAATATTCCTCTATTTTATCTAAATCTTCCCTGCTATCCCATGTTATGAACATGGCCTATAGAGAAAAAACATGTGAAGTTGAAAGAAAGATTGGTCCTCTTTCCTTAGAGTGACAACTGAGCCCCAAACTGGATGTGTTTGTGCAGGTACAGGTGCCAAGAACTGGTCATAAGGGCCAAGAACATGTCAGGTGAATATGTAATATGGAGGAATGTGAATTCGTATGACCTCTTACACGTTAGCAAGAACTTCACTATGACCAGGGGATAGATATTGATTTTTCCTCTTCTCATGGATGAGCAAGGGGTGTTAAAGACTGAGCAGTTTTGAATGAACAGATCCCTATGAACAGAGGTGTTTTGATCTTGTTCCTGGTTGTTTCACAGTGTGTGGAGCTGAACCTCCTGACTTTCTTTAATCTGGACATTCTCCAGTGGTGGATGTATGGAGACAGCACCCCCAAAGGATTCCAAAGCCCAAATTCCAGCTCTGAAAAGTCCTCACTGTGAGATAAAATGTATTCTATTATGTCTGTATAGTTCATCAAGGAGGAAGAATCAGCTGTTAAAACACACCATGGCTTGGAGTTTAAAATTCTGTATGCATGCACTGTTTTTATACCGACTCTAACATTCAACAGAGCTGAGGATAAGCTAAACGCAGTTCCACATAAAGCTCTGCGTATTTCTCTAAAAGTCTGGCTCCCATTCTATTCTTAGCCATAGTATGACAGAGTCCATTTGACCCTCCTAGACTTAATTGGCTGAAATGTTAAGGGGGCACTAATAAATTGGACCTCATTTTCTATAAGCAATGGCGTGCATATGGTGCCTTCCTTTTTGTAATCTAACAGACATTATTTCCAAAAATTCTTGAAAGTATGATATGATCAAATGTATGCTTAGCACCGTGTTCAGACACTTTTCAAAAGAGAAGGAGCTGAGTCTAGTGGCATTGACCTTAGCTATTCTGGCGACTAAAAGATCTTAAGTTTAAGGTCTGCATGGGCTACAGAATGAGTTCAAGGCAAACATGAGCAAGTTAGTGAGACCTCCTGTCAAAGTAAGTAGTCAAAAGAGAGCTGGCAGAATGGCTTTGATGCACGCCTAACCCAGCTCATACAAGACCCTAGGTTCAGTCCTCATACAATAACACAAAACAGTTTCTGGCTTCATGGGGCTGTCATCAATGACACAGTCCAAGGCAGATGACTGCAGTTTCTCTCCCTATATGACCCATTCCTATTCCCCTGACCAAGTAGGTCCTGGATAGTTCTAACAATGAAGCATCTATACGTTTCTCTCTCTCTCTCTCTCTCTCTCTCTCTCTCTCTCTCTCTCTCTCTCTCTCTCACGCACTCACACACACACACGTATGCCGTGCACCCATGCATGCACACACATGCACATACCCCAGCAAGTGACTTCACAGAACAGAGAAAAGAATTTAAAGGGCAATATAAATGTGAGGCTATCCTATTGGGACCCTAAGTGAGAGAAGTATCAGAGAATGGGAACGTAGAAGGACCCAGAGGGTTCTAGAAACCTATAAGTAGAACATCATGATGGGCAGATCTGGACCCAGGGGTTCTGCTCAAGCTACTGCACCAACCAAGGACAATACATGCAGTAAACATTGAACCCCTACTCAGATGTAGCCATGGACAGGACGTTCTCCACAGTTACATGGAGAGTGGGGACTGACTCAGACGTGAATTCTGGTACCCCATATTTGACCACTTCCATGGGGTGAGGAGGCCTGGTGGCACTCAGAGAAAGGATTAGCATGCTACCAAGATGAGACTTGATAGATAGTCTATGACCATATAGTGAGGGAGAAGGTCCCCCTCAGTCATAAACCTAGGGAAGGGGAATAGGGTGAAACCAGGAAGAAGGGAGGAATGGGTAGATTCAAGTGAGGGAAAAACAATTGAGATGTAATCTGAATAAATTAATTTAATAATAAAAACTTAAAATAAAAAACAAAAGTGAGTAATGGTCAATTTTTCAGAGGCCAGCACAGATCTGGCTGGTTTTCATATTCAGGGATGCAGGAACTTTAGATCCCTTTCCTATTGAGCTAGAGCACTCCTTTGCATAGTGACAGGCATGCCTTCAGAGATTTCCTTAGAGATTATCTGTCCTGAGGAATTTATGATGCTACAGAATAGAAAGGGAAGACAAACTGGTGTCAGCTCAGGACTTCATTTATGAGTCTGTTCTTTCTTCCTATGGCCAGCCATATTTAATCCTTAATTTCCTCAGCTGTTCTAGGTGGTGGTGTATGGCCTCTCTTGCCTTATTTTAAGAATTTGGTTAAATTATTGGTAAAAAATTACCTTATGCCTAGTAAATACATGCTCTGGAAATACTGGCTGTCATGCTAAAGTTTTATTTTTCAGACTTTTTTTTTTAAAAACTCTAATTAGAGATAAACTCAGGGGAGAAGTCATTTGATAATTATAACAGTAGAAATGCTTAGCTATTGCTGTACTTTCTCCTGGTCTCACAGCTCTTACCTGGTTTGACACAGGAACTGCACTATAATATAAGCTCTGTGATTCTTAACCATTTGGCACATGAAGAAACTGAAGTCCTGAGCTCTAAGTGACGTGTCCAACAGATCGTTTTAGACATGGTAGAACTGGGCATATACTTTCTGGCAAATGTATTTTTAATGCATCATTGAAAGGGTATGTAACATATATCCACGAAGGTGATACCAATATGGGTACCCAACACATGTCAATGAAAGTTGGTTGAAAGGTTTTTCAACGTTGGCTCCTACGCTTTCTGAAAACTAGTGTAGTGTGTCCTTGACCATGTGGTCTTGTTCTCTTCATTGCAGCCTGTGAGGTGGAAGCGGGTAAAGTGTACCAGGTCTCCTCAGAAGAGCACATGCAGCCCTTCAAGGAAAACATGGAGCAGTTCATCAGTCAAGGTAAATGGCCGAGCTGTCTCTTCCCTTCATAGGCAGCTGTGGAGCCACCATCTGTTTCAGTGCAAATCTAAACAAGATTATTTTGGAATTACTGAAGAAAAAAAAAAACCAACCCCTTCAAATATCCAAACAAACAAGACTTGGGTTAATCACATCAGAGGCACGAGTAGCTAACCACTGGCTGACTGCTCTTCTCTGGCTAGTCTTCATTGTTGCTGGGTGGTGTTTTGTGAAGAACACACCAATACTTTAATTAGTTTCTATTATAAAGACATTAAAACTTCATGTTTTTATTTTTTAAATTGGGTATTCTTGTGACGTGTGTTTTCTTTCTTTTTAATTGTGTTCGTTGCTGTTGTCTTTTGCAGTGATGCAGATTGAACTGAGGTCCTTGCATCATACACGTTACACAAATGCTCTACCATGGAGCTTTATATCTCCAACCCAATCCCTTACGTCTCAGCTCTGCTTATGACCTCAGCACAATCTGGTTTTTATTTGCTTTGTCAAAACATTGTGCCCAAAGAACAAAGTCCATCGGTGTCTTTTACATCTTCAGGACACCATCTGCAATTCTTGTGGGGTGAATTAATACCTCTAGCTATTTAATACTTTTTTTCCAGAGAGCATAAATATCCTATCAATGATGCTTTCTACACTCTGAAAACATAAACAGGGGTGGAAAAACTCAAAAGATACTGAAAAAACCCTGTTTTTGTTTTCTTTCTTTTCTTTTCTTTTTCTTTTCCTTTTCCTTTTTTTTTCCTCAGTGTTTGAAGTCATTGAAACTTACAATTATATCAAAGCATTTACTACTCAAAACATTTCAGCCTTGGAATGTAACATCTCTTTTGAACATCAGATTTATATCATGCCATGCTCTGGGAAAGATTTTGCTCTTTTAGGAATTGTCCTAGAGGCGAACATGGCATGAGACTGAGGCCAAATAACACCCTGAAGACTGGGTCTGTCCTCTCTGTAGTAGATTATGGCTTTCTTAGTTTATTCAAGTGTCACAGGTGATGATTTATAAAGAATGAGTCATGGCTTAATTTAATCAACATAAGCACAACTTCTTTCAGATAGAAAAATGCTACTCTTAAGATAATCGTGGAGATTGAAAGAGAACACTTTTGAGATTCATGAATCAAAGTAATTATCATTCTCAGATTCAACTCTATATGAACGAAGGTAGAAATTTCATTCATTCCTAAAGCATTGTTCTGCCAAAATCATAGCCTGTGGTTAGCTACCAGAGAACTCTGCGGTCTCATTTCCCTAGTGATGAAAAAGCCGAGTCTTCTTTTTTCCTCCTGGTGGAATTTTACGATTAAGAATATGTCATTTAAAAAGATGACACATGACTAGAAGATCATATAGGCGAAGGTGTCCAGGAATCCTTTCTGCCTTATTAAGAAGTAGGAAGGTTATTTTTGTTTTAGTTTAGATTTGGTTTTTTGAGGCAGGGTTTATCTGTGTAGTCCTGGGTGTCCTAGACTTCCTTTATAGGCCAGGCTAACCTCTGAATCACAGTGATCTGCCTGCCTCTGCCTCCCTGAGTGTTTGGATTAAAGATGTGCATCACCACACTGGGCTAAATGTTGTTAATTTGTTTTTTAGATCAAAATTAAAATTGTTTTATGATTGAACCTTCCTTAGTCATTAAAACTCATGAATAAGAAACAAAATCAAATGACTGAATTTCCAAAGCACAGAATAATACCATGAATAGTTTTCTTTGCTCATCATATATGACTCAGGGCATAAATGGAGGCCTATAGGATTTGCTTAGTAGTTTATACATGGGGAAGACAGAATTTCCAAGTCATGCTAAATGAATAAATAGCTCTTTGTATTTTAATGACAATTCAAGAAGATCTTTTAACTTATTCAATATGATAAAAAGCAGTTTTATAATGATAATAAAATGTTCAAACTTTGGTAGGCATTGCTTTTTGTCACTGGGTTGAACAGGATAGGCCTTTTTCGTTTTGCATTCTTTTAGTTGTTTATTGTAGTTGTGACTGTGATAGGTATGTGTCTTAGTGGATCTTACATTCCACATGGTCATAAAGACAAATGATAACACAGACAGCAATGAAAATGGTTTGGAAAAGCTCACATTGGGCAAATATGTCAAAAATGTGAAAAATAAATGACCAGTTTTATGCATTTAGGCTCTTGAAGCTGTATTTATCAAAATATATTTCTATTAAGATAATTTTTTGTAAATCAGAATTTGGGCCTTTTATTTCTTTTAAGTATCAAAGCTAAATTCTTAAAGTCAAACTTCAGAAAATTCTACCTAAATAACATATGTCAAAATTTTGCTTATAACTAGGCTTTTATCAATAATACTATAGTTTTGCCATTTCAACCCTTGCCCAGATTAACCACAGGAGAATATTCATATTTTATATGCCCAGAGTCTGTTTAAATGTGCCTAATTCTCTAATGTAAAAATCTCTTGAACAGTTCAAAAGACAGACCGTGTCTAATGCTGGCCAAACGTTTTATTGCATTAGCTCTGCAGCCTAACAGAAACAGCTCTTATCCTTATAATGCAGCTATTGTGTGGTCTATGGATCACATTCTAGCAATCTTTGTGGATTTCATCTCATCCCAGAACCTACTTATTCATCCAATTTTTCCCTTCCTACTTCTACCCAAGCCAGGATTTCATGGTCTCCATTTCAACATTTCTGTCTTGGGACTGTCTCTCACATCTACTCTAAAATAGGCAGCTGCAGAGAACTGCTGTCTGCTTGCTTTGAGGCATCTCTGTTTGTGAAGATTCTAGCTCTCTGTGATCAGGAACACTAAATGCGGATTCGCTCTAATGATGTTCTAACTCTTGCCCAGCTTTGGATTCATTGCAATACTGACTGTCTGCCACTGCGTTATTTGTTCCTTCCAATAATATAAGTGCCACAGAGAGAGCTGCCATGCTTGCCTTCTCTCTGTGTTCCCATATAATGGCCCCAGCCTATTACATGGCTTGATCACCATTCCAGAGACCAGCAATCTTCATCAAGCCCATTTCTTTGGTTTTTGTCTGTATCTTCTATAGCCATGAATAGGAATGTGAGAAAAGTCCTTACAAGGTGGCCCCTTAAATCCACGACCACAGACTATTGGAACTGCCTTTTACAGATCAATGATGTAATGTTTCCTTTGCAAAAATTAGGTTCCTAGACTTCTGAGACTGTTTGTTTCATCTGCTCTTAAGCTGGCATAGTCTTCCTTTCTAGCACTCTGGTGATAAGCCACTTTTACTTGGAATTGATGGAACAGTACTGGACAAAGGTTTTTCCCACACTTAACCAGGGCTTTGGTCACAGACCCTCTGAACTCGTACGTCCTGCTTTTCTCCCACTACACTCAAAGGGCACCCTACCCTTATCCCAGGCAAAGCCTTCCACCCAAGTTATAGATAGAATACTCCTCTATGTATCAAGGAATCTACTGTCTAACAGAATACTCTAAGAAGTACCCAAAGGTATAACCTATGTAGATGATAAATATTTTTAGTGATGGTGATATCATTAGAAGAATGATAGGTGGATAGAAGAATGGAAAACATTGGCTCTTCTTTGTTTTCAATGAGCTAGGATGAAATGGCAGGGGTGGGACTCACGAGAAAATCTGGAGTAACATCTTATGGAAAGGAGCAGCGAGTGGTCAGGCTGGGAAAGCTCCAGGGATCCAATTTCGTGAATCCACATATCTCTGAGTAAGACGTTTAGACTTTATCCTGATAATCATTTTAGCAACGGGGAAACAGCTTAAATGGGAGCAGATTGGTCCTTGGAGGAGGAGACTCTTTTTGCAACTGTCATGTCCCACATATGCAGAGAAATGAGGAACTGGGTGCTGATGAAGTGATGGTGTTGGAGACAGAGTGGATGTGTGTGGTTATCATGAGAGAGAAGCAAATGGACATAGATGATAGACAGGTCCTGTGGTTCCAGACTTGAGTGGCTAAGTATCACTGGCTAGTGACCTAGAGAATATCAGTACACTTGGAGAGCTCCTTATCCAAAATGTTTCAGTTTTTCTACCTTTTTTTTTTTTTAGAGTTCGAAATATTGGTATTGATTTTTTTTTCCCAGTCTCAGATTTCAAAAGTCTGAACTCTGAGAAGATCCAAAAATCTGGCTTGCTTCTTTTTTTTTTTTTTTTCTTTTTTTGAGCAGTAGTATCACAGATTGGAATGTTTGGGCTTGCACATATTTGGGGAAGGGTTCTTCAGCGGTTGTAGGAAATTTGGGTGGAATATGAGCATCTACATGTAAGTAAACAAGTGTGCCTGCCCAGTGGGCAGGTGGGTATGGGTTGGACTCAGCACCAAGTTCTGCAGTTGAAAATGAGGCAATTTAGGCAAGAAGAATGTTGAACAGAAGAATCACACAGGGCCATAATGAAACAGAGCCACGAAGGCTGTTCTGAGAGGAAGTATCATGTATGTGTAGAATGGGCAGAGGAAGGGGAGCACCCATAGGTGTTGCTCTTCAGATAGGAAAGAGGAACAACAGGGTCTATTGCAATGGAAGCGCGGATTGGAAAGAATTTCAAGATGTGAAATGATGTTTTTTTCCGTGTGCAGTTGTGTTGGATATCATCTAGGGCCGCAAATCGGATGCTCTACCATGGCCACTGGGAGGACCGTGCTTCTCACATTCATGTGAGCAGAAACCAAGTTTATAAGCTTCAGCATTTGGAACAAACGAGAAAGCACAATGGGATGGCTTTGCAACAACTGTGGGACAGCTGCACGACTGCATGTTATTGGTTTGACTCAACTATTTAATCAGAGTCAGGATAATTTAAGTTATTTGAATTTTATGTCACATGTGAGGGCTTTGTTTTGTACACATGTGATGAGGAAAATTAATTCTTAATACCTAGATTGCTGATCAGGATTTATTTGTTAGTTTGTTTTAACTGTCTTTTGTATATCATCATCATCATCATCATCATCATCATCATCATTATTATTATTATTATTATTATTATTATATCATAGTATTAAAATGTAAGACATTCCAATTTACTGGGAAATCTTATAGTTTCTCATTATTTCCTCAGAACTCAACACACTCCCCCTCCTTCCCACCACCCCACCCTCCTTGATTTCTGAATCTGTGCTCTAACTTGAACAAGCTATGCACAAAAACCCTATAATATCACCAAGTTATGGTGGACTTCAGATGTATTAGATTGCCTCTCTCTCTCTCTCTCTCTCTCTCTCTCTCTCTCTCTCTCTCTCTCTCTCTCTCTGTGTGTGTGTGTGTGTGTGTGTGTGTGTATCTCACATATATATTATCTTCTTATATTTTGACGTCTGGGGATCAAGTCAGAATGTGTGGTTTCCTTTTGTTGGCACTCCCTGTTTTTTAGTCATATTCTGATTTGTGTGTATTTTAAAATTTAATTTAAAAAAAGTGTAGGTTTCTCTCTGTCCTAGTAGATGAAGCCTCTACTGTCCTTTCATAAAGAAAAAAACAGCAAATGGGATTTTTCACAGACCTAACTACCCATATCTCCCAGTGTTCACACACACACACACACACACACACACACACACCACACACACCTCACATACAAACACATCTCCTTTTAACCTAAGCATAGCAAATTGAAGCTGAACAATTCCTGTGAGTTGAATCAAGATGAAAACACATAAATCTGTAATCACATGCTTATAATTAGAAGGGTGTTGAAACTGCAAGTCTTAAATATACAATCCTTGGTATTGGTAATACTATACATGACAATGAAGAGATGCTGAAAGCAGGGTTATTAGCTGTGCCAGATCCTGGGCAGTCCACCAGCACTGGGGCTTTTCCATCAAAAATGGTCCTGTCTACCATATAAGCAGGGCTCCACACTGAGGAGGAAGAGGAGGAGGAGAAGGAGGTGCACTAGGCTTTTGCGTTTCTTTGGCTTTTCCCCTTTAAACTTAAGATAGGAATTCTTTTCAGTAATAAAAAGTAAATGGATGCTTAAAATGATCTATTATTGTCCATTTGAAGTTGGAAAACTAGTAATGTCTTTTAATCTATTTGTTCTTAATTAATATGACAAGAACTAACCATGGAGCATTCATAGTGTTTCTTTTATGCTAAACACTTTATTTCAGTTTCCTTAAAGACATCTGAGCAGATGTGATGATCTCTATTTTATTATTATTATTTTGGGCTTTGTTGTTTGAGTTTATTTTTTCATACAGTGTATCACTCTAGCCTAAGCTGACCTGAAGCTCACTATATAACCCAAGACGACCTTGAACTCCCAGTAATCCTCCTGTTTAAACCTCCTGACTACTAGGACTACAGAACTGAACCTGCATGTCTGCTTCAGAAAGATTGTTAAAGACTGAAATCACAGTCACTCAGTGGTAGTCATGCTGGAGCCAAGCCCTGGTAAAAGAGATGGGAACTCTTTTATTTTAATTTAAAAGTTGTAGTAAAATGGTTATAATAATAATAAGGGGCCCAGAGAGATGGTGGACCAAGCTACTGTGCAGTGCTTGGGATAGCATGGTTACTCTCTGAAGCTCGCCATTAGCAGAACTAGACGGAGGGAGTGATTTTTTTTTTTATTAATACAAATGCATGCAGACAGACCAAGTCATTTCCACAATATATTGATGCATGCTTATTCCATTTCAGACCTCTGTGTGCCTTTCTGTTCATTCTTAAGACAAGAGGAGCACAACTTGTAGGCAGCTCTCATGAAAAGCATAGTGCTTGTCTTCATTTCTCTCTCAGGGTTGGGTTTCCAACAACCCCAATCACTCCTCCTGCAACTGTGGGGAAAAAATTAAAGAGTCTAGGAGGCCTGAGAGGGAATTGATTCCATGTGAGGGTCTCTGACAAGCATCACCTGCCTCTTTTTATTTGGGTACTCATACCCACACATCTCACTACACAGTCCTCACATCTCTACAGTGTGTTCCTAACAGTACCTTCAGCATCTCATACATAACAGAGCCAATAAAACCCTTTCTTCCAGATGGAGGGATGGCTGTATTACCCAGGCATGCCCCTCAGTCCTTCTGCCCTCCCGATGCTCTCTGGTATTGTATGAATGGTTTGTCCACACAAGTGATTTTCCAAGAGAAGACACGTGTCCTCTGTTTTATTTCACAGTAAATGAATGTTGCAATTATTCAAATAAGCATGCAGCAGTGTACGACTCAGGTTGATCATGGCATGTGAAACAGTTGCTGTCCCCTATTTTCACTTACACCTACATCACACTTACTGTTTCAGAGCTTTGCCAGTACTTAGTTCTTGCCTTTCTTTTCTTAAAATCCACATTTGTTCTAAAAAATTATGTTCTAGTCATGTTCAACTCTTGAGTTTTCCTTGTCGTGTGTAATATGTTTATAATTGCTGTCTCCTTAGATGCTATCTATGCCTTTCTAAACCTTTTAGCTGTTTTTCTATTGACATTTTACTACCATGCTATTGGGAAATCATAGTGTAATTGGGGTATAATAACCTGGTTAGTTACATTGTTGCACATATTTCTGCACTGAAGTCTTTCCTGTCACATTTCTGTTGATTATTGACAAATGAAACTATTGACTTCTCTGTTGTGACGTTTGCTAACCTGTTCCTTGATAATATGCCATTTTGCCTTAAAAATGTTCTTGCTGGGGGCCAGGGACGTGGCTCAGTAGGTAAAGCACTTTCTGGGGCATCATGAGAACTTACGTTAGAAACTCCAGGACCTACACAAGAGTCAGGGTGTCCATATGTAGTCCCAATTCTGGGAGCCAGTAGAGATAGGAAGACCCTGGAGCTCATTGCCAGCCAGTCTGCAACCTCTGGGTTTAGTGAGAGACCCTGCTTCAAAAACTAAAGTGGTGAAGATATTGAGGAGGTCACAGTTGAACAATTACTATAGTCAAGCAGATTAACACATCTATTTCATACTTACTTTTTTCTGTGTGTACAACATACAAATGTGAAGCCAACTCTCTTAGCAGGCTCCTAATGTAATATTGTTTATACTCCATAATATCATATGTTAGTTTTCTGAGCTTAATCACCCTTTGTTACTAAAACGTTTTTACCATTTGACTTCCATCTTTCTATACCATTTGTCCTTTCTAGTCTTCTGCTTCAGTATATTTGAGGGCTTGAGGGAGTTGGTTTTGCTATTTTTAGATTCCACATGTTCGTGACATCATACAATATTTTTCTTTCTGTTAACACAATTCTTTAACAAAGGCAAATGTTGCTATTTTTGCTTCCCTTTAAGCAATAGAAATCTGCAGACTCTTAATGTTAATCTGACCTATTTATATATCATTCTTTTGCAGGGTTTTAGCTTTATTTTATGCCTTTTATGATTCTTAAAATAGAGAGTTATCATGTTTTTACGCATTCAGTTCTTGCTTTCAGCTTCACAGTTGTTTTCTTTGCTCACCATTTCTTCATCTCACCCCTACTTTCTGAGGTTCTTTTCTCCTGTCAGATGTCTGCCCTTTAAAAGCCACTTTGTGGTGAATTCAGGACTGTAACTTGCTCTCGTCTGTGTAAAACTTTATACTGCAATTGCTTTTTGAGACATAGAGGTACTAGTCATGAAACTTGGGGTCCAAGATCAATAATTCTGCCCAGTGGTCTGGAAGCCTTGACTCCTCTGTTCTCTGCTACATTGACACCAGCTTGGGTTCAGTTTTGTCTCTTTGTTTTTCGTCTGAATTTGCTCTGGGGCTCTTTTCGTTTTTCTATTTCTCTTCATGTTTGTTTTGGATAAACATCAGGAGACTCTACCAACCAAGAATTATTTTAAAATGGATTCCTTCCTTGCACATTAGTCCAACACTTTGTGTACCAGAAAGCAGAGTGCTGTGAGGGCTCATCTCTGTGTTACAGGAGAGACTCCCCCTTCCATTCAGAGCTGCTGTGGGGGTGAACATGTTTCCTCAACGTCTCATCCATGGGGCAGTCCTTTGCACTTTCTTCCTTCAAGTCACCTCCAGATACCTGGTAGGATTCCAGGCCTGTTCCTTCCCATCCCCCCCACCCCACCCCCCGCCCCGGTTGTCCATGCAAGAAAAACTTCTAAGAGTCAGTGTTAGCCCAAGGAAATGCTGCCCTATGCCTCTTTGGAATCCTTCTCTTTGTGTTAATGGCCTCAGAGAATTTTCCTTGTTTTCAATCAGATTCAGCCATGTATTAATTTTTATTTTATTCTAATTTGTGTGTGTGAGTGCTTATGTGTGTGAAACCTTGTATATCTTATATATAGCAAATCCATAATATCGTTGAAAATAAGTGTCTACCTTGTGTTTTTGTGATATTGGAATATATCGCAAAAATAATTTGTATTAGTGTGTCCTTCCAAATGTCTTTATTTCATTGTAAGAGTGTTCCTAAACTTACTTTTTAATTTCTGTGCTTATTATTCTTTTTCTTTCTATATGACTATACACACACACACACACACACACACACACACACACACACATATATATATATATATCAGCATGTATACTAACTTGTATAGAGTGCATGTCTGATTGTTGAACTACTAAACCAACATTGCCTTATTCATCATGCCGTCTTTGTCATACACTGTCTCTCCCTGTTCCTTTCCCTATTTTTATTAACCCTCGCATTTACCCCACTCTAAGTGCTAGGGCATCAACATTCTTAGCCTAAAATTATCTCTTGTATATAAAATACCAGCCATATAACATGGCTGGTTATATGGCTGGTTCTTTTTGTATCCAGCTACTGGCATGATTTTATTGTAGGAGCATAAGCAAGCTACCTCTAACCTGTAGTCTTCTGAGAAATGTTAAGATGCTGCAGTTATGATTGCTGAAGTGTGTAAATGTTCGTTGTAATGTATCTAAAATGTATGTTTAGAATGTCCCCCATTTGTCCCCTGTGTGATGTAATTAACGCATAAATAACAGAATGTTTTTCTAATGAAGTCTACTCAACACTGAGTCTCTTTTCTTTTACAGCAGGAATCTAAATACTTTTAAAGTTTTGCTGTTGTCTTTTTTTTTATTTATTTATCTTATTTTATGCTATGTGTGTGTGCCACATACATGCAGGAGCCTGATAGGTTAGAAGATGGCATTGGCTCCTCTGAAACTGTACTTACAGGCAACTGGGAGCCATCATGTGGGTGCTCTGAGCTGAACTCAGGTCCTCTGCAAGAGCACTGAGGGCTCTTAACTGCCCGAAGGTATCTCACATTCTTTTCCCACCTGACTCTGCTGCATCATGACGAATGCTTCCCAACTGATGAAATACCCTGAACCCTTAATTCCCAGCAATTCAATTCATTCTCCACCCACCACAGCTACCTTAGAAGGCTGTGTGCAGAGTCCATTGATTGACAGCAGTGTTCTGATCTTCCGTGGCTTTTCTTTGATAACCGTTTACATTGTGCCATCAGTTACTGAGAGAAGAGGGTTCAATCACTGCTTACCATCACTCATGCCCAGCTTTCCTTTCAGCATTGTTTTTCTACCCCCCCAACCCTGCTTCTTTTTTGATAACAAATTTTGCTTTGTGTATTTCGTATTTTGAATGTCCAATTCTCGATACATCTACAATTAGAATTAGTTCGTCTTCCTGTTGAGCTACCTCTTAAATGCAGTATTTGCCTTTCTTTTCCATGCAAAATTTCTTCTTCTAAAGTCTAATTCATCTCATTTTAATTCAGCCCTGTCAGCTTTATTGTGATTAGTGTTTTCCCAAAGCCATTTTTACCCTTTGACTTTCAGTCTATTCTAAGTGCATGTCTGTATTTTAAGTGGGTTTCCACTAGGCAGCACAGAGCTACAAGTTTTGAGTCTAATTCCCCACCCCCACCCCACACATGCTTTTCAGTTGGAGTATTTAGACCATTAGTTTAATTAAAAATATCACTGGGTTTAATTTACCACCTTTTTATTTATATACATTTATCTTGTATAATATTTTCTCCTTTCCCTTTATAGATTATATTTTAGTATTAAATATTTCCACTATCAGCTAGTACACTATACATCTTTTTCTTATAGTGTTAGGATTGCTCTATCCCATTTAATTCATCACTATCGTCAAATACAGACATACTACTTCTTCTTTGGTACAAAAACTTTACAATGACATCTGTAATTCTTGCTATTGTTGTGTACTTTAGGTCTACATATGTTATAACACAATAATATCTGGTTCCTAATTTTTAATCAGTTATTTAGAGAAAGGACACTTCATATTTATGCTCAGTTCTTTTCGTTTATTTATATAGATCTAAGGTTTCATTTCCTTTAACACTCCCCAGTGTGTAGATTTCCAGGTGCAAAATTGTTCTAGCCTCGGAATGCTTGTAAAATGTTGTTTAGATTCTATTTTTGAATACTTGTGCTAGGCAGCTTTCTATTAACGTGACAAAAGACCTGAGGTGACCCTTTTAAACAAGGGATGGTTTATTTTGATTAATGGCTTATGAGGTTTTATTCCAAGGTCATGCTGGCCCTGTTGTTTTGGGGAGTGTTTGGCAGAAAAAAAAATCAGTATGCCTCCTTCAATTGAGAGACAAAAGGAAAAAACAAAGGAGGAGGAGGAGGAAGAAGAAGAGGAGGAAGAGGAGGAGGGGAGAAGGGTGGAAGGGAAGGAAGATGTTGCCCCAATATATGATATCTCCCTCAAGGGCAAAGATCAATGACCCCGTCTCCCTCCAATAGGTCTGCCCCCTAAAAGTGCTACCATCTGTCAGTAGCATGGCAGTTTGGGACCCAAGCCCTTAAGAGACACTTAGTCATAGATATCCAGCATGTGTGTGTGTGTGTGTGTCTGTTTCTATACGCCATTTAATAATTTATTCTCCTCTGCTTTCACTGTCTGATGAGAAACCAATCTTAGTTTCCTATTGCTGCAGTAACAAAGCACCACAAATCTGATGGCTTAACAGAGCATTCAGATACCCAAAATGAAGTGGAGGTTGTTGGCGGTATTTGCAGGGTTATGTTCTTGCTAGAGACTATAAAATACAATCCATTTCTCTGCCTTATGCAGATTCCTCTAAAGAATGCTTGGCTTTGTCTGAGCATTTCATTTAAATAGGATGCATGATTCAGTCTGATGCCTTTTAAGGCCTCCTAAGACTTGCTTAGGCAGAATCAGAGTAGACATCATGTGAATCTACTAATGTGATATTTCACCTACTGGATGCTCTTGTGACTCCTTTATACCTGTTCTCTGGTGGCATTTCAGACATCAGACTTTTCACGTAGACCTTAAAAGACTTTTGCAGGGAGTGGCGGGGTGTCAGGAGTCTGAGAAGGGACTTTCTTAGTGCATCTTTGCTTGGATTTGTAGTATTGCCTGTAGACACATTCACTTAATACCCAGCAAAATTCAGAGAGACCTTGGGGACAGTTTCTAACTCTGCTTTTATGAAAGTTTTGTTTCCTTTCTAGACCTCTGCCCCTTGAAATCCAGCCACTTCCACCTTTCCTCGACCCCCATCTGCATATCCGCAGCAGTCTCTAGATTACTTGCTTCTGTGATCTGCCCCTTCCAGGGCTCACAGTCTGGACACTGACTTTTAGAGCGAACTGTAGAGAGATGGGGAGAGAGATCACTAAGAAGAGCTCGTACCCCTTGCTTTCCATGCTTTCGTGGATGGAAACTGCTGCTCATGCATTTCGTCTGCTTTCCCAGTTGATTAGAGCTGGGCAGAGCTTGGCCCCAGGGAAGCCCAGAAGAAACTGACTCCTACAAAAGTTCATCTCCCTATGTTTATATTGAGCACAGATCTGCTTTCTTCACTCTGTGTCTTTTGTTTGTTTGTTTGCTGTCACACTACATAAGGGGCTGTGTGTACATATTTCCCAGAAAGGCCTCTTTGGTTCCCTATTACACTTTGCACCTTACTCCTTATACTTTCTTTCTTGACACATTGAGTTTCTTGCTATTTTCTGCATACACTGACCAGTCTCTATGGACTTCATCATTGTAGTCCAAAACCAAATGCCTTTGTTTCCTGGTCATTTCTGGTTTCCTTAGTAGGCAAAGCAGAGTCTCTTTTGACTGTACTAACGAGTGACAGTGCTACCACTTTGGAATCTCTTGGTATGGATTTAAGTCCTGCCACTTTCGTGTCATATTCATGTCTAATACCTTGTGTGACATTTTTCACTTTTAATTCCTAGACTGTATACTGAAATAAAGTGCCTTTCTCATTAGGGTTTATTATTATGTATTATTATATAGAAAATACATATATGTGCGTGCATGTATGTGTGTGTGTATGTGTGTGTGTGCATGCATGTGGGCTATAATACTCCAGCATCGCTATTGTTGTCCTTTAATTATTATGACCATAATTTCTCTCGCAATTTTATTATCTTGATGCAAAACACTATACAAATATATCACCATATGAGCCCCAACAAATGATGACTAAAACATGTTAGATGCTTAAATATTTGTTGAAATATTGGAATGTTCATTTATGTAGCTTTGATTTCTAGGATTGAAATGTCCTCCTTGTCTTCAAACATTGTTTTGGCAAGTAACATTAGAAAGAAAAGAAAGCACGCAGAGGAGGCTTTTATGATGCTCAGATTTTTATTTCCAGCTGTTTTATATTTTGGTGTTTCAGATTCATCAGTCAGACTTAGTGAATATTGTTTTTAATATTGAAAGCTCAGCCTTGAGATATGTATGTTCGCAGTTTTAGCACAAGACGCATAGTGTTTTGGGCTCCATTAGAAGGGTCCTAATTTAAAGTCAGCCTGGTTTCCGTGTGTATTCTAGACCGCTTCAGTAGCATGGCCATTTCTCAGCAAAAGGAGAAAAAGGAGTGGCTCCGAGCTTGTCTTCATTCTTATACAACATTGTTAGGAGTTGACCGGAGTTTTCCAAAGCCTACAGATGTCGTAACATATAGCTTCCAGCTGTAATTTGTTTTCAAACTTGGTAGTATTAAGAATTGTCCCAGTTGAGAATAGACAACTCTTTCTTACAGCAGTATTGACAGAGTATTCAGCATGTATATGCACTGAATTTTTTTCCAGATATTTTCCACTTTGGGTTTTTAAATTAAAATCTGGAAAGGAATTTAACAACGGAGCATTCAGATGAGTGTATCAGGCTGGGTAGTAACAGTGAATGGCTTTGCTGGAGTTCGCATTTTGCTAAAAGCCAAATATATCAAAAATTTGAAGTATGCATTATTGTCTATTGTATGTCCCTTGGGTTTTTAATATTAAGGATTGTTTTATAGATATAGATATATGGACAAAGTGGTACAAATTTTACATGCAAAGTACTAATAGGTAGCTATGGATTACTACAAAGCCAAGTTTAATGTGATGTTTCCCAGACACAGGCTTTCTTCCTCCCAGACTCTACAGCAATTGTTTTATTGTCCAAAACTCATTAGCAGCATCGCAGAGGGGAGTGCAGTGCGGTGAGACTTGGCTCTCTCTCTTTTGCTGTCGAAGGTCAGCTACTCTCAGAATCGTTCCGTCTGATACCTCTAACCTTCCCAAGTTCACTTGACTTTTGTCATTGTGACAATTTGACATTGTCAAAAGCAGGAGTGTCTCAACATCACAAAACCAAAGCAATAGATTTTCAGTTAAATGACAGCTTCAGATGAGTCAGAGTAGAGGCAGTGCATCTGTCTGAAAGAATAAGCCATACTGGCTGCACTTAAAAGCAATTCAAATGCACATTCATAGCTAATTATAAACAAAAACTAGTTAACACTTTGAATAAAAAAGAAAAATAGCACAAAGATTTAGAGCCTAGACAAGTAGATGAAAGGGCCCCGAGTTGCCTTCCATCTGATATTACTCAGAGCCAACTCTGTCTCCAATTACCTGGGGATATGTGGTATTCCCTCATGAAAGCTGGAGATCAGAAAGGGCGTCCTTTCCGTGCCTCCACTTACTCACAGTCATTTGGAACAAGGTCAGCAGCAATATCTCACATTGCCAAAGAGTCTGGAGCCAGACAGTGACCAGAGACACAAATCACCAGGTCAGAATACTAACTTAGTAGGGCAGCAACTACCAGGGATAATCTGTGGCGCCAGTGATTCTGGGTATGATGCCTTAGGGCTACCCGAGAAGACTTCATCAGGAGTGCTAGTTTTAGGATGCTCGGTGATACAGAGCCATCAAGCCAGGAGCACCTTTGATAGAATCAGATTAAGACAATAGTCTTGCACCCTGATACTGAAATAAATAAACACAAATAAAAGTAAGTAATCAAGGAAGGCAGCCTTCTAACAAGTTCAGTGGTGCTTTTTGTTTTGTTTGTTTGTTGTGGTCCCAACAATTTCTCTGTTCCAAATTGCAGATCTTTAACACTTAAATTTAAAGGCTAAAGAGTAACAGCCATCATGTCAGGTTAGTGATATCTATGGCCCAGCTCACCACTGAGAACTAGCAGTTGACTGCCCATCTTTCCTAGTGTCCATTTCTCTTTATAGTTTTATGTCTATTAAAATGATTGCTGTTGATGATCTATGGAGATTGTCTGCTCAAACCATGGTTTTCTTTGCCATTTTTCTTACCTCCAATCAGTGTGTTCCTTGCTCTCAGGTCAGTACTGAATTAACTAGCTTCTTTCACTGTGAACCAACTCAATAAAAAAAATTCATTCCAGTCTCAGGAAGAAAGATTGCCCCATCAAAATGAGGGTCACAGTGATTAAGATCTACCACAGTCTAGTGGCTAAATGAGAATTCAAATCAGGTTTGTCTAAGTAAATGATATGCAAAATCCAAACACTGACACTAAAGGACCCTCGAGGCTGAAGGGTAAGGACACTGGACAGGGTATGTGCAAATTTTTTTGTAGCAAATGTGCGAGTGGCTTCTCTTAAAGATGTGAGCTTGGGTGAAGGAAGGGGCCATGGGACAGTGGTTGGTGTCCACTAAGAGTTATGTAGACACTGCTGTCCAAAGTGGGCATGGATGCCACCAAGGAAGCTGTAGCAGAGAAACCCAGGCAATTTGTTGACATCTTAAACTCATTGCAAACCCACCCAAACCAGCTTTGTACCTATTTCTCCATTTTAAGTGTTCGTTTGGCCTTCCTATACAAACTTGACTTAGAATCATGGTGAAGGGTGATGTTGGTTTCCTTCTTTCCTTCCTTCCTTCCTTCCTTCCTTTGTACCTCTTTCTTTCTTTCTTTCTTTCTTTCTTTCTTTCTTTCTTTCTTTCTTTCTTTTTTTGTGGTGCTAGCTATCAAGACCAGGCTTCATGCATTCTGGGCAAGTGCTATGACACAGAGATATAGACCCTAATTAATAAGGCTGTCCAGAAGTGACCAGAAGGCTGTCACATCTTATATGTGTCAAGAAGGGAAATGAGCCATTTATTTCCTTGAAGATTAGGGGATGAAATCTTACATGAATTCTGAAATATAAATATTTTCTCTCCCTTATTTTATATGATTAGTTGAGCATTTTAATGGCAATCTCTTTTTAATAGCTGACTACACATATATAGGAAATTACTGCCCAGAAGAACTCAAGCTTTCAGATCTCTTTACAGAATTATGTACAACATTAGAAATTACCTACAAATAATTTGTTTGTCTATTCTCTCTCTCTCTCTCTCTCTCTCTCTCTCTCTGTCTCTCTCTCTCTCTCTCTCTCTCTCTCTCTCTGTCTCTCTCTGTCTCTCTCTCTCTCTCTCTCTCTCTATATATATATATATATATATATATATATATATATAGTGTGTGTGTGTGTGTGTGTGTGTGTGTGTGTGTGTGTCGGTCAAGGGACAGTTTAGCAGAGGCAGTCCTCTCCTTCCATCTTTTTTGGAGGGGGGGTTGTTGAAACAGGGTCTTCCTATGTTAGCCTTGACTATCCGGGACTCGCTTTCTAAACCAGGCTGGCCTTGAACTCATAGCAATCCACCTGCCTCTGCCTCCCAAATTCTGACATTAAGGGCATGCGCCACTACACCCGCCTCTCTCTTTCCATCTTACAGCGCCCCTAGGGATAAAACTCAAGTCACCAGGCTTGTGCAGTAGTAAAATGTTGCCATCCGCTAAGCCACCTCACTAGCCTGCCACAAGTATATTTTAAATTTCAGAATAAGATATTTTGGAAAATGTAAATATTCATAAAACATGTTTGTGGCTGAGCAAATTTTCTTGTTGTGTGCTGGAGCATCTTCTGGGTATATCCCACGGAGTGGAATAGCTGGGTCTTGAGGAAGCCATGTTCCCAGTTTTCTGAGATAGCACCAGATAGATTTCCAAAGTGGCTGTACTAGTTTGCATTCCCACCAGCAATGAAGGAGTGTTCCTCTCTCCCCACATCCTCGCCAGCATGTGGTGTAGCTTGAATTTTTGATCTTAGCCATTCTGATGGGTGTAAAATGGAATCTCAGAGTTGTTTTGATTTGTATTTCCCTGATGACTAAGGAGGTGGAGCATTTCTTTAAGTGTTTCTCAGCCATTTGATATTCCTCTGTTGAGAATTCTCTGTTTAGTTCCAAGCCCCATTTCTCAATTGGGTTATTTGGTTTGGTGGTGTTTAATTTCTTGAGTTCTTTATATATTTTGGATGTTAGACCTTTGTCAGATGTAGGGTTGGTGAAGATCTTTTCCCAGTGTAGGCTATCGCTTTGTTCTCTTGACAGTGTCTCCTGCCTTACAGAAGCTTCTCAGCCTCATGAGGTCCCATTTATTAATTGTTGACATTAATGCCTGGGCTGTTGGTGTTCTGTTGAGGAAGTTGAAACTGTGGTACATATACACTATGGAATACTACTCAGCTTTTAAAAGCAAGGAATTCCCGAAATTTGTGGATAAATGGATTGAGCTAGAAATGATCATAATGAGTGAGTTAACCCAGAAGCAGAAAGACTCAAATGGTATATACTCACTTATATCTGCATACTAGCCCAAGGGGCATGTCCCACGAAAGTCTTCACTTACCAGGAAACTGGGACAGAGGGGAGGACATCCTATTGGGACTCTAGATGAGAGAAACATGGGAGAATAGCAAAGTAGAAGGATCCAGAGGGTCCTAGAAACCTACAAGTAGAACATTATGATTGGCAGATTTGGGCCCTGGGTCCTGCTCAAACTAAGACACCAGCCAAGGACAATACAGGCGGTAAACCTTAAACCCCTACCCCGGTCTAGCAAATGGGCAGAACATTCTCCACAGTTGAGTGGAGAGTGGGATATGACTTTCTCACATACTCTGGTGCCTCGTATTTGACCATGTCCCCTGGAGGTGGAGACCTGGTGACTCAGAGGAAGGAAAGCAGGTTACCAAGAAGAGACTTGATACCCTATGAGCATATACAGGGGGAGGAAATCCCCCTCAGTCACAGTCATAGGGGAGGGGAATAAGGGGAAAATGGGAGGGAGGAAGAATGGGAGGATACAGGGATGGGATAACAATTGAGATGTAACAAGAATAAATTAACAATAAAAAAAGACTTAAAAATAATAAATAAAAAAATAAAACCTTTATAAAGATAAAAAAGTATTATAAAAGTATTGAACAAAATGAATGATTGTCTTGTAAATGGAAAAAAACATGTTTGTGGTGTATATATAATGTTGTCTTAATTTCTGTGTAACTTCCAACAAAGCCATAATGAGTGTCTCTGCAGGTGCTACTGTGCTGAGATTTTGATCACTGTGCATAAAGAGACTGAATCTTCTCATCAGTGAAGGGGGGGTATTTATTGGTCACAATGACAGTTTGCTGGGTTCTTCAGTATCCCAAGCAGCCACAGATTGCTGTGTCATCGAGTTCACATCCAAATCTATGTTAGTGTCACAGTGAAGCCTATTATTATTCTGTACAATTAGCATCCTCTAACTTTTGTTTTTAAAAGGTGGCACCCTTAAGGGACTTTGACAGCAAAGCATTAATTATGTGTTTGTGCAAAGCATCATCCTAGATGATGTATGTACCCCAACTTTTAAGGCATTTTGTTGTGTTGAACAAAGACTTGGCAGACACGGGGCGAATGCCCTTCCATTCAGCTCCATGCTCAGGCCTTGCATTTGAGACAAGGTCTCACAGTGTAGGTCAGATTGGCCTTAAAGTTTGATTCCCCTGCCCCCACTCTACCTCCCGTGTTCTGGGATAACAGATCTGTGCCACCATGCCTCACTCTCAGAACGTACTTTTTTCCCCTTTAGATTGCAATACAAAAGGAAATCTGCCCTGGCTCCTTGAATTGTTGACTCTACATTGAGAGTTGAAATTTGGCCTTTAATGTGCTTTCTTTGATCTCTAATTTGACTGTTTATCAAAGCTGATTAGAGTTTCAATATACAAATCCCTGTAGCTTGAAAATCATGTGAAAGTAATGGGTAGTAGAGAAGTCCCAAACACTGCCTGTTATTCTAATTTGACTTTATTACTGTAGCATGGTTATTAGGTTTGGTAAGGAGATCTGTTTTTATGTTTTATTTCTTTGGTATGGATCAATCTCCTGCCACATTGGATTAAAGTGGTTTCAGTTTTAATTTTTTTAGGCCAGCTTGCTCAGGCACTGAAACAAGAGCTATGTTGGTACACATCAAAAGGAACTAGCAAGACTCTCTGTTCTACTCACCAGCATTTATGGGCATACATTTTTGAAAAGCTGCAAGAATATATTTTCTGTATCTTCATATGATGCCAAAACATTATAAAACAGTGGTTGGCTCACTTAAAGATTCTTCAGCATTTCGGATCCCAAACTTAAGAAAGACATTTACTTCACATGTACTGGTCATTATGGACATTGTGCTAAATAATTTGCATATGTTGACAAGTGAATCTGATTGCCAAGAGTCACATGGCTCATGTTAATCTGATGGGAATTAGAGATAGCTCTTGGGAGTATCGATTTCTTGTGCTTTTCAGCTTCATAAATCATTTACTTGAATCTTCTAAGATAGTCCAGAACTTATTTCAATTTCCATCAATTCTTTTAACCTGTGTATTTTTTTTCAAGAAAACAAGCAAACTGACTTTTTGTGAAAGCAGCGTTCATTTGGACTGCTTTTGTTATTTCCCCGTGATGGCACTTTATATGATTCTATAACTGTTTCCGGAAACAAGTCATGTTTTATTTTAGGTACCCTGAAGCTAGTTTTTATGACAGCCTGTTTGTACTGGAGCCTTTTCTAAGTACAGTGTCTAATGTGTACTCCATTCTTTAAAGGTGGCTAACAATTGACCTGTAAATGCATGTAAACAATCTAAAGTACGAAAAGGGAAAGGAAAGAATTAAAAAAAAAAATTCCTGCTGCCAGCTCAAATGATCCCTGTTAAATTCTAACATCCATGGCCGAGCGTGTCAGCCTGACACTGTATCAGGACAGTGGACGTGCAGTACAGACTTTCCAGAGCCGTCTTGAAATTGTAAAACATTAACCAGGCCAAGCTGTGCTATTGTGTTTTAAGTAGTGAGAGAGACACTTTAACAATTCCCAAAGGATCATGGGTTTTATTTGGTCCATGCTGCCAAATTTTTTTTTTTATGATTATAGATTTGATTAACTTACCCTGCTCCATTTTGCCTTCTGGTTTCTCCAAATGGCCCCAGTGGTAACGCAATGGGGAAAGGTTATAAGTAGACAGCATCTTTATTTACTATTTGGTGTAATTTTTTTTTAATCTTGTGCACATCTGTTCTTGTGAGAGATGCATTATGATGGTTGTGTAGGTGTGGCAATGGTACTTTTTGTATTGTCTTATAGTTTGGTGGTATTCTAGTTGTGGGTGGGCAAAAACCATGAGGGTGTTAATTTCTGAAGTCATAACTAATGTTTTAGAGTCCCTTAGAATGGGCTGAAAATAATGAGTGCCTACTTAGTGTCTCTGAAACATTCATGCCAAATACATGTGCACAAAGAGGACGAAAGGAGCATTGTGCCCTATGTACATACCTTCCTGGAATGCTTACTTCTCAAAGAAGGTGACCATTGCTGTCCTATGTTTTAGTTCATGGGGTTGAGTTCCTATGTGACTTTAAGTAATTTGAACTCTTCATTTAATCATCCTAAATCTGATCTGTGAGTTCATGTCAGATATCTTTATTTTGGGGGGGAAATAGAGGAAATAAATCTGAGTTCGAAGGTCGGTGATAAAGTGTTTGACTAGAACAGACAATGGCCTCTCTCTCTCTCTCTCTCTCTCTCTCTCTCTCTCTCTCTCTCTCTCTCTCTCTCCATATATATTAGATAATGGGAACGTAATGATATCTACCTTTCAGAACAAATCATAATCAGTCACTTGAGATCTGTCCCAAAGAGCATGGCTACAGAGAGCTGAAAATGTCTACCAGCTTCATTTGTTTTCCTCTCTAACGTGGTGTTTGTACCTGTGCTTGAGAGAATTATTGTCAACAAATTGTTGGTATTTAGATCCTGGCATAGTCAATGTAGCTATGAAAGTAGCGTTTGCATTCCTTAGGTCACTGTGTCAGAGGTAAAGAAATTATTCATAGCCTGAAAGCTTTGGTTAGTTATGTAAAAAAAAATATCTATGTTCCCATATACTCTTGTCATTTGAATCAAATTTAATAATATTTCTATAATATCAGCAGCAATAATATGGTTAAGATAGTATGTGGTTGGAGAACATTAGAACTTGTAATTAAATCTATTCCATGTTGTTTAGATTGTATACTCTGTGAGATGATGGAGCCCTGTACCTATTTGGTCTTTTTCTTGCATTTTCAGCTAAGATTGACCAAGAGTCACAAGAAACTGCTCTGACAGAGACTCATAAATGGTAAGACATCACTTTGCTTTAATATAATATTTCTTTTCAGAATGGTCTTACGAAAGCTCTTAGTTTATTTTAACCCTAGGGCCGTTATTGGTCATGGAGTTTTTGTTTGTTTTGTTTTGTTATATTCTAGATGAAAATTGTAATCTAATGTAAGAGTGTGCTTTAAGACCACAGTGAATTTCTCCAGTCACCATGACACATACTTCTGTTGTGTACTAGTTGTAATGAACAGTGCCACCTCTTTCCAAAGGGATTCAGAAGTCAGGAAATACAAGAGTACGCAAGATGTGAAGAAAGTGGGTTTGCTTGTTTGTTTGTTTGTTTGTCTGTACTTATATCTTTGTTACCACACAAAATAACAGGTCTTATTATGCAGTCTTCATAAATATATATCATTGTGCTTTGCTTATATTTGCTCCTCATTATTGCCTTCTGCTTCTTAGTTTACTTTGTTGTATCTAGTAATTTCTGTTGGCAATCCTTTTACTTTCTAAGTTTGAAATGTGCCATTCCATGATGTCCTGGATTTTAGGATTTGTGTTGAGCAGTATAAGGTTGTTCTGATGTTTTTGTCGTTTGGGCATCTTGATGGTAATGTTTCAGAGAGATGTTCTGTTGTGTCCATTTGGGATTCTAAAACCTTCCTGTGACTGAGTTCCCCTTTCTTTCCCTAACTTTGGAGAATTTCCTGCTGTTGTTGCTGAACAGATCCTCAGCGACTTTTAGTGTTTATCTCAGCTCTTCCTTTTATCCCACTGTAAATGTTGTGTCTTGATTGTATCCCAAGGTTCTTAAAGTTGTAATCATGGTCATTGCATTTTTTAAAAACTTTTGTGTATATTTGATGTCACATTTCCTCAACCTTTTCTTACTTTGTTCTTTATGTTCTTTATTCTGATTGGTTGAGTCTGTTGTGAGGATAATTCTTCACTGAGGTTTTTTTCTTTCTTTTATTCAATGCACACAATTTTCCATTTCTAAATTTATTTTTCTGTTTCTTACTGTTGTTTTAAATCTCAGTTTTCTTGATGATTTTCTTTCTGGCATTGTAAACTTTTCATCCATATTGATGACTTTCTGTTTTTGGCTTTTCTCTCCAACTGTTGGATTGATTACATCTGCTTTATCCATCCAGTTACTTGTGGTTTCTTTGAGGCCACAGGTCACTTTTACACATACAGTTTTTAAACCATCTTATCCACTCCACTTTTCAAATTCTGTAGCTGAGTACTTGAAGCAGAGTAGTCACACTTCCTTGCTGTTCATGTTAGCATTTCGTTTTCGGCCTCTCTGGTCCACAACTCCTTCTATTATTATTTGGGGACTCAGTTTGTAGCAGAGGAAAAGAGAGCACACACTGCTTTTAGATGAGGCTTCCCTCATTCCTTCTCTTCTTCTCTTTTGCTTCTTTCTCTAAGCACTTTCAGCTCTCCTATCTATCCCTTTTTTGACTTTTCAGAGCTCACAGTATCTTTCTGTCTTTAGAATGTGGTGTATTTTTTTCTCTCACCCTGATTTTTCTTCTTTACCCGAACCATGGAGACAGCTGCTCACCCATTATCTTACACAGACATCCTCAAGAAATTTTCTTCAAGAATAAAAGTTGAAAGGTTTAGTGATAGAAAATTTCCATTTCAATATACAAACTAATTCCACAGAGGAGTCCATTAGCTTCCTTGGGTGACCTGCACGTCTAGAATGAGGATTTGCAATCAGGGGCATGGTTAGGAAAAAATGCCTCAGGAATCTCTGCTGCTCTGTCTTCACTGCTTCTTCCTTTCTGCTATGAGTCACTCTCCAGGGGAAACATTTTTTTTTTCTGAAAAACTCTGACTAATAACAAAGAGACAAAGAAAATATATCTACAGAAAAGGAGGAAGGGAGAAGGAAGTAGCGAGGGAGGGAGAGAAAGTGATGGGGGCAGGGAGCCGTGCAGTTAAGGGAGAAGGAACCGAAGACTGACTTAGATTGTTTCATGTGCTCTTCAAAGCTCTCAAGTCTAAAATTAACCAGGAAAACCCAGAGGAGCTAAGGGTGCAGCCTTGAGACTGAAATCAGTCTGGAGACAGAATTCCTTCCTCCAGACTGGCTCCTGCGCATAAGGGCTTCAGCTGAGGGGATGGGGCCTAGCTATGCCGAAAGAGAAATCCGCTTTCCTTACTGTCTAGTTAACCCTATCTCACACCTGCCTTCACAACAACTAGACAGGTGTCTCAACCCCGACCAGACATCATAACCCACCCAAAGAAACACTCCAACTAAGGACCATACTTGCAAGAGGCTCTGAGCACTCTTGAGGAAAGAATGTTATTGAATAAATTCCTTGTCATTCCTTTATTAGGCAAGTTCCTAAGTCTTCGTACAGGCACAGAGATAGCACACAGTTAGCAGCTCCTGAGCTGACATCAGATGCTGGGCTCGGCAAACAGATACAAGAATTGGCAAATTCAAAGAAACCAAAAAGCTGAAGGTCAGGGCGTAAATCATGTCAACCACAAATTCAGTGAGTTGAAAATACTAGTGATACAATGCTTAGTTAGTACAGCAGCCATTTTAATGTTTGGAAATGGAAATAGGCGATGGATTATCTAAACCTTTTAACATTTCTCTCCAAAAATATGTTTTTATACCACTTCCCCAGCAATGCTATGTAGGCTGAGCAGTGATCAACAGTAGCTCTGTGAAGAAAAACAACACAACCCATCTAGGGTCCTTTGATTTTTGAGCCAGGCTTCTCACATACCACAACACTATAGATTAAACTAGTATTAAAACCATCAGCTAGTAATATTTGCTTTGTTAAAGTGGATTAAGTCACGTGATCTGAAGGGAATCCTTCTCCCACGTTGCAGTATAATACGTGCATCGACCCTGTCAGAAGTTTTAACAGAAAGAGTGAGTAAGAGATGGAGACACCCGAGAAGGATCCTTCTGATATCACAGTTGTCACTGGAGGTTTAGAAGCCTGTGTGTGCTGAGAGGATTAGTATTAGCTCAGGACCCCAAGACCAAGTTCTCAGTACAAAAGAGATTTATTCCTCTCCATCCCCCACCCCTGACCCTCAGACCCCACCCTTGCAGAAAAAAAAAAGGGGGCCAGAGAATAAGAGACAGGAGATAAAGCAATAAAGAGAAGGGGAAGGGAACAGTGGAGAGAGGGCAGGGGTATTTGTCCCAGAGCAGACACAAAAGACTGCCTCTGGATAGAGAAGAGACGGATGTGGCCCTTTGACCAATAGCAAGTTATAAAGGCAAAAGGGGAAACCCAGAGTTAGGATGAGGTGTTTAACTTTAACTGCGCATCTTAATTAGGTGACCCAAAGGGGGCTTTTGATTGCTGGACTCCAATGCTTTCATAGTGGATGGAACCTTGGTAGTCAGCGTCAGGAGTGGGAAGCGGCCAAACCAGGGAATAGACCTTGGGGGGCTAGCATTAGGAATGTAATCAACTGTTTTTAGTAAGGCAGAGGAAACTGGGAAGAAGGGAAAAGCCTGCCAGAGCCATGTTTGCCTGCTCTGGCTGGCCAGGGTCTCTCCACATACTCTCCTGTTGAACCTCAGACCAGGATAGGACAGACAGAAACATTCTACAGTCTGTCTTGGGATCCTTCGTTGCATGGTTGCATGTCCTATAACTTCTCACCCACCTCTGGCTAAGCGATCCTGACTCTGAGAAATCCCAGTGTGCCAGGCTTAAAAATAAAATCTCACAATATTTACTCTCTCTGACCCGTGCTGTCCAGCATCAGCTGAGCTCCTGCTTCTGTGAGAGTTGCATGTAAGCCAGGAGAAAAATGTTCCTGCCCACTCACTTAGGTTGATGGGTTCTTCTCAGACTTATGTGAGGATGGGCAGGTTTTTTTTTTAACCCAGATTCTGAAGCTCCTGGTCCACTTTGTAACTGTGAAGCCTTAGCTATATTATTTATCCTGCTGGCTGCTACCCTCATCAGTTGATCATATTACGTGTTTGCCCTCTGTACACACATCATTAAAACTCAAAGCCTTGGTCTTTATGACACTCCTTTGTGTTCTTGACTTGGCTCCCCACCTCTGAAACAGTCAGCTGAAACTAGAATAAAATACACATGATACTCACTCAGAAAGGCCGATGAAAAGCTGAGCCAAGAGTTTGCATTCATTTAGACCTACAGTGTCTCGTCTTCTTTCTATTTTTTTTTAATCTTTATTCTTGTTATTTTCTATGTATCATGTTATCGTAAGGCCAAAGAAATCCATCCTGGGGGTAAGATCCGGAACAAACAAATTCTACTTGATCTGTTTATGTAAGTTTGTGCTCACACAACTTGGTCTTCATTCCCCAATCTTCTATCAGCCTTTTCTGATCATGAGGCAGAAAATACACTGAGACATTTCATTTCTGTGAATGTATTAAAAGCCTCTTAATCAAAGGAATTTTCTGATCGATCCCTGGTTTATTTGTTTGTTTGTTTGTTTTTTCTTTAACTTTGAGTGATATCGAGGATGCTTCAGAAGACTTAGTTTATGTCCTGTGAGAGATCCAGTGACATCCTGGTGCCAGGTTTGATTTTAGAAATGACTGTCATTTATAAGTAATAAGAGTTGCTGCATCAGGCTTTAGATGCCTGAAGGATAAAGAATGACCATGCTTATTCACTGAATACCCTGTGTCTAACAAAAGAGAAGCAGCGTGGCACACTCATGCTCATAGAAGCTCCCGGGAGAGAAGGCAGGGTCGTGTGGTGGATAGAACCCTGCTGGTTCCTCGGAGCCAAGCTCTGACCCTTCCAGGCTGGAGCACATGAACCGCATACGGTGCCTGGGACTTTCCTTCCTCGACCCTCAGTGGCTCCAGCAGTGGAATGTCTTGTTCTTTGCAATGCACAAAGCTTCTTTGAGTGTGGAGGGTGGGAAAAATTCATAGAGAAACTTAGCTATATGAAATGCTTGCTGAACTAAATGCACATGTGTACGTATACATGCATGCACACACCCACAGACATGCATACACAGGAAACACACACACACACACAGTGACATGTAGGTGGGGCATAACATAAAAATGCAGTCAAAATGTACTACTTTCACACACACCATATACATGCTTATACACATACATACATACAGATGAGCTCTACAGATGAGACTTGAACCACCTCCCAAACTCAGATATAAAATAGTGCTGACTTTGCATATGGTCTTATTTCAATAAGCAAAGCGTTATAAAGATTAATGGTGTCCCCACTGTGTGTTTATTTCCGCCTCTACTTTCATTTATTTTTAATAAGCATAGACCACTTTCTTCAATTGTGAAAACTTGTCACCAAACAAAATATCCTTTCTTTTCCTACAGAGTGGCTTAGTATTGGTATCAGCTCCTAGGCAGTGAATACAGGAACTCAGTTTCCTCATAAATGTTCTGTTGTTTAAGTTTAAAGAGTGAGACAACGGGGCCTGAAAAACCAACTAATCCACACTCTGAAATCTTTACTATTTTTAAACTGATAGCTAAATCAACTTGTTTCCTTTGGACTTATTCTATTCCTGGACAGGAGCCATATCTGTGGTAGAAGTAATTTTGAAATAGAAAGAGGACAGGTTATAGAAATGCTGTTTTCCCAGTGGCCAGAAGTTTTAGTGTAACAGAATTTATTTCTGGTTTTTATGAAAACTGATAGAAGAGATGAAAAGGTAAAATATATTATATTTAGACTATTCTGTTGGAGAACTTAACTTTTTGCGATCCATCATCTGGGTAGCATTCTGGGTAAAGGATGTCAAAGAAAGAATCATAGTGCCTGATACACATGTGCACAGCAAACAGCGTAGAAAGCACTCATACCTAAAAGGACACATTCCTCTGGCTTTCAAACATTTCAGTTGCAGATGCTTATACTTTGTAATAGGATATTATATACTAAAATTATATATGTGTGCTTAAGTGTAGATGGGACAGAGGAAGGAAGGGAGGGAAGGGGGAAGGGAGGGAGAGCGAACGTGTCTAGAGCATGTCTGTGTATGCAATTGTCATGTTCATACTAGAAGTCAAGCGAACATGCCTAGAGCCTGTCTCTGTACACAACTGTCACGTCCATTCTAGAAGTCAGAGAACCATTGGTGGGAGTTGGTGCTCTCCTTTTACCATGTGGGTCCTGGGGCTCAAACTCCAGTTGTGAGGCTTGGCACTGAATGCCTTACCCACTGAACTGTCTTGCCAAGATCCTCAATCTATTATAAAAATGTTTCAAAATAGATGTCTCTTTCTTCAGGGTGCTAAAAAAAAAAAAAAAGATTAATTGGAACCAATCAATGTTCCTTCCTCCCTTCCTTGTGTCCAGGACTGACCCTGGTCTGAAGCACACTAGTCCCGTGCTCTGCACTAGCCTCGTCCTCGGTCCTTGGAGCTAATTTTCTCATCAAAGGATAATAAACTTGTTGAAGTAACAGTTGAGGTTGTCAGAAGTGGAGTATGGGGAGGTGTACTGTGAGATGCTGTTTTCTGTATCTGACATGGCCTGGCTATTGCAGTCAGGATCACAGAAGCTGTGGCTTTCTGTACGAGCTCTGCACATATAAAAGAAGGAGGAGGAGGAGGAGGAGGACTAGCTATGAAGGGGGTGAGCAGGGGTGAAGAGAGATAAGAGCGAGGAAAGGGGTAAGTACGCTTCGGATACATCGTATGCATGTATGAAACTGTCAAGAAATTTTAAGTGGGGAAGAAGCAATTGTCACAATGCTTTTCAAGCAATAAATCAGTGTCTTTTAGTATTATTGTGTGATGAAGCTTTGACTATATAGCTTATATTTTATTTAAACTACCTCAGAGAGTCTTTTAAAATTGATTTTTAAAAATTAGGGGACAGAATTTTGCTATGCAGTCAAGACTGGCCTTAAATTCCTGAGCCTCCTGCCTCACAGTGTTGAGTTCTGGGACTGGAGGTCCCAGGCCAAGCCCCACCCACCCCTTCCTTTCCTAAAGAGAATGTGGTAGAATCTCCCTCCCATCACATTTTATTTGGATATAAGCAAAGACACAGGAAGCAACCAATGATCCTAAGCAAGCGATAGTAAGAAAAGAAAGTATATTTTAAAAAGAATTTTAACTCACACATTTTCAAACTAGATGCTATTTCTGCATGTAATGTCACTAGAGTGATATTTCACCAAAGCCAAGATTGCATAACAAATGAATTGAAATGGAAAAATAATCTTTCATACAAAATAAAGGCAAAACAAAAAAGGTGGGAGGGAGGGTGAGGGAAGGGGGAACTGCTAGTTCCAAAAGTTTCATATAGCGTATAACTGTTCATTCATCATGGGAGAGAAAACATTTAATCAGCCCTGACTGATGCACACATACTTTATCATGTCTAGTGACTTTTAGAGTGTCAGTTTGTAAAGTGTTTATCCAAGGAATGGACTTCTGGCACACGGATAAAATGAAAAGTGAAATGTTTAGTTCCTAACAGGCATATTTTCCACAATCGTTCTAAGTAACTATCCAGAGATGAATAGAAAGACTACAGGTCTTGTTTATCTGCTGATGCTGGCAGATCATGCAGGCTCCAGCCTGGCATTAAAACTGAAGTGACATGGAATGTCTTTGCAGAACCCCCAAACAATGACATCATTCCCTTTGCAGTATTGATAAAGTCAAGCAAAGTTGGAGTTTCTTACTTCCCAATTTGGATTTTTGAGTTAACTACTTCAGATACTGTCTAGAGGCCCAGAGGATGAGCTAAAGGCCTCCTGGTGTGATGGTAGAAATCTGTTTATCATAGTTTTTATCTTCAGTCCATGTGCTAGGTTCAGCACTTTGCAGAAATGGATTTATATCTGTGGCAGCATCATCTAGTCTTTTACAGAAATCTATTGACCTTTTTGTCACCGGGAGACCTGTGGCTCCCTCTGCAGGTTCTGCGGATTTTAAGGGTAGGCGACTGTGGAATGTTCTAGCTTTCAGCTTTTATGTATGCCAAATAGGAAGACTTGAGGTCTGTCTGCAACTGTGTGTTTCCCCTCAGTTGTAGATTTAAAAAAAAATATAAGGGAAAATCCATTAAAGATCTTCTGCCTTTTATAGACTTATAGTAAGAAGCGGCCAGGTGCAAAGAGTCAAGCTATTTCATACTTTACTATGTAAAGGAAGATGGAGGTCTAAGACAACCAAAGTATAGCTAGAAGACCCCATATTGGTAAAGCTTAGAACTCCCACACTTCCCCCCCCAAAAAAAAAACAAGCAAAATAGTCATCAACTCAGTGTGTTTGTAGTAGGGATTCTAATCACTGTGGTTAGTGGTAGAAAGGGTTGTCGACAAGTAAGGCAGGAAAGAAGGGGATTTGATCTTCCCTGTTTCTTTCTTTCTTCCTTCCTTTCTTTTTTTCTTTTTGAAGAAATAAACAGTAGAAACACAATAGAGATTAATAACTGTAGTTGTCAGGTGTGTTTAAGCATAACACAACAGTTCATTAGGGCGTACAACTTCGCTTGCTTCCAGCATGGTAGCTATTCCAGAAGAGGAAAGAAAGCTAGTGAAATAAAAGTAGTCCAAGAAAACAGTCCAAGATTACTCTGGAATTGTTTTTTCAGCAGGGGGAGCATGACGCATGAAAAAAAAAAGAGGCAGCAGTTATAGATGATTTCATGTAGACATATTTCACTGGGGAAGTTAGAATATTGCTTAATAGATTGTAATTTAAATGCCTCCACTTTTGGTTTTAAACATATTAAACATTTAAACATATTAAAGTAAAGTCATAGCCGCAAGGCATCAGTGGAGGCTTACAGGACCCCAGGCAAAGACAGGTAGCCTCACAAGTCATGGAAGCCAAGCTCACCAATGTCCCCACCATGGCCAGGCAGCCAGGCTCATCAATGTCCCCACCATGGCCAGGTATATTTGCTGTGGTTAGGTTTGAACTCTGGGATGCATTTCTGGAATTCAAATTCTAGTTTTACCTTTAAAGTGTCTTCCTCAATTGTCAATGGAGTGCCAGTTGGCATATAATAATAGTGGATCACCACTAATGATTGAAGTCTATTCTTTTCCCCTGTAGATATTACTTTAATGTCCTAGATGAGTGAGAAAGCTCCTGAGATATTGTGGCTACCCTAGCCTGAGCAATGTGAGGAAAGGTCACAATACAAAGAGAAAGAAAGAAATGACATGACAACTATTTTGGAGAGACTTGAGCAGAAACAAGGAAATGCTAAGGCCAATGGTACACCATCTTGAGAAGAGATCATGTGCTGAAAATAATGGGCGACCTTTTATAATTTAAATTCTATTTTCACCATGAGAACTTTTATGTCCTCAAATTCTTACGTCATCTCACTGCTACCTCTCATCATGTGAATGTTTCTTTGATATGTAGCCTGAAGACCTTGGCTGATTTTTCTCACTGTTTGAAGAACAATGTAGTTGTACTCTTTGACTAACAGAAGCTACGGCTCCATTTACCTTGCAGACTTGAAATAAGAAAAATAAGAAGGAAAGGAGAGAAATGAACAGACATTCCACCAACTCTTAGAATAGAACACCCTACGCGAAGATGAAAATGGCTCCTTGGTGTGGTGTGTGGCAGGCGCACTCACCTTTCCTTGCTCAGCAGTCTCTTTAATCTGTTATGGGAATTCAATACGATCATGTAGATATTGTACTTCACACACACACACACACACACACACACACACACACACCAATAAATGTCCCACCCACACAGGTTTTCCCCCTTCAAACCCCATACATTTTTGTACATTCAAACAGCAATTTTCTGTGTTTGAGATCAAGGTCAGGTTCTCCTTGGTCTCTCAGTCTGCTAAGGAGAAACGCTGGCTTATGTGCAGTAAAACTGTGTTTTAAGCCCTCTGGGAATACCATGGCACAGAAATATGCATCTGTACTGATATTTGAAAGTGAAGGGTCATTACTGACACAGGACACCCTTGGTTAGTGTGAATGGATGCAAATTTTTGTATGCTACATCCAACAGATTGCCTAACCATGTTTGCATATTATTTAACTCACCAAAGCCATTCCCAAAGTAAGTGGGAGTTCATTTTCCAATGTTATAAAAATACAACCTTACAAAACAATCTATGAAGTCCTTTTTGTTTGTCTTTGGCTCCATTCCCCCCATTGTTGGCAGGATTGGGAGAAGGGTACATGAGTGGGCCAGAATCATTTGAAGCGATGGTGCTATAAGTTCAAGGCCTTTGGAATATTTGGCATGGAGGAACAATTGGTCTAAGAAACACATGAGATCGTGGGGCAGGGGATCATGGCTTACTTCAGTCAAGGCCCTCCAGAAAAAGCGTAGGATAAACAAGGCAGTGCAAATTACTGAGGTAAGAAAATAATTTCATTAAATCTGAGGAGAGAGAAAGAAGATATAATGAATAGTCACAGCTGCTACTTCCCCCTTTGTGAAAACAAGTACGCAGATGAGCATGCAGTCCAACGTGGCCCCCGTGCTCCGTTTCATTACCTAATATTAGACGTCAGTGTTTTGAGATTGATTTTCATGTTGATTAATCAGTGATAATTGGGCACAGATGAATTAATATTGGAAATATAGGTCCTTTCCTAGTCATGACATTGAGAACTTCAAATAGAGATCCAGGAAAAATAATAACTGAGGGCCTGTGAGACACCTCATCAGGTAATGGTGTTTGCTGCCAAGCCTAATGAACTCTGTACAAACCGCATACAACCCAACTGTACTGTTTCTCCTGCATAACATGTAGTTTGTTGCTAGCTGCATAAGTCAATATTCTCAAGTGTCTTTATTTTATTTCAAATATGTGTTTAGTGAAGCTAGGCTTGGTGGTGCATCTGTATCTAATCCCAGAATTTGAGAGATGGGGGGGCAGGAGGATTGGCAACTCAAGGTCATCCTTGGCAGTGTAACACCTTTGAGGTACCTTGAGCTACAAGAAACAAAGTTTTAAAAGAAATAAAAGGAAGAGGGGGAGAAAAAAAAGCAGAGTTTTTGTAAACTCTGCTAAGTAGGCAACCCTTCTACTCAGATGCAAGATCACTGAATTTCAATCTCATTTAACAACAGTCTATAAAATACACTCTTGCATGTCACATTATACACTTTCACACTCTTTTAAAAGTGTATCTCCGGGGCAAGTTGTTGCACTTCTATAATCCTATACAAAGAAAACTAAGTTCAAGACCCACCTGGGCTACAAACCAAAACTCCGTCTTACTGTGCCTCCAAGTGTTTTCTTTTTACACTATTCAAAAAAAAAAGTGAAATTGTTGCATTGTTTCCCTGGGCCAATCAAAGCTTAGTCTTTGCACATGCCAGGCAAGCTTTTCCTCTACTGAGCTACAGCCCCAGACCTTCTGTCTTGGTGCTTTACAAGTTTAAAGTGCTAACGCAAATCTCTTGCTTTTCTGCTCCAGTAACATGCACAGTCATGCACAACTTTGTTACATTTATGTTAGCCCCATGATGCACTTTACATTCTGAGTTATTAATAGACATGCCAGGTAATAAAGAAAACAAGTAGCGAGGTGTTCAGTAGCAAACAGCAGCTATATGTCACGTTGGTTCAACCATAGCATGTTTCCATGACTTACTGTGGAGTCAGGGTCACACATATTCAGAACATGAGGAAATATATAGCTACAATATTTTTATAGAAAAATGTCTAAAAAGTAAATATGCATAAATAATTCCCATCTTTAGTGACTGTCTAAGCCTCCAAAGCCACAAAGTTTGAGGGAAAATTTAATATTAGTATTCATACATGATTCCTAAATAAGGCATAATGCTTAGTATGGAGTTCAGACAAAGCTTAGTCATTAAAGGATGGATACTGGTCCAGAAACGTTCAGGAAGCACCTGACCCACAAGTATGAGGACTGATGTTCAGACTCTCAGAATTATACACACATGTGTATGCATACATGCACACACATAAACACACAAACATGTGTGGACATGCATACATACATTCATACTGTACATACCTACACATGTGGGAAAAAACAAATAATAAATAATAAGATGATAGAAATCTTGTCTTCCAGGCAATAGTACATAAATCAAAGGATGAACATTTTTAGCTACTAAAGAAAAATAGATGTAAGAATTAACTGGCATTTTTTTTCCTTTGAATTTCTTAACTCCATTCTAAAACAAAGAGTCAAGTTCTACAGCAGAAGCAAAAGTATTCCTGGTAACATTTTTTTTAAAATTCCTTCTTGAAAAAATTTAAAAACCTGGAAAACATTGACAAAAAAATAATAGCACGAAAAACCAAGATGTTTTGAAGTAATGTGAGAGGAGTTTTCAGATCCTGAAGGCAAAGTTCAAGTCAGTAGAATAAGGTCACCCTGAACGTGCTTGTCAATGTCCCAGTTTTTACCTCAGTCCACCAGCCACCTAAACTCCAAAAATATGAAGGAAATAAACATTCAAATTAGAAGTAACTGAGTGGGTCTATTGGGAAATACTGGTTGTATTTAGAATGGGGACATACCTTGCCAGCATCCTAGCCACAGACTGTTGATGCTCATCTCTATTTTGGTACTTTATTTTTAAGTGATTCATTGTCTTTTGCTCTTCTGAGCAACACTGCAGAGGAAACAATCATTAACTCAGTTCAAGTTTTTCCAGGCTCCTTGTTATCCACTCATTTCCTCATACGAATTCCTCTTCTCTAATTCATTTCACTTTTTATTATTTTCGTTGGGTAATCCCCCACCCTTACTCTAATTAAACTCAGTATAAACTCAGCAGTCCGCACACACAAAGGAGACATGAAAGTAGACTTGCAGAGAAAAGGGCGCCAGTGCCTAGGGAAGAGAGTGGCAGAGGGGCATAGGAGATGGAAGCCTCTAAAATTTGCTATATAATGCATGAAATTGTCGAACAAGAATTTTTTTCAGTGTACATATGGACAAACGTGAACAGTTTAGTAGAATTAGGGGCACAGCAGGCTCCCACCTGGCCTTCCCTGTCCACTCTGCTGCTTCTGTAATGCTGCTTCCTTGTTCTCCTGTCAGCCACCGTCGGTCTGCTGCTTACGATAATGGACGATGGGATCTGTGCTTCCTCCTCCTTAGTTCGCATGCAGTACATTTCCCCTTGTTAAAGATTCTAAGGTCTTTATGTTACAGTGTTTAGTTAGAAGTGCGGTCTAGGAGCTATGTAATAGAATAAGGACAGTATTTTCAGAGTGGATGTCCACAGCTTACACTTTTCTGACAACCGATAGTTTGTTCTGACAGAATCCTTCATGAACTGATTTTCCCTCAGAACATGAGGAGTATGGCATGGCTCCACTGCCTTCTCCTCTCCTGGGTAGTGGCTAAGAGGTTCTTCTCAGTCCCCTGGATCACATGCAAGCGTTTTGTTTTCCTTTTTCTCTCTCTGTCTCTCTGACTCTCTGTCTCTGACTCTCTGTCTCTGTCTCTCTGTCTCTCTCAGTCTGTCTCTCTGTCTGTCTCTGTGTCTCTGTCTCTGTCTGTGTCTCTGTCTCCTCTCTCTCTCTCTCTCTCTCTCTCTCTCTCTCTCTCTCTCTCTCTCTCTCTCTCTCTCCTCTCTCAATGGGTCTTACTGTTTATTTCTTTTTTTTTTTATTCACTTTACATCTTGGTCATAGCCCCATCCCTCCTCTCCTCCCAGTCCCACCCTCCTTCCCTCTCCCCATTCCCTATTCCTCAGGAAGTGGGAGAAGGACATGTTTTCCTAGGTGAAAAAGAATAGGAAAGCAGATAGTTAGAGAAGAGGACTTAAAGGTAGATGGGAGGTTATAGAGAACTCTCAGAGTGGCCAGTCAGTGGCTTCTGTTACCTTACAGTGGCATCTCTTTAAAGACGTGGACTTTTTATGTTTGGTACTTGTGGGAAATAGTCTTAGAGACATGAAGGAGAATGAGAACAATTGTCCCCTGCTGTTACAAACTGCTTTCATCTCTTGAAAAATGTTAGGATGCTAAAGAATCCAGTTAGCCAGCAAATAGTTCTCTTTAGTGCTTGCTTTTCACCTTAACGGCTGTTGTGAGCCACCTTGCTTGCTCTTAGGAAGAAGGTATTTCCCTCAGTATGGCAGGGCTGTGCAGCTTTCAGCATGCCAGGAATATCTTACAAATACTGTTGGGCTAGTGAAGTGAAGATTTATCCAAGCACTGAAAGTACATTTATAAATGCCAAATCTTATTGGAGTGTTGTTATTTTCCTTCTCTGGCCTCACAGCTCTGAGCTGGCATGGGAGAGGAATTTGACTTCTGCTGGGCATAGTCCCGATGAGTCCTGTTATCTGTGAAAGGAGTTTTGTCACACATTTCACATCATTAAAGCACCATCTATACTCATTGTGCCTGACCCAAAGGAGGGCTGGAAGAGCTTTGGAGACCTGAGTCAACTGGGCTTCCCAACTTCTTTTTTATTTTATTTTATTTTATTTTTTTCCTCCTTTATTAATTTATTCTTGTTACATCTCAATGGTTATCCCATCCCTTGTATCCTCCCATTCTTCCCTCCCTCCCATTTTCCCCTTATTCCCCTCCCCTATGACTGTTCCTGAGGGGGATTACCTCCCCCTGTACATGTTCATAGGGTATCAAGTCTCTTCTTGGTAACCTGCTGTCCTTCCTCTGAGTGCCACCAACTTCTAATGACAGGGTTGGGTCATGGTTTAGTGCCCATGTTGTAGGTGAGGAAATGGAGAGACAGAATTTTGCTTTTGACAAATGGCTTCTCCAGTATCAGGGAGTGAAGTGGTGCCTTGCCAGGAAATGAATCCTGGCCTTCTTTAAAGCTGAATGTGAAGTGAGCAACAGTCTATTGCCCAATTCTAGGATTTGATTATGAAATGTTAAACCCTAATGAGTGAAATATGGGTATTTGTAGAGATGTTTTATATTATTTCTGGCAAGTAATGATAGGTCCCTGCTTATGACTCTGTCCCACTCCCAATAGCTATGTAACAATTAAACTATCAACATATGATCAACACCATTGTAAATTGTGTGATAACGTATAGATCCTCTTTGCAACCATAAGTACCATCATTATCTTTTTTTTTTTCTGTGAAAATTCAAGAAACAAAGCAACAGGACAGTGTTTGCAAGCTCACAGAAGTCTATTGCTCAGGTCTAAATGACTTAGGATCTAAACCTGGAAATTATCAGTTGTGATAGAAGCTATTTTGGGCTGGTTATAACCAGGATCTTGTGCTTGCTGAGCACTTAGGCTAACATACCCACACAAAAGCATCTCTATCCCAAGCCCGGTGACAGTGACAATTTTTAAGACCAATGGTATATATGTTGTACAATAGAATTGACCTTTTTCTCTATATTCTGTGAGCATTATACCCTAGAAGAAAAGTGTGGCACTAGAAACACCACAATCTCCCTAAGAAAAAGGGTGCACTAATGGAGCCTAACTGTATGCACAGCGCTTTCCAGAAAGTTCCCTGTTCTCAAAAGGCAGTGACTAGATAGTAGGTTTTCTAATACTGAGGTTTGTAATCGACCTGAAACATCTGTCTTACTTGTATTATGATGCCAGCAATATCAAGTTGATGTAGCCTCAGCAGTGTATTTATGAAATAAATGCTGTGAATAGTTGGGACTTGTTTGTTTGTTTGTTTGTTTGTCTTTTTTTTTGTTTTGAGACAGAGTTCTCTGTCTAGCAGAGTCCTGTCTGATCTGGTCTCGCTTTGTGTTCTGTGAGTAATGTAAGCACTTGAACGTCTAGGGAAAGCTCCAAGTGTGATGCACCTGATTAACCGACAGGAATCATTTGTTCCTCAGGAGGCTGGATCTCCACAGAGCAGTGAATTTGGGACATAGTGAGGAGTTCCTATGACTACAGTCAGGACCCAGCCAGCATCAACATGCCATAGCCTTGCCAGCTACCTTGTTACAGACACACCTTTCCTCCAAACCACTCACTTGCTGTATAGCTTCTGCAACCTCCTCAACCTGTCTACTTCCTCAGCTTTAAACCCAGTTCTCTTCTCAGCCCCAAACTCAAACATTAAGTCTACAAGAGGAAAGCTTTGCTGTCTTCTGCCTCATCATACATAGAGTTATCTTCTTTGGTCCTTTTAGTTTGGATATCCTACTTGACTTAGTTTTATTTCATTATGAATATATATATATATATGTATGTATATATATATTGGAATATATATTGAGAAGAGCATTATAGGGGAGAGTGGGTTTATTTTATCACACAATTCTAGGTTATAGTCCATCTTGGCAATGAAGTAACAGTGACAGGGCCTTGAAAGAACGATCATATTTCTTTCACGGTCAAGACCAGGTGCATTGAATTAATGCACACATGTATGATCATGCCCAGCTAGCATTCTCCATTCTCATACAGTCCAGGATCCTCTGCCTAGGGAATGGTGTCACCCAACTCAACTGAATAAAGAGAATCCTCTACAAATACGCCCATATGCCAACCTGATCTAGACCGTCGCTCACAGACACTGTCTTCCTCAGGTGATTCTACAGTGTAAAAAGGTGACAATTATAACCATCACCGTCATAAGTCATGTCCTCTGTATCCCTTTGCTCCTGAGTTTGACTTCTTCTTATAGCCCTACTCTGTTTCTAGTATGATACCATAAAAATAAGTTCTTAAGAAGCTCAGGACAGAAAGCAGCCTCTGGTCTAATGAATATTCTTGGTACTTTTAAAACTTATCCTTCTGCACTCTCCATTTCATATTAATAAATATTGTGTCTACTCTGTCATGACCATTTTTTTTTTCAGAAAGTTGGTCTATTTTCATTTTCATTTTGAAGAATCAGTTATTTTGGGTCATAGGCCATCTCCCTGTTCTTTTATAATTATAACTGGATTTTTATTACTTTATGGATTCCTCTTTCTTCCACTCTTCCACCCCTTCAACCCCCTTAATCCTAGATAAGAAATTAAAAAAGGATAGACTGACAGGAAAGAGATCCCTGAATAAAGTCAGGGGTTGAAACAGGGGTGATGTTATTGTTAGACTCCTTTCTGCTGATTAGGGGTGTCGAGCTCCTTGGGGCAAGTTCGATCTTCACAGTCAAGATATCTAATTTCTCTCCCCATTCTCCTCCTTCTCCTTCCTTCCTTCCTTCCTTCCTTCCTTCCTTCCTTCCTTCCTTCCTTCCTTCCTTCCCTCCGTTTTTTTCTTTGCCCATGACTACTTAACAAACAATGACCAACAGCAACCAACAATCAACCAACAACCCACCACACCTCTTGGGGCTCTAGCATTTATATACCCTCTGAAAAGTCTCCAGAATTTCAAATGTCACACAAATCACAGAAGCTGTCTGCAGCTGGCAAAATCATGCCTCTTCTAGAGCATGAGGCAAATCATAGTCAGCTGCTGTGTAGTAGCCCTATATCCCTATACCTGGGATTAAAAAGCAAAAATATTATCATAATATTGCTGTGGGGCTTTGAGGGTTCTTTCCTCCCAATACAGAGTTTCTCAATGTAGCCTTGGCTATCCTAGACTCACTTTGTAGGCCAGGCTGCCCTGGAACTCACAGCAATCATCGCCTGCCTCTTCCTCCCTGAGTGCTAGGATTAAAGACATGTGCCACCACACCCGGCCCCTGTTTTTAAAGAAACTAAAATTTCAAAATTCTCACTACATATAATAAATTGGTTTATTTGCTTTTGAGTTCACTTTTTTTTTCTATTCTGTGATATTTTTTTATGCTATGACTTGTCAGGATATTTTTTTGTTATTTTTACAAGTTGCATGAAAAAAAAGAGTTTACTTTTACCTTTTGTTAATATGTTTACAGCTGTTACTTTGCTTTGAAGTTTTACTTTCTGAGACTAATGAGATTGCTTAGTAGGTAAAGATACCTGTTCCCAAGTCTGACAAGCCAAGCCCAGTCTCTGGGACCTACGTAGTGAAAGAAGAGAATCAACTTCCAAAGGTTGCCCTCTGACAAGCTCAGCCTGGCATACATGCACCCACGTTCATACATGTTCTATGTATTACCATATTGTCTTCGGAGTCAAACAACTGCTGTGTTCATGAGATATGCTGTGCATGCTTGTGGGAGTCCACCATGACTTGTCCTATGAACTGTTGACATATTCTTTTTCCATGTGGGAAGGTCATTGGACAGTTCCCTTAGTATCAGCTACCAGGATTCTCAGTGATTTCTATGTAATTTCATTCTAATTGTACGTGTCCTCAGGGCCTTGGGGACAGGCTCGAGTGCATAGGTCAATAGTTCCCAACCCCTCTGATCCTTTAATTCAGTGTCTCATGTTGAGGTGACCCCCAACCACAGTATTATTTTCATTACTACTTCATAGCTGTAATTTTGCTACTTACTAATTGTAATGTAAATATTTGATATTTCCAATGGTCTTAGGCCACCTCTGTGAAAGAAAGGGTCATTCAACCCCCAAAGTGTTGTTGGGACTCACAGGTTGAAAACCGCTGATGTTGGTAGTGTTATGGGAGAGGGCCTGTCTCTATACGGCCATGGTCAGCTCCTTTAGGGTCACTCATGTTCCTCCCGGTAGCTAGCCTCTCAGCCCATGCTCTGTAAGTAAGCCCAATACACACTTTGTGGGTGAGTCTCCTCACTAGAATTAAGCTTCGGTTTGTCATGAGGACCTTGGGAGAAGGGGTAAGACATTGTTCACACCTCTCTTAGGAAGAAAAATCTACATTATTCCAATACACACACACACACACACACACACACACACACACACACACACACACACAAACACACACAGACTAAATCAAACAATTTTAAATTGAAATCTACCTTCTGTCCCACAAATTTTGAAAACGTAAACTATATTTTATCACCGCTTACTTCTAACTTATTCGTTACTGTTCCTTTACACAATAAGTTATTTGTGTGTACGTTCATTGTGATTGGTTCACGTTTGTCCATTTCCTTTCCTTTGCTTTGCTCGCAATCAGGTCTGTCCGTTTGGAGTTCATTGCTTTGCAGCCAAAAAATCGTAGTCCGCATGCACCCAACTTCCCTTTGCGATTTCCCTTATCGTCTAGGATATTCCGACTCCATGTTGGTGCTTTGTTGAGAAGAAACAATTTGTTGTACGTTTGATTCTATGATTTTCTTAAAATTCCGAGCTACACATTGTGTTACCCATAACATCTCTGAAAATGAGACATGTTTTATAAAGGGGAGTGTATCTTAGCATTAATTAGTGCCGGAGTTAAAGTTAGCTTTCTGCAGAGAGGGCTTGCATTTGTTTGTGCCACTCAAGTGAAGGTTCTGTAACCTCAACTCAAACCCTCTGCTTTTGTTTGAGTTTGTTTGTTTGCTTGGGCTGTGGGGCGGAGGGAGGGGCACCTAGTGTTTGTTTTGTTTTGTTGTTATGTTTTACTTACAAGGCTGGGATCTGTTTTTTGTTTTGTTTTGCTTTGCTTTCGTTTTGTTTTTGTTTTTTTGTTTTTGTTTTTAATGAAATCTGGTAATTGAGTTCAGATGGAAGCCCTGCATGATTTTCTGTCTGGCTTATGAGTCAGATCTTCAGGGGAATTTCTTAAGTTTTCATATGTGTACTCAGGGCTAGAGCTAAGATAAGTATTTTTCATTTATTTACTTATTTTTTTTTTAACTTTCCCTTTCATCCAGGGCTTGCTTTCTCATTTACTTTTATACGAATCCCTTGCATGAGTTCTGATTTATGGTACGTGTGTGCTTGGGATGGGGAGACCGCTTTTATGAAGATTCTTCATCTTAAACCATCTTTCTTACTGATACATAAAATAATGCCAGCTTTCAAAATTCCATAGCATGTAGATTAGTGAAAGATGACATATTTTAGAAGTAAAATCTAACAAACAGAAGAACAACAACAACAACAAAAAAAGCCCAAGAGAAGGCACAAGGATCAGAGACACACTCATTTGCACACTCATTAATTCCATAAAAACACTAAGCTGGAAACCATACCATCTACAAAGAGGATGTGGTGCAGAACCAGGCAAGCCCTGAGCTTGCTGCTTCTGACTCTGTAAGTTCGTTCGAGCTTTGCTCTTTTTGACTTAGACGGGCTTGGTTCCTTGGTCTCCTCCATCCCATCTGTTCTGACCCTCTTCCCCATCTGGTTGCCTGAGCCATGAGCCCTGACGGGAGGGATTGGATAAAGAAATCCTATCTAGGGCTGGGGATCCCAAGGTCTCTCGCCCTCTGCATATTGCCAGTCTTATGGGTCTCTGTATTTGTTCCCAGATGCATCAGGAGGTAGTTTCTCTGGTACTGGTCTAGCAGGGCACTTATCTATGAATTTAGCTGAATGTCATTAGGAGTCATTTTATTGCTATGTTTTATTTTAAATAGTGGTATTTGGTTTTACCCTAGCGTCTGCTTCTCAGTCATCTAAGGAATATCAGGTCTGAGTTTCATCTCATGGAGTGGACTTCAAGTCAAGTCAGATAATAAAAGTAAAATCTCAAACTTCAAATCTTTGTTATTGCTGGCTTGTAGATTTTATTATAAGTCCCAAGGATAATTGGAGAATTTTCAATTTTGTCCTTTAATTCTGTAAACATTTAAAGCTACAACTTCAGAACTATATTGTTGTTATCATCATCATCATCATCATCATCATCATCATCATCATCATCATCATCATTTATAATGGGACACACATATGCCATTGTGTACCTATGCCAGGGGACAGCTTTGAATAATCAGTTCTCTCCTTCTTCTATGACATCCCAAGATTAAACCCATCAAGCTTGTGTGGCAATCATTTTACCCCGTAAGCCATCTCAATAACACACAACTATCTCTTTATTATCTTGATTTGATACTCTTTTTAAAATTAAAATATCTGTTGACATTAATACTTTTTTCTAGTACATGTTTTCCTACATCTCTTGTTGTTGGTGGTGGTGGTGCTGGTGGTGGTATTTTGGTTTCACTCTGCTTTGTGTAAATATCATTTATCTTAATTTTTAATTTTAATGTCTACTTATAGATATTCTTTACTATATCAGCTTTTCTTATAATTATGGGATTGTTGGTATATTTTATTTATTTTTAACAAATAAGTATGTGCTCAAGTGATTTAAAATAATTTTGCTTTCCTATTTCTCACTTGATATAAAATATTTCTTCTCAAGTTTTCTTTAAGTACTTTGCAAACTTTTATTTTTCCAATTTTAATTATTATCCTTACTTTGGAAGTTTTCTAACACTGAATGTGACTATACTGGTTTTCTTTCTCCTCCTAGACACTCTGTAAAGACAGTTTTTATAATCATCTTAGTCTTAAAATTAATAATAATCTAACAATTAAGTTTTATTGAGCTAATAATGATGCTTAATTAAGTTCTCTTTTTACTGTTGTTTTTAAATATTTCTTCCAGATTAACTGTTTTTGCTAGTAAACACCATTTAGTAGTTCTCTCTCCAAAGCCTATTAACAATTTGACACGCAAATCCTGGTTTTGTTTTCGTGGTCTGGGTTTGTTTTTGTGTTTGATTTTGAAATGAACTCCTGTAGCGTAGGCTAGTCTGCAACTCACTGTGCTACAGAGCCTGGCTTCAAACCTGCAGTCCCCCTGCCTCTATCTCTCAAATGCTGGCATTATAAGTTCCTCCCTCCACACTAGGCTATACAGAAGTCTTGTAGACAAAAGGGATCTTTTCACTATTAATTGAATAAAAACCACATAAAAAAAGACCATCGAAGGCAATAATTCTGTGTAACTTTAAGACTTGTGTTGTGTTTCTGAGAGTTGTCAATAGATGTCAGTTGTGTCTGTTTCCTGGAACTCTGTGTCCTTTGCCCTGGCTGGCTATAAACTTACGGTGATCCTCCTGCATCAGCTGGGAATTGCAGGCACATGCAGCAACACCCAGCTTTACTACTTGTGAGTGACTCGATAAACTTGTTTAAATTTTTTTCTATCTTTCATGATTTATTCTGTCTGCATGTCGTGCCAGACAGATAAAGACGCATAAAGACATCAGAAGGCAAGTAGGGTAAACACATCACTGTCTCCTAAAAGTCATGACATTTTTGCTCTGTTTATTTTTCCAGTGTTTTTGTTTTATACACTCAAATGCAAAGCTGTTCCAACTTGTTGCACTAATACTTATTTTCAGGGCTATGTCATTTCGGGTACTTGTCTAAATTTCTACTTTGCCTGATGCCACAGAAAGTATATACCTTAAAGGACAGTGTTTGTGACAACACATTGACAGTTTTACTGTCAGCTTTTCCCTGTCCCTGAGGAAGTTATTCCTACTGCCTGCATGCTACATGTCAGGATTCTGTCAGCATGTGAGCCTGTACATTCCCATGATCGTGTCTCTGGGACCCTATCTGTTAAGACCCTTCAATGTGTCTGAATAAATCCTATTGTCCAATCTGTAGGAACAACAGAGTAGTGACTACAGGCCCCCTTTAGGGAAAGACTGGGAGAACCATTGTAGTGTATTCTGTTAAACATGTGTGTATGTGTGTGTACATGCACCAGGCCAGAACAGAGGTCAACTTCAGCTGCCTTAACCAATCACCATCTACCTTGTGTTCAGTAACAGAATTTTACTGAGCCTAAGACTTGTCACTTCGGCTAGACCGTAGCCAACGAATGAGCTCTAGAATCCTCCGAGCTGAGCTGTACCAGAAGTGAGACAGGCCACTGTGCCTGGCTTTGACCTGGGTGCTAAGGATTGAACTCAGGTCTTCTTGTTTGTGCAGCAAACATTTTGCCCACTAAAACACCTCTTCAGATCCATTACTCTTGCCTTTCCTCACAGGTACTCAGTTCCTTTGTTCAGTGGATTCTGGGAGTAGAATTAGTCTAGTTCTGAGAACTGATTGGTGAATCCTGGATTTTCTAGCAGAATCGCCTCTCTCAGGCTCCTGAACCTTTTCCCCAAGTTGCAGGAATTGAGCAATACGTTTGTTTTGCCCTGAGGATGCCATGATCTATTAACCATATCCACAGCTCCCTCAGCTACCTCAGTGATGATGGTAACTGTGGTTCACAGGCTCTAGCCATTGAGCATCACCTCTTGGCTCGGATGTTTTCAGAGTCCTATGTCCCAGTGGGTTTAGCTGAGCCAAACTCTCACTCACACCCCTGGCCTGCACAGAAGAGGTGCAGCTTCTCTGATCAGCTATACAGATGCCCTTTGACCACTGCATTCTTAGTGGCCTTACTAAATGTTAGGGCCTCTAGGCTCTCCGGTGGAATAATCCTTGCTCAGTTTTCTGGCTTCACATAACATAACATACTGAGCTTGCCTGATTCTAGGACCTTTTTTTTTTTTTAATCCCTTTCTCTTCCATATGCCAGGGTACCTTTGGTATATCGGCCACTCTCTGCCTTGACCATCACCCACTCCAGGCCTGTAACAAAAAGCCATGTAATCTCTTCTTTCCTTGTCAAACCTAGAACCAGGCTTTTGCTTACACATCACTTTAATTATTGTATTGGCAGCTGGACTAAGACAGTGTTGTAGGGGAGGGGTGCTTTCTACATCTTCCAGTGTCTTCTGCCTCAGGAGAAATGCTAGCTCTTCTTGAAGAACAGGGAATGTAAGTAGTTTGAGCATTTGTTACTGTGTAGCTACCTCTACCCTATATTTGGGGATCCTAGATTGTTCAGACATGTCTCTAACTTTAGCAGACCTAATTTGAGCACGTAAACATCCCTGGAAATACTAATTATTGGGTATTGTTTTAATTGCTCAGTGATTCTGCCTTATTAATAAGGCAATAGGGAAGATAGTTGTTTCTTTCTAAGCTACCAGGTCTCTAGCCTTGACCTGCTTTTTAATGTCTTGAGCATCGCACAACCCTTCTCTAGGGCATCTGTTCAACCAACAATAGTGAGGCAACTCCTCCTTCTGTATGGCTTTGTTCAATCATTCCTAAACCAGGATGTTTTCTTAGCTGTGCTGACAACCTTAGCAGCTATGCGGCCACTGTATATAGAGTGACACGCATACTGTCCAGGACAGATGAATACTGAGCAAATTGTTCTAGGACCCTACCTTTCTGGCCAGTCATTCATGTTACCTATTGTCCTAATGCTTAGTGCAGGGGGTTTCCAAGAAGCCAGTGTCAAGATGAGTAAGTACATGCACCATGTGAAACAGGAAGGAGGCTAGATGAAGCAGGGGCAGTTACAGGTTTAATCTCTGGGGAAGGGGAGGGGAGAGGATGGGAGGGGAGAGGATGGGAGGGGAGGGGAGGGGAGGGGAGTGGAGGGGAGGGGAGGGGAGAGAAGGGGAGGGGAGAGGAGGGGAGGGGAGGGGACAGGAGGAGGGATGCATTAGGGTTACAGGTGCATCTGTGTCCTTCCTGTGTTTAGGCATTAACCCTGGGAAATGACTGGTTTGAAAGCATGGAGGCTGAGACCTGTGGTCAACTTAATTTTTCCTGCAGCTACAATGGAGGAGCTCTGAAATGTAAAAGATATATATATATATATTCATGGCTACTGTGAAAATGATGACTTTTATTTTTTATACATTGAAGGCTATCTTTAATGACACTCACTTATTTAAAGGCTATCCTTAATGATATTCATCTACTTATTGCTATCTTTGTATTCTTTCCCAAATAACAGCGTATCTTCAAAGTTGTGTGTTTCTTCACCATTCCACAAATTATTGACCACTGGACCTTTCTATTCTCATGAAAATCAGGAGCCTGATGTCTTTTTCAGTTTCTTTAGTTTTTATATGGACATCCAAGTGTCCCATCATTAGTTATTAGAAGACTTTGCTTTTTCTGTTGATTTGACTCAATTGCTTTGTCACTAATCAGCTGAGCATATAGGTATGTACCTACTTCCTGCCATTCGATCCCGCCTCTCTGCTCTGTCTAGTCCCCAGTCATGCTGACTTGCTCACTGTGGTACTCAGTCAGTCTGACAGCCAGACACTGGCCATTCTCTAGCTTGATTTTCTTCATTAAGGAGCTGACTATCACAGAGCCTTCCCTTTTCCATAGGAACAGGATCTGACAGCTTGTCAAAAAATATGATTGGTTTTCATTGAACTGTGTAGGAACTAGGGCCACAACAGTACTGAGTCATTTGAATCACTTGGATTTTATATATGTTTATAAGGTTCATGTCCTAGTATTTCACATTATATTTTAACTATAAAATTTAATGTATAAAATAAATATTGTATAATTAAAATATATATTATATTTGACTTAGTGTTGGCTCCATTCTAGATAACTGGAATTTTACTGATCATATTGTATATTCAGGTTGAGTTTCACTTGCTAGTATTTTGTGGAATGTTATCTATATCTAAATCAAATGTTGGCCCATAATTAACTTTGATGTCATGTCTTTTTTTTTGTATTTAGCTTTTTTTTCCTCCTTTATTAATTTATTCTTGTTACATCTCAATGGTTATCCCATCCCTTGTATCCTCCCATTCTTCCCTCCTTCCCATTTTCCCCTTATTCCCCTCCCCTATGACTGTTCCTGAGGGGGATTTCCTCCCCCTGTATATGCTCATAGGGTATCAAGTCTCTTCTTGGTAACCTGCTGTCCTTCCTCTGAGTGCCACCAGGTCTCCCCCTCCAGGGGACATGGTCAAAGGTGAGGCACCAGAGTATGTGAGAAAGTAATATTCCACTCTCCACTTTACTGTGGAGAGTGTTCTGTCCATTGGCTAGATCTGGGTAGGGGTTTAAGGTTTACCTCCTGTATTGTCCTTGGCTGGTGCCTTAGTTTGAGCGGGACCCCTGTGCCCAAATCTGCCTATCATAATGTTCTACTTGTAGGCTTCTAGGACCCTCTGGATCCTTCTACTTTGCCTTTCTCCCATGATTCTCTCATCTAGAGTCCCACTAGAATGTCCTCCCCTCTGTCTCAGTTTCCTGGTAAGTGAAGGCTTTCGTGGGACATGCCCCTTGGGCTAATATGCAGATATAAGTGAGTATATACCATTTGAGTCTTTCTGCTTCTGGGTTAACTCACTCATTATGATCATTTCTAGCTCAATCCATTTATCCACAAATTTCGGGAATTCCTTGTTTTTTATAGCTGAATAGTATTCCATAGTGTATATGTACCACAGTTTCTTTATCCATTCTTCTATTAAGGGACACTTAGGCTGTTTCCATGTTCTGGCTATTATGATTAAGGCTGCTATGAACATGGTTGAGCAAATTTTCTTGCTGTGTGCTGGAGCATCTTCTGGGTATATTCCAAGGAGTGGAATAGCTGGGTCTTGAGGAAGCCCTATTCCCATTTTTCTGAGATAGCACCAGATAGATTTCCAAAGTGGTTGTACTAGTTTGCATTCCCACCAGCAATGAAGGACTGTTCCTCTCTCCCCACATCCTTGCCAGCATGTGGTGTCGCTTGAGTGTTTGATCTTAGCCATTCTGATGGGTGTAAGATGGAATCTCAGAGTTGTTTCGATTTGCATTTCCCTGATGATTAAGGAGGTTGAGCATTTCTTTAAGTGTTTCTCAGCCATTTGATATTCCTCTGTTGAGAATTCTCTGTTTAGTTCCATGCCCCATTTCTCAATTGGGTTATTTGGTTTGGTGGTGTTTAATTTCTTGAGTTCTTTATATATTTTGGATATTAGACCTTTGTCAGATGTGGAGAAAGTTCAATTCTGAACTTCATATGGAAAAACAAAAAACCCAGAATAGCTAAAACAATCTTGTACAATAAAAGGTGCTCTGGAGGAGTCTCCATACCTGATCTCAAACTGTACTATAAAGCAATAGTAATTAAAACAGCATGGTACTGGCACAGCAACAGGCTGGTTGATCAGTGGAATCGAATCGAAGACCCAGATATGAATCCACACACATATGTTCACTTGATTTTTGACAAAGAAGCCAAATCCATTCGATGGAAAAGGGATAGCATCTTCAACAAATGGTGCTGGTCTAACTGGATGTCTATGTGTAAAAAAAATGCAACTGGACCCATATTTGTCACCTTGTACAAAACTCAAATCCAAGTGGATTAAAGACCTCAACATAAAACCAGAGACACTAAGTCACTTAGAAGAAAAAATGGGAAAGAGCCTGGAATATATTGGCACAGGAGACAACTTCCTGAACAGAACACCAACAGCCCAGGCATTAATGTCAACAATTAATAAATGGGACCTCATGAGGCTGAGAAGCTTCTGTAAGGCAGGAGACACTGTCAAGAGAACAAAGCGACAGCCTACAGACTGGGAAAAGATGTCATGTCTTTATCTTGGTGTCTGTGTACAATTGGCTATGTAGCGCAAGTTAGCAACTGTTTCCTTTCCATTTTCTGGAAAAGTTTGTACAGAGTAGATGTCATTTCTTTAAAGTTTTGGTAGAATTCACAAATGAGACCTTGTGGGTCTTCTGTTTTGTATTTTAGGATATCATTAATTATTGACTTAATATTATTAGTAGATTGTGAAAGATTCAGATGCCTTAGGAAAGATTTGGTTTGTATTTTTTAGGAAATTGACTGGTTTCCCCTGAGTAATCGAATGTGTGGACAGAGCATGGGTCATGATATTGCTTTATTTGGTGTCTGTGAAAGGGCCCCTTACATATTTCTCTGTTAGCATTTGGTGTATTTTCTGCTAGGGGCAGTCTTTATAATTCTGTTTTTTTAAATTTGTGTTACTATGTTTAATTTCATTAGTTTCTTCTCTAATAGTAAAATAAAAAAATTACTATTTCTTCTGCAGGCTTTAGGCTTCAATTGTCACTTTTATAATAAAAATGTTCTCTAATATAAAGTATATATTTTAGGATTTTTTTCCTTTCTAATACAAATATTTGATGCTTTGAAATTTTATCTACATTTATTATAGGTGCATTGCTTAAATTGTTGTAATTTTTGGTCCAGAATCCCTTCTGGTTCTCCATGAGACATTTTCCCTGACCTGTGCATTTGTTTATACATTATTTCGATTGTGCTTCTATTTTCTTTATTTTATTAAATTTTAAAATGATTCTACTGTGGTTGGAGAACATGTTTTGTTTCATTTTCCTCCCTCTTTTTCATGTCCCCTCACAATTATGAGATAGCACAGGATTTTTTATTTTTATTTTTCTGAGACAAGATTTCTCTGTGTAGCCTTGGCTATCCTGGACTCACTTTGTAGACCAGGCTGACCTTGAACTCACAGAGATCTGCCTACCTCTGCCTCCCCGAGTACTGGCATTACAGGTATGGACCACCGTGCCCAGCCAGCACAGGACTTTTATATAAATCATCTTAAATTTTATGTAGATGAATCAGCCTATTAGGAGATAGCCATCCATTGCCAGAGTAGGTAAGCACCTTTACCCATTTCCCTGCATTCATCACATGACTCAGAAATTCAAAATGCTTCCTGAAGGGCTTTTTTCCCATTGGCAAATATAATGGTTATTTGAGAGGATAAAATATGAGGGGAAAGTGGGTAAAGATTACATAGGAACCATCTTTACTGACTTCACAGATTTTTCAGGTCATCCTAAAATTAATTGAAAATAGATGCATGAAATGGTTATTGCAGAGCTCTTGGAAGCCAGGTACATGGAATTAGCATATCAAATCCTATATACACGGTTTCAATATTAAAATTGAACTAGATAAATAAACTAGATAAACTGAGGTGATAAAAGCTTATTTTCCAATTCAAGTATGAACAGTGATGGTTCCAAAGGTTTATGATATAAAGTGAGAATTGGAGAAAACATAGGATGTCACTGGAGGCCCCTGAAAGAGAATAGAATGGAAGCATGTCTGTGAAGCCAGATTAAAACTTGAACATAAAAGCGTTAAATTACAAAAGAACTATACCTAAATCATAATCTCTTCCAGAGGGCTCATGTGTTTGGGAGAAATATATTAATGGAGGAAATCTTTATGTTTACTATCAGAGAAAGAAAACAGCACAGACAGAAAGTGTTAGTCAGGACATAGGAGAAAGGGGAGTGTGCCATCTTTAAAGAAACAGCGACTAGGATAAAGGCCACACAGTGCAAGAATTTGATTTTGATTGAGGTTTGATAAAAAGTCTCCCCCTTCAGAGCCAAAGATACAATATAGAGAGTGAGAAAAATCAGAGTGGTAAAAATCATCTGAGTTAGTAAAATGAGATGTCTAGAAGAGCTTTCCATTTTTTTTTTCTGTTCTGAAAATTCAGTGCACACAAAGAAGGTCAGTCCAGGAAAATCTCCAATCTTAGAGATTATGTAAGAGGCAGGTAAAACAAATTGCCCTGGCGTTGTCAACCACTGTTGGCATCCTGTTCCTCAATTTGGGAACTTCCAGCTGTTTGTTCTTGAGACCTTAGAATCGCACAGAGCCTACCTTAATTGTCAGTCTGGACAATCAGTTTGTGAAAACTCACTTGGATTTCTCTCTCCAACTTTTCATATGAGCTTAGTCTTGTTCCTCTGTGGAACCCACCTTATTGCTAAGAGCAGTTGGCTATTTTGAGATCACAATGATCCTGAAGGTGTAAATACTGTGATTTTTTTTTTTTTTACAGAAAATAAATACCAGCTTATCCTCTTACCATTGTGAATTCTTCTAATCTCCCATTGCCTGGGGCAAAATAATAGGCCTAGAAGACATGGATTCTTGGTTCTTTAGTAGTGACCTGAGAAAGTGGATTTGTTCTTCATTTTTGGAGTAGTAAAATACAACACTTCATGTAACTTCTTCCAGGGCCTGGGTGAAGGAAGCAGACATGGAGATGATGCTATTACAGTTCCAGAAATTGCAGATGATTGTAGGTTTTAACTGAAAAAAATAGGCCTTCCTCTTGAGATTTTAGTTTGTTCTGAAGAATAATATTACAAAACCCAATGTTTTACACACACACACACACACACACACACACTCCACACAATGGATGATTTATGCAGATGATCCTCCATAGTCTTTTAAACAATACATTCTTTTGTTAATACCTAGGTGCCTTGTGTTCTTGTTTCTGCCGGGATGGATGGAACCGAATTGTACAAGCAGTGCTCATTATGGGTGTAAACTCTGTTTGTAGAATCTGGTCTTTTTTTTAAAAAATATACTTCAAAAGGAGAATTATAGTAAAAGGAAAAAGTAAAAGGAACGGTCACAGAGGAGCTAAAATAGAAGACTGACCCCAAGGTCTGCTAAGTCTCGGCTGGGACTGTTGCTGACTCATTACAAGGCCAGTCTGACCATAGATGTGAGCATGAGAAACGTCCTCACTATACACACCATTACACCCCCAGTATAAACATAACAGCCCCAAAATATCCAGATATGCTTCACTGGTATTCGGGTCATGGACAGAGGGCACTAATCCCAAGTATTGTTGACGTTAACTTTAGAAGCAGAAGAAATTAATGAATTGCCTGTTCCTGTCTGTGTGATGCTTGGAGACCCAAGAGGGAATGGAGAACTCATCTCGGAATTGAGTTGTTAGCTTCACTGTTAGCTACCGCTTTGTCTGTGTTGTGATGAAGGCAGGGCTGAATTGATGTACTTCCAACCAACCAATTGCTCAGCTGTTGACTGTGATGTCTGTTAGCCTGAAATCTCTCTCTCTCTCTCTCTCTCTCTCTCTCTCTCTCTCTCTCCCTCTCTCCCCCTCTCTCCCTCCCTCTCTCCCTTTCTCTGTCTGTCTCTCCCTCCCTCCCTCCCTCCCTCCCTCCCTCCCTCCCTCCCTCCCTTTCTCTCTCTCTCTCTCTCTCTCTCTCTCTCCCTCCCTCCCTCCCTCCCTTTCTCTCTCTGTCTCTCTCTGTCTCTTTCTGTCTCTCTCTCTCTCTCTCTCTCTCTCTCTCTCTCTCTGTATGTGTGTGAATAAAATCTATGACACTATGACACCAAGAAATGTGAAGTAAATTCATGAAATAGAATCAAGGCAGTATAAACCTAATTCATTATAGTTCATTGTTTATAAAATATCAAGATAAAATAATTTTCCTACACATGTAAAGAGAGAAACTCTCTTGGCAGATTATTCTACAAAATACCTTCTGAACCTAATGAAGCAAACTGTAGGAACAAATAAGAACAGGGAGGGGTTATCTTCCACCTCTGCACTGGAGAACCATCCCCTAGTTGACTGATGTATTAATGCCACTTAATGTATGCAAATGGCATGCATGGCCTCATAATTATGGTGGATATAATAAAGGCGAAGGTCAAGGTGAAGGGTAGATCAGGCCCTTATCCCACTTTGAGCACACCAAGAAAGCAAAAAAGAGCCTTCCCAGGCTGAGTTCGGTGGCACACGCCTTTATTCCCATCACTCAGGAGAGACAGAGACAGGTGGATCTCTGTGACCTCAAAGCCTGCCTGCCTTTAAACACAACAATGAAACAAAAGGCTTCTTCAATTTCTGCTACAGGGACAGCCAGAACATGGTTGGAGTTTATTGTGCACATGGCAACACTATAAAGCTCATTACACACTTGAGCTCACTAGATCCTCACAAGGTGTGGCTGGGTAAGAAATACTGCCACCCTCTTCTACAAGTGAGGTGACAAATTTTGAAGAGAAGGACCTTTCTGCACCAACAAAATCATTGGCACTCAGTCCATGGGCCTCACAGATTTCTTCCACTACAGAATCGGATTTTTTTTTTCCTCCCAGAAGCATGGAGATTGATTGCATGTTCAGGAGACAATGACTGTTTAGACAGTTATTGAACCAATTAATCCTTCTTTGTCAGGTGTTCTATAGGCATAAGGAATATGATAAAGATGTAAACCTGAAAGATAAAAATTCACTAGTACCAGGTAAAGTTCTTGTGGAGAGAGATCACTGATACTGTTTGACTCTGACCTGCAGGCCATATGGTAAAGGCCTGCTACAATACTATTGAGAGGTCATGGAACCTTTAACAGGAGGAGCCTCGAGAGAGAAAGTAAGGTGGCTGAAGGCATGCCTTTGGAGGAGTCAGTGAGCTCTCTGTCCTTCCCTTTGCCGCCTCTGCCTCTTGGCCTCTATGAGATGTGCATGGCTTGCTCATGCAGTTTTTATCATGACCTGCTGTTATCCACAGGCCAAAACACAATAGGCCATACTTACCTTGGACTTAAACAGTCTCTCCTTAGTAGCTGATCCTCTCAGGTATTTGCTGTGGTGACAGAAAGCTTCCATGGAGACCAGTTACTACACAAAGTAGCCCTTACTGTGTTAATGCCAGTGTGTGATGTAGAAAGAGCTATGCCTAGGCTGTTTTAGAGGCATTCAGGGTTACTCTTAGACTTCTCATGAGAATCTCACTGCGGAGAAATACCTAAACAGAGACCTAAAAGGTGAAGGAGACAGTTTCATGGACATCTACCAGGAAAATGGAAAACAACAGTGCCATCAGAAGAAGCCAGCGGTAAGAGTTGATATTATTCCAGTTGGAGTAGGAATGTAGCAAAATGTAAAGTCACACACACACACACACACACACACACACACACACACACACACACACACACACACACACATGATGCTGTGGTCAGTTTTAGGTCTGTGACTGTTGATGGCTTCAGAGCACCTTTTGCTCTATGTTAGCGTCATTTCATGAACAACCTATCCCATGCCCAAAGTTCTGTCTTCTGTTGCTTTAGATTGTTAAAAAAAATAACAAACTAGGAGCTGCTTTTTGTTTCCTGTGAGTGATCAAACAGTTTTCCTTTCTTGGAGAAATTGTTCATTCTATAGTGGAACAGCTATAGAGAGAGCACTCCAAGTCTAGGCAACCAATGAGTTTCTCAAGAAAGTCCTGGAATAGTGATGGTGATCTCAGTCCTTGCCCTGCCACATGCAAAGCCTGGGGTATCGTTCTGAGTGGCATTAACCTGAGTTAATTGAAGGCAGTGCTGTTGCCTCTGAGGACCATGCTAGAGGAAACTGCTAGGCTTCCATTCAAGGCTTTACATCTAATACACACCTGGGAGTGAACCATGGTTATAGATTGGAAACAACTGATGCTCATAACAACTGACGATATGATATAGAAAGTGTTTCATTTTCAAAGGACATCGTTTGCCATAGAAATCATGAGTGGGGTAGAAAATGCTATTTTAGGGTAATGTGAGACCCTTTTGGGTATAGGAATCAAAATCCTTTATAGCTTATATGTACTCCAAAGCATTCAAAATTTTCAATTATTGCATATCAGTGTATACAGTGAAAGGGTTTCAATGAACTTTTTATCAAGTATACCAAGGATATTAACTACGCTCACTATCCATGGCCCTCTCTGTTTCCTCTTCCCATCCTAGTAATGCCCTTCCTTTTCCAACCTTTGATCTCCCCCTTCCCTCCTTCCATCTGTCCGCACACATGCTCCCTAGGTTCTATGGGAGAAGAAAGAAAATATAGCATGTCTTTCCTGAAAACGACAGTAATTTCATTCCTTATAGAAGAATAAAGCACTTCTGTTTTACATATTGTATTTTCCTTATCTCCTGATGGTTATGTAAGCTTACTCCATATTGCGAATAGTGCCACAGTAAATATGAATTATCAGGTGTCTCTGTAATATGCTAACTTATAATTTTGATGTATACTCCTGGGCAGGGCCTAGCTGGATCAAATGGCAGTTTTGTGTTTAGATTTTAGAGGAATTTTCTTATTATTTTTCATAGTGACCTCATCAGCATACATTCCCCTGGCAGTGTATGCTGGTCCTCATGCCCTACGTCCTTACCAGCAATTCTTCTGGTTATTTGTTATTTGTTTCTTTGACTTAGTAGTGGCCACTTTAGTTGAAATGAGATGGAGTCTCCATGTAGTTTTACTTTGTCTTCCCTTCATGGTTAAAGATGTGGAACATTTTGTTTTGTGTATCTATATCTCATACCTACTTCCTCTTTGAGAAATGTCTGTTCATCTTATTTGCTCAATTATTGACTAGACTGTTGGATTTTTCCTGTGTTTAGTGTTTGAAATCCTTTATTCTGGACACTAATGCTGTGTCAGGTTTATTGCTAGCAAGGACTTTTCTTTCATTCTGTAGGCTCTTTACTTATTGTTTTCTTTGATATGCAGAAGGTTTTGTATATGTGCATACAATATATTTTGATTATATTCATCCCCACTCCTTTCCCTAAGCTTTCCCAGAGTGCTCTCCAACATCCCTACCTCCTGAACATCATGCCTTCTTTGTTTTGTTGTTGTTGTTGTTGTTGTTGTTGTTGTTGTTGTTGTTGCTGTTTTTATAACCCACCAAGCTCAACTTGTGCTGCTCATATACTCACGTGAGTGGGCCTATCCACTAAAGTTTGGCCACACATTTAAATAAAAAGGATATTATAGGGAGGCCATCAATGTTAAGAGCTCCTCAGCTAGGGATATGGCCTCATGAACCTCCTTTCTCTCCAAGCTGGTATGTTGACTGGCTTCACCTTGTGCAGGCAAATTCAGCTTCTGTGGATTCATTAATGCAGCACTTCTGCCATGTCCAGAAACACGGCTTCACTTCAGTCCTCCTGTGGTGCTCGTAATTCCTCTAATACTTCTTTCCAGGCATTTCCCAAAGCTTAGGAGGAGATGTGATATAGACATACCATTTGGGCCTGAGCACTCCACAGACACTCAGATTCTTTTGGTCAGCTGTTATTTTCTGTATTGACCACTGTCCTCCACGCAATAAAAAAGTTCTCTGATGAGGTCTGAGAACTGTTGTTGACTTTGGCTATAGAGGCAGAATTTAGAGGATAGTCGATCCTATGTCACATTAGCAAAATGGTAATAGTAGTTTTATCCTGGGGCCTGTGAGCTACCAATCATGGTTGCTTGGCCAGACTTATGGCATTAGCCAGGCATTTCCTCCTGTGGAGGGTGTATTTAATACAATCAGATAAGTCACCGTTGCTACTCTTTTATATTATCTTCAAGTATATAAAGCTGGCCAGCAGAGAAGAAACTTTCTGGTCATTACCAACTTGATTTCTTCATGCCCTGTGAACTATGCCCATATCTTGAAGTATTTTTCCACATCTACTCCTCAAATAGATTCAGATCGGACATTAAGATTTTTCTTTTAAAATGATGTCTATGCAAGGTGACAGATATGGGTCTAGTTTCATTCTTTTTCACATGACTATCCAGTTTCCCCAGCATGGAGTTGAAGATGCTGTCTCTTTGCCAGTGCATGGTTCTCATATTTTCTCAGAAAATTAAATGACTATGACTATGCAAGTTTGCTTCTGAGTCCTCTTGTCTTTTCCAGTGCCTTACATGTGTCTTGTGTCAATAGCAAGCTGTTTAGGTTATTGTAAGAAACACATTGTTAAATGGAGAAATTAGGGTTAAAGAATATTAGAATCAAATGAAGAAATGAAGGCACAATCTGTGGGGTACAGCAAAAGCAACTCTACAAGGAAACAGTGTGGCTATGAATACCTGTGTAACAAAATCTCAGATTAACCTCAGAAACCTTAAACAATCCAACAATACACCCAAGTATCATAGAAGAAGGAGGAGGAGGAGGAGGAGGAGGAGGAGGAGGAGGAGGAAGAAGAAGAAGAAGAAGAAGAAGAAGAAGAAGAAGAAGAAGAAGAAGAAGAAGAAGAAGAAGAAGAAGAAGAAGAAAACCCCTAAGTCTGTGGGCAGGTATAATTAATAAAGGTCAAGGCAATTAAATAATGGAATGCAGATTGAAGAAAACAATATAAAGTTTCAACAAAATCAAGTATTGACCCTTAGAAAAGATGAGAAAGATTCACAAATGCTGACCCAAGCAAACCAAGAGTAAGAAAGAAAGCTCAAATTAATAAGATTAGACACGAAAAAGAGAGAGAGACACTGAACAGATAGTAATATTCAGAGGACTGTTGGGGAAGCTTTAAAACATATTTTCCAGTAATTGAAACCTAGATAATGGATACATCTCCAGACACATAAAACTTCTACAGATTAACCCAAAATGACATAAATAAACTATAACAATCCATGGGATCAAAGCACTGATAGGGGTATACTACTGTTTTCAAAAAGACAGAATGAGAAACCACGTTTCCGAATTCCACTGGGTGTTTAAAGTTGAATTACCACTACATGTATTTTACATATCTTGAACATATTATAGATTGCCACCCCTTTTAAAACAGAGTTGCAGTTTGTTAAGAGACTTTGATATACATTTAAATAGAGGGGTTGTTAGAAAGAGAGGATATTAAGAAAAAGAAAGTACAGGACCAGGCTTCTCAGAGATACCTGCCTATGAGGGATATCATGATCACCACACAAGGTGACCTAAATTTTCTTTTTTAAATTAAAAGAGCTTCTCCTACAATTTTAAAATGAGCTTATAGTTATTATGGCTTTGTGCTTGTGTCTGCAAATGTGGTTGCAAATTAAAAATAAAAATTTCTTCATTATGATAAGGTGAAAAGATGTGCAAAGATAAAGAGAACAATGTAACTACCCTCTACCCACCTCCCAGACAACCAATCAATCCATAATCAGTTTGGGCTCATCTATATTATACTGGCCTACTCACTCCCCTCTTTTAACAAAATGACCTAAAAGCATAATTGTATTGATAGGAAAACTTGTGACTTTATAAGGGTGAATTGTGATAAGTCAATGCTGTAAAGATACATACTATGTTATCACTATATTTCCTGGTGTCATCAAATCCAGCAGTGTGATATCACAGTGACATTGTGGCATAAAAATACTCTACTTTGACATTCCAATTCTCCTTGGTGACATTACAGTGCTCCATTGGAACATAAAACTTCTGATATGTGACAGCACAGTGCTCTATTATAACATTGCAGTGTCGTGTTGTGACATCACAATACTCCACTGTGCCATTACATACAACTTTGTAATCCTAGTGCCCCATTGTGACATCACAGTACTCGATTATAGTTCTAAACTAACACCTTGTAATATCACAGTATTCTATTGTAGCAGCTCCATAGTATAAATTGCTCAATATGGCATCACATTAATCCTTAGTGACGTGAGAGTGGCCAAATGCAACATCATAGTATATCATTGTGATATCAAAATGTTACATGCTGATATCATCAAAGAGAATTATAATAATTCCTCGTATCACCACAATGCGAATTGTGGCAGAATAGTGCTAAATTCTTATTTCATAATGGCACATGTGACATGACAGTTATCTACCTTTATGGTAAATGCTCCATTTTGACATCACAATGTTACATTGTTTCATCACAATACTCCAGTTTTTTAATCATAGTGCTGCACTTTGACTTTGACTTGAATCATTGTAACACTGGTCTTACTGTGCCATCAAAATTCTCCATTGTGACAACACAACTCTTCATTGTGCCATTACCATGACCCACTATGACCAATTACAACTGTAGTGATCCATTGTGACATCACATATCCCACTTTGACCTCACAAAACCCGACTGTTTCATCACAAAGAGAAGTTGCAAAAATTCAAAGTTACAAAAATAGGATTCCCAGATGTAACCTTTGGAACTTAATTGTTGAGGGAACTAGATCATTAATTCTGCAGGTTATCCTTAATGTGGATCTTCCTTATTCCATATTAGTTGTATAGTTTACTTTGTCCTGTATTCCCTACAGAATGGCAGGTTATTCTAGGTGCCTGAGACTATGTAAACACAGTTGAACAACATTTTAGTGAGATCATTTGTGAATGGTGTGGTGAATTCTAGGAAGAAGAAGCATGCCATTTGTTCTTGTGACACTTCTAGGTGTTAAGATGTGTTAATTCTTTATAACTTACAAAACACGGGGCTGTGGGTTTTTTGGTCTCAGTCATTAAGTGAAATACTTTTTCTTTAAAGAAAAACTTACTTCTTGGACATAGTGCTACTCGGTGCCATGGTCCATAAAAAGGCAGGATTGCTTTGTTCACCAGTATCTAAAGCAAGAGGATGATGGGTCTTCAGCATCCTCTTGCAGATTGTGATATGCTCACATATTTCAACATGGTTGGTGTGGGCCAGTCCTTTGTAGGTGCTGTTTTCATTATACATGAAATGTCACTGGAGAGTCTCATCACATAGAGCAGCACAAATGATCACCCAAGAGCAAAAGTGAGCATACCAATGGCACCTGCCTTGACTCTTCCACGACACAGGACTCCAGAACATCTTGTATGTTTACCCTAGAACTCAACTAAACCGTTCCCCTAAGCAGTCCCATCTCTGAGTTTTGCTATAGTCTTTGAAGATCATCTAATCTCTCCTACTGACTTCACTATGAATTCCCATTGTGACTACACTATTGTATGGACAAAACTGGAATTAATATACATGGGTGACCCTCCCCAGCACTTGCAGTCCAGGACTGAGTTCCTACCATTCTTGCTAGAAGGTAGTATCTTGTCTGCCATTTTGTTGATGTGGAGCCCATTTCCTGCAAACTCCTCAGTAACTGGTAATGAACTAATATCCCTTCAACTCTTTCATATTTAAAACAAATTTCCTGTGATTCTTATAGTTGAGGGGTATTAAAATGGTTGGCCTAATACTTTCTGAGTTTGGTGCCTTAAAATATGTGTGTCATTGAGCACAGCTTCATCTCACTGAGGTTTTGAGTTAATTTTTTAAAAGTTGTTACGTGTGTGTGTGTGTGTGTGTGTGTGTGTGTGTGTGTGTGTGTGTGTGTGTTTACAACCTTGTAGAGTGGGTTTCTCCTTCCACCTTTATATATATGGGTTCTGAGGCTTGAACTCAGGCCATCAGCTTTGTGTGGGCAAGTGCCTCTACACACTGAGCCATCTTAGTGATCCCTTGAGTCTCTCTTTTCATACTTCTTCTCTTCATTACTTTGGTTGCCTTTTTTGCATGCTTTCACTTTTTTGAGTTTCATTTTAATTGATATAATAACTTCATGTTGATCAGGCACAACCAGACATTTCTCTATATTTATAAACATGATAAGATTAGATTCTTTGTGATGAGAATGTCCAGATTCCTGTCATTTAGCTCCTTTGAAATAGACATGTTAGCTAAAGTACTTTTGGCACACCTGAATTTATTTCTCACATCTGACTTTAACTTAGTCACCTTCGACCAGCCTGCCTCCACTTTGTGTTCCTCCCTCTCCCCTTCTGGTGACCAGTAGTATACTCTCTCTTGTTAAGCAATCAGGTTTTACAAGGGGTATCATTCACATGCAAGATTTCTTTTTGTCTTACATTCCTCTAACTTTTTATAATTTTTTCATCAGTTCTCTGATTTTTAAAATATTCTTGTACTTTATTTCCCATTAGCATTGCATATCATGTTCATTAACTTTTGCGTTAATTATAGTCCAGTCTGTGTGTGTTAAGTGGACAGTTTTAATTTTGTGTTCTTCACTAACATCTATTGCTTCCTCTTCCCTGAGTCTGTCCTATTTTGAATTCATTTTTTATGGCTCTGTTGTTTTATAAATATGCTTCAGCATGTCCCAGGCAACTGTTTTCATCTGTTTCATGGGCGTATGTTTCTGGCAGGTTCTTATTGGTCTGTAGAGCCATGTTTTTTTTTCCCAGACTTATTTCTTCTTTTAATAGATTAGCTTAAGAACAAGACTCAGGCTTCCTTTCTTTCTTTTTGTCATGGTCTTGTTCTTTCTTTCCAACAGTTTCATTTCTTTTTGGTATTAATATGCCTTCTCTATTATCTCCATATTTATTTGATTGCTATGAAGAATCTGCAGAGAAAAAATACTGCTTATATATATTTAAATTATGTTTATTTTTTCATTCTTGAAATGGAAGAAATGTACTTTTTCAATATTTGATTTTGAGACAAGGTCCCACTTTTTAATCTAGCCTGAGCTAAGTTCCACTATATAGCCCAGACTAGCCTAAAACTCATAGCAGTCCTCCCAGCTCAGCTCTCCTAAATGCTGGGATTATGGGGATGAGCCATTATACCCAGCTCAACATTTTATCCTATTTATTTTTTTTTATATTTTCTTTTAAATCAGACATGATTTGTACATCATAAAGAATAGAACTTAAATGTTCTCTTCAGTAAGTGATTACCAAAATATATTTTTTAAACAATTTATTGCACACAGTGACACATGACAGTAATCTCATTACTGGCAACAGAACCAAGAGGCTCCTTGGGTTCAAACTAACCTTGTATGGACAGTGAAAGACTTTTTCACAACTACCATGGCCCCATGCCCTGAGGGACAGTTTTGTGACCTCAGCCTAGTTGCTCCATAGCACTGAGAGAGGGTGTCAATGTTGAGATTTCTTCTAATTTAGATTAACCTTGCGTATGTTCAGTCTTAATATAAATGAGATCATATAACGTGTAATTTTTACTTTGGTTTCTTCTACATGAGTTTGTGAGACTCGTTGAAATGAACACATGGCTAGTGTCTTTGATGTTACTAAGCAATACCCAGTCATACTCATAGATAGCAGTTTGTCTATTCTCTTGTGTTTGGACAGTCTGGTTTCTAGATTGGGGTTAGTGTGAATGTTCTTTGGTTGCACATTTTCACTTGTCCCAGGAGTAATGCATGGGGCTATTGCTTGGGGTCATCTAAGAACATGAATTTAACCTTCTAAACTGTCAAATTCTTCAAAGTTGCCTAACATTTTATACCTTCAACAGCAAGAAGTTGTGTTTCAACTGTCATTATCAACTTCTGCCATTGTCAGTGATTTCTTTTAGCAGCCTGCTATGGTTTTGAAATAACATTCTTTTATTGTCTTAATTTACATTTCCTTGGGGAAATGTGACACTGGACATATATTCATGGACTTACCATTTGTTCAACTCCTCTGATCAAGTTTCTGTTTTTTGTTTCTTTATGAATTGTATGAGTTCTCTGCAGGTTCCAAGAGTTTTTTGCAAGATGCATGGATTGAGAATATTTTCTCCTATGATTTGCCTGGCCATTTTGTCAAGTGTGTTCTTATGATAAATTTTCTTTCTTTCTTTTTTTTTTTTTTGAAGTCTAATTCATCAACTTTATAAAATCAGTATTGGATTTTTTCAAATTCCTTTTTGAAGTTATGATATCGTTTTTCTTATTTACTCTGTTAATATAGAAAACTACATTTTCAAATGCTGGCAGCATTTTGTTTCATTGGGATAAGCTCTGATTAGCCATGGCTTGTTATACATTTTAGAAATGACTATGTCATATTGAGTAATATCTTGTCAAAGACAGTTTCCCTTATAGTCATAAAGGACAGCTATATAAATATATTTTCTCTTTTAAGATGTCTGTTTCGGCATTTAGTATCAATATCAGTGTATTTCTGCTCTCATAAATGAGCCATAAAGTATAACTTCCCTCTCTATTTTTTAAAAGTATCCATATAAATTTATTTTATTTCTTGTTATCAAATGTTTGGTGAAGCAGTTTTGCCAGAAGTATTTAGAAGATGTTAATGCTTTTAAATATAAGTTTATAAAAATGTCATCTCTTCATTAAAAAGTATTCACTAGAACAATTTCAATTTCTTTTATATAGGGCTATTTATAATTTCTACCTCATTTCTTAGTTTTAGTTTTTAATTTTTAGAGCATTTTTGGATTTTATCTGTAGTATATTGTCCATAGTCCTAAGATCACTTATAATATTTCAGTTCTTTGAAATGGATGATGGTGATTGAGTTTTGATCACTGATATCAGAAATTTATATTTTATCTATTTCAGTTTTAGTAGATTTATCTATTTTATTATATTTTGACATTATTTTCTGTAAGGTTTAGTTATTCTTTGTTTTGTGGTATTTTTAAGCAGTGAATTTTTTAAAAATACCAATGAGTTTAACGTGTTTTCAATAGCTTCTAGAGTTGGAAGGCTCCATTTCTAACTTTCTTGTGTAATCTAAGCATTTTAAAGAGGTGAATTTTTCTCCCTAGTTGCCTTTAATTTTTTGTTTTGATATGAGCTATCATAGTAGCTCTGTTAATTTTCAAATAATAGATTTCCTATATAAGCTATTTTCAGTTTTTCATAATTTCTTACCATTATAATTAAATACGACTCTTGAGGATTTTAGTCCTTGAGGTGTACTATGATTTAGACTCAGCAGATGGTCTATATTGGTGGCTATTTTGTGCATTCTTATATATTTTACCATTGACTACAATTTCAGCTGCCAATAAGTCTATTTATTTATGATTATACTCAAACATGCTATACCTTGAGTATTATTTTTGCGTAATTCTGTCAATTATTGACCAAAAAAATTCAAATAGCTAACTCATTATTTGGTTGTCTTTCTTTACTTCTGCTACGTTTTAATTGGGAAGATTTGTGAGCATGATGTATATTTTTGTTCATTGTTTCACATATCTTGATGCTTCTTTATTAGGCGCATATATATTTAGGGTCAGTTATATCCTCCTGATGACTTGAAGTTTTTATCATAATGACATGCTGTGTCCTGTTGGTATTGAAGTTCACCCGCTCTCTGCTATTAAGCGACATAAGGCTGGCTCCACTCTACTTCATGTTTGGGTAGCATCCTTTTTCCATTACAGCCGTAATCTCTTGTTCACGTTTGTATGAAGACGGTGTTACTCCGTTTTCAGTGGAAAGACCTGCCAAGATAGATCCTGTTTTACCGATCTGTATCAGGGCTTCTTGAACGATTTCTACTCAAGACCACTTTTGCCCACGAAATGTTTGTGTGACTCTAGATATACTGACATGTGACTCCAGATATACTGACATGCGACTCCAGATATATTGACATGTAAAATAGGTGTTTGAATTAAACATTTACTGATAATAAATCCAAAAGAAATTCTTTGAAATATTTGAGTATATTTCTTGATTAGGATTACTATTGCTGCGATGAAACTCCCTGATCAAAGCAATTTGGGAAGAAAGAGTTTTTTTGGCTTACCCTTTCTTATAGTTCATCATCAAAGGTAGCCAATGCAGAAACCCGGAGGCAGGAGCTGATCAGAGGCCATGGAGGAGTGTTGCTTCCTGGCTTGCTCCTCATGGCTTGCTTATAGCACCCAGGACCACCAGCCCAGCCAGGGGTGACACCACTCACATTGGGCTGGCTTTTCTCAAAATGCTCTCAAGTGGAAAATTAGTTTTCTCCAATGGAGTCTCACTGGGTATACAAACAACACTCCATGCTCAGCAGCACGTGGCAAGCAGAAAGTTACTTGATAGTATTTTTGGAGACCATTTGTCTCACAATGCTTTGTTTGACCTTTTTTTTTTTTTTACCTTACCTTGTTTATTATGATTTCCAACTTTGTGTTTGTACAGTGTGTGTGTGTGTATGTGTGTGTTTGTGTGTGTAAGAGAGAGAGAGAGAGAGAGAGAGAGAGAGATTTCTTTACTAATCCCAATTCAAAACACATTTAATGATTTTTTTCATGACACCCAGGTCAGAAACTCAAAAACAGAAATTTTAAAAATCAAACATTCCCTCATATTACACTAATTTGGCATTTCCATGCTGATGAGTGACAAATGATGAAATAGTAAATGTCTTTATTCTCCATAATTAAACAATTAGTTTTGTATGCAATGGAAGAAAATATCATCCATGTAAAAGATAGGTGTGGCGACATCTATCTGGCACTCTGCAGATGGTGGGGCTATGGAGACCGATGGCATGCCTCGGGTTCAATGAGAGACTGACTCAGAATGTATAGGAGTTGTAGCATAAGATACTGTGGTCATCAAAATCTGGTCTCCACCTATGGATATAACCTCTACAGGAAAAAAGAACCGTACACACCAATGTATGCATATGAGCACATATATACAACACACCCATATATACACACAGAGAGATAACAATCTAAAAACAAAATAAATAAATCCTAATAAACATAGTTTCACTTTAGAAAAATTACAAAATAGACATATTTATGTTTAATTTGTAATATAAAAAGTCTAGTAAAATATGAAATGAATTTGTGTGAAAATATTCAACAGCCATTTTAGAGATTTGTTTTCCCTCGTGACATGACATAATTGTTTATAATCTCTCTGTTGCTGTTGAAAAGTTAAGAGTGGCAAAATGGTTTCCTTATGTAGCTAGTTAAGAGTTGGAATCCAGCTTTCTGCCTCTCCTCACTCTAAATCATATGTCCTTGCCACTATACCATGTTCTTTTATGAAACAACTTTCAACATATTGCAAGATATCTAAGTGGCTTGGTATAGCCTCACAGGCTGAGTTCCTCTGTAACGAAAGAATAAATGAGCAGTCAAATATCGTGAGACATAAGCCTAAGGCATCACAGTTACTCTCCAGGAGCAGAAGAGAGGTGAGCAGTTCTCCCTGCAAACACGTCTCTATATACATCATTAGCTCTAAAAAGAACTTGGTCTGTCTTACATCACTTACTCTCTGACATCTACTTACTGCAGCTCCGCCAGCGGCAACCCATTCTGTAGATGCATTCCTGTGCCATCACTGTGGCTGGGAACACCCGGCCACTCACGTATGAACGCACGTCACATCGCCACCTCACCGGATTTGCAGACTATAGGCTGCAAATAGGCAATATAGTTCCCAAGTGCCACACATACAATCAAATCAGTGTTGCCTTCTCTTCCCAGAAACCAAATGCTGGTGTTCCTAAGCATCTTATTGCCCAGAGACAGCCACAGTGCAAAATTAAAGGCAAAATAGATTCATCACATATTAGTTAACCTAGTCAGAGGCAGCTATGAGTTTTTGTTTATGTTTTGCTTTTAGTGGTACTAGTGGTGGATCCTAGGCCTCTGGCATTGCTAAGAGGTTCTCTAACATAGATTTATTTTCTAACTGAGCCACCAGCCACCAAATTCTGGTGTGTGTGTGTGTGTGTGTGTGTGTGTGTGTGTGTGTGTGTGTGTGTCTGTGTGTGTGTCTGTGTGTATGTGTGTCTGTCTGCCTCTCTCTCTCTCTTGCTCTCTCTCTCTCTCTCTCTCTCTCTCTTTCTCTCTTCCTCTCTCTTTCTCTCTCTCTCTTTCTCTCCCTCTCCCTCCCCCCCTCTCTCCTCTGTTCGTCTGTCTATGGGCCTGTGTGTCATGTCTATATCTATATGAGTGTCTATATTTCTATGTGTCTGTGCATACATGCATGTAGGGGCTAAAGATCAATGTGAAGTGTTTTCTTCAATTGCTCTCTACTTTATTTTTTGAGACAGAGTCTCTCACAGTACTGGGACCCATCAAAACATCTAGGGTTGCTGGCAAGGGATCCTCAGTGATTCTCCTGTCTCCATCTCCTTGGGCCTAGCATTACACATGTAAGCCATAGATAGCTTTTCTACATGGACGCTAAGTCCTCCTAGTTGCACCGTAAGTGCCTTACTCACTGAGCTATTTTCCTATTCTCTCAGCTGCCAGATGTTAAACCAACAATGTTTAGTCTCTGGAGAGACTGCCAAAAATTGGCAACACTAATTCCATTTCAAGTTATGGTTGCTAGATATTGGGGAAAGTTTTCAAGTAAAAGTAATCTAGGCTCAGGTGAACCTTATTTTACTACAATACTGCTACTCTGTAGATCTGAATTGTGTGTGTGTGTGTGTGTGTGTGTGTGTGTGTGTGTGTGTGTGTGTGTATGATTTAGCCACAGCTCAAGAACCTGAGAAAACTTGACATAAAGACCTTATCTTTTAAATGTTCACATAATTTTATAGCAAAAGTTTAAAATCTGCTTTATGATCACTGGAATGTACATTTGTGTGTGTGTGTGTGTGTGTGTGTGTGTGTGTGTGTGTGTCCTGTATGCATTTGTTCACATTTTATTATTATTATATTTGTGAAAAATCATGTTGCCATAAAAATTTTATTTCAAGGTAAGTCAAGCTTGACATCTGTACAGCAGAAATAGTACTGACCATCAACCAAAGTGAACACAAAAGTTATGGTGTATTGGCACAAAGCTCCTTGTGCCACATCTCTTACCATCTGTGACCTGCTGCCAAGGTTCCCTCAGTGTGCATGGCATTATAAGCTGGGGGCCAGACTTCTGTTTAAGGAACTGTTGCATGGCATGGAGAGATTTTTTTTTAAACTTACTCTTTACTAGTTGTGTGTTCCTTGTTGAATGACACATTTGAAACTTAAGCCTTTATGTAGTCATGATAAAATAAGGTCTCAGAATCACCAGCTTGAAGGCTAGGCTTGATCACTCACTTGGTAACCATTTCCTCTGTGTGCATGTTGTCCAGATGGTAGACTTTATCTGTGTCTCCTAGGTCATATTCTACCTCAACCCCTCCACTCACCAAATACAAGAATGCAAATAACATATCCATGGAATGGTGTAGACATAGAATACATATAAAGTTAGTGAAAAGCAGGCAGTGTGTTATTTGCTTAGAATTTAAGAAGCAAAATTAGGCTCACAACTTTTCAGTACATCTCCACGTTGACCACTGTTCATCCCTGAAATATGTCAGATAAGTTGTGATTCATTTGAAATGGAATTTTCTCAGTGGTAGTTTTCAGTATTGAGACAGTTTTTTGTCCACTACTCTTATCATCATCTAAAACTCAAATATGAAACCACAAAGAACCAGTAGTGGTACCCAAATAGTTAGATATACCATATTGGAAATGCCCCATATGAATTATCCCATATTAGAAATTACTGTTGGTGCACAGAGAGTTAGAATCATCTCGGTAATAACCCTTGGGCATGAATGAAAACAGCATTTGGATGGAGAAGGAATAGCCCATATTGGAAAGTAATCATAGTTTTTATGTTCATGTGTGTGTATGCTTTGACAGCTTTTTGGAGACCACTGCCTACTACTTCATGAAACCAAAACTTGGAGAGAAGGAGGTGTCCCCAAATGTTTTCTTCAGTGTCTGGCATGAATTCAGCTCTGACTTTAAAGACTCTTGGAAAAAAGAGAACAAACTGATTCTGCAAGAGAGGTAGGTGTTTTCATTTTCACAATGGCATTTAAAACCGGTATTTTATTAAGTGTGACTCCACTGGGGGTTGCCAATTCTTATAACATGAATGAAAACTTTGATGGTCCTCACCCTGGGACACAAGTTGAAGAGGTGCTGATGCTTGGCAGAATTGGAGTTTGACTAAGACTGGTGGGGACTGGACTGTGATGCTACAGAGACTAGAATAGGGTAGGGGCCGTGCTGCTGTCCATTAAATTACATTCTATTGTGAAGAAACCACAAAAAGAAATCCCATATGAAGGACTGAATAACCCTATAGGGATACGCCCTCTTCCTTCTAAAGATGGCTGGCAAAAAAACTGCGAAGGTCAGAGGAATAGCTTTTGCTCAATTCATGGTATATTGTCAGTTTCATCAACTCATCTCAAAATTTTACCCAGATGTCTCCCCAAACCATAGAAGATTATGTGTTTCGGGAAGACCCCTCAAGATTCTTGTGGAATTATACCACATTTCCTAAAATAAATTTGTTCAGGAATGAAGAATGAAGAAGAAGTTTTCCCTCTTGAGGATGTGAAAAAAAAAACTTCTCAGGGATTACGAAATTCCACAAAGGCATATTAAATATTAACTCATGAAGAAACCTAGCCCTCCCAGGGCAGCATCCCCAAATAGCCAAGTCTAGTGGGGAAATGAAAGAGAAACATAATCCACCCAGAAAGCAAATCCTAACCCAGAACTAATTAGTGCACTTCCTCACATCCATGCACTAACAATAGCTTTCCTTCATTTCTTTAGAGAGCTTACATTCCCGAAGGACTTGGTTCATCTCTGCTATAATAGTTCGTAGTTTTCTGCTTTTTATCTTATGCTTGGTCGGCTTACACATACACCATGATAGTCACTTAGTTTTCATGTATGAGTTAGGCTTCCCCATCTCCTTAAGTAAACAGAGTCAGTTGCTAGCATTTAGATGTGGTAAAGGTCTTGCTTCCACAATTACAACTGCCCATCTCTCCTTGTGGCTCACTGAACCTCACCAACCCGTCTCCCAAATCTAGCCAAATCAATAAGCTTCAGGTTCAATGAGAGACTCTGTCTCAAAAAATAAAATAAAATAAAATAAAATAAAATAAAATAAAATAAAATAAAATAAAATAAAATGAAATAAAATAAAATAAAATAAAAATATAAGGTGGTGAAGCAATTATGAAAGTCACCCAAAGTCAACCTCTGGCCCACACATGCATGCTCACATAGGTACACATATACCTGCACACACACACACACACACACACACACACACACACACACACACACATTTTAATCACTGTTCTGCTATACGTTCCATTACATTGTAAATTTATTAAATGATATTTTTATTCTCTACCCATCAAAATGGCCGCTCAGTTTAGAGGAATATAATGGAGAAACAGTTTTTAACTCTAGCACATAAACAGTCTTCCCTACTTGAATCTCCAAATTGAATTTTTTTTTCACCTCTGAAACCCACTCACCGTGTGGTTAGAAATGGAAAACATAGCATTTCATGTAGAACGTCTCTTGGAGCGTCTCTTGGATGGGGTGGCCTAAATATAGATAGAATAGGTCTGGTTTGGGCATCAACAGTGCAGGAACAAGTAAAAGAGTAGTTGCCCTTACACACATCAGGTGAGCATGCATGTCACAGAAGCTGGGGCATAAGGTGGACTCAGAACACTGTAAGAAGATGCATCTACTAGGCCATGTTGAGGCTCACTGATTCAAATATGCTGCTCAACATTCCTTAGAAGGTGCTCTGTTTCTAGGTGACATTAATGACATCAGTCTCACCATTTGGAGTTATTGAGTCTGGCATACTCAGACAAGATGGTCTTCCCTTTTTAACTCCTTCAACCAGCCAGACCTTGTTCTGATGTCCTGGACTTGTCACATCCTAGAAAAAAATGCTAAGGGCCTTTGGACACACAGCTGATGATGACTGTGCTTCTTTGCAGCTGTCTTGTGAACTGATTGAATCTGAGTGCTTCTAGACATCCACTTCTGATTTTACTACATTTGCTTATGATAAAGGGCTAAAGCAGAACATGTGGCAAGCCAGGAAGGACTGGCGTGTGTTAGGTCTCTTGGCAAATGATGGCCAGGCAGTTCTGAAGAGCAGAGCCACTGATCTGAAGTGTTTGTGCAGAGTTGTCCCTTTTCTCAAAGCTGGATGCACTGCTGAAGTAAAACAAAAATGTGTGGCCCCTGTTTGAAAATGAACCATTTCAAGACAGCAAAGCATTAACGCAGACCCTGAGTGCTTCTGAGGTCTGTGTACCAAGTGGCTGATGGTCCAAGCTCTCCGTCCTGCTCACGTCGCCTTGATATTGCCATAGGAACGTGTTTCAGAAATGCTATGCCCTGGGATTTAATAGGCAATGAGAACATGATGAGTTCAAGGTATGGAACCTAGTCACATCATACGAATAGAACCTCTGAAAGAATTTAGACACTTAGGATGGCATGCTCTTTTCCCAATAACTTATTCCCTCTTCTGAGTTCCTGAAATACTTGCTATCATCGGCACATTTTATTTAAAAGCTAATTCTTTATTTCATAATGACTTATCCCCAGTGACTTATTTCACGCTATAAATTATCTTGTTTGCATGGTAGTATTTATTTCCCAGCCAGAAAGTTATTGTCTGTTTTTCTAGGAGATCATTCGCCTGTGACTTATGCACAATGCTTTCCCTTAGATGCATCTGTAAATATTTTCTGACCCGACCTGTTTACATCACTGTCACTGATATGGACATGGAGGTGCAAACCCAGCTCATTAGAGTAATGAACATTTTTTTTCACTTTTATTTATTTATTTGTTTGTTTTCAGAAACAGGATTTCCCTGTGTAGTCCTGGTGGTCATGCACTCTCTTTTGTAGACCAGGCTGGCCTCGAACTCATAGAGACTCACCTCGTGAGTGCTAGGAATATAGATATGTACCACCATGACTGGCTCCTTTTTTCACAGAATTTTAAGTTGACCATTGTAGGTCATGAAAACCATTCTCCAATGGCAGATCTTGTTTACACAGGCAGATCATAAAGGCGGGAGAGGAACTTGCCTGTGAGGTGCTCAGATGCAGAGCCCTGCTGGCAGTCCATAGGTTGGGTGTGGGCCCCTGGACCTCTCATCAGACACCTAAACCTTTTATTTCTTTTCATGAATAGGTATCTTGCCTTAGAGTGTGCCTGTGCCACAGAAGTCAGTAGAGAGCCTTAGATTCTCTGGAACCAGACTTATGGATGATGATTAAAAGCCATGTGGGTGTTGGTCCTCTGGAAGGACAGCCCCATTTGTCTCTTTTTAAATATATTCTCTCTGTTCCTCTCATTTTCTCTCCCTCCCTTCTTGTCATCCTCTTTCTGTCCTCTCCTTGCACCTCTTTCACATTTTCTCTCCCTTTCCCTGATCTCTCTTTACTCCCGCTTTCTTATGTGGGTCCATTTCATTTTCAAGCCAAGCTTTTTCTTTAACAGTAGACTCATGTCTTTTGGCCTTCATGAATATCCGTGGCTAACATTTTTACAACCCAGGCACAGAAAGCACTCTCCAGCACCTTCTAGAAGAATTCCAGGGTGAACTCCAAATGAGCTGTGGCCAGCTTTGGCTCTACTACTGTGGCCAGCCAGGCGCTATCGCAAATAGCTCAACTGCACATCAGCACATTTTTTTCCAGCCAGGGCTTGGCATGATGGGCAGGTCCCTTCATTCAGTGTATGAGTCCTGTAGACATTGTCCCTGTGATTGATAGGGACTTAGCATGTCATGTGCCTTCTCCTGGGGCAATGTGAACAGATGTCTGTTTACCCTAGCTAGAGCATCCACGCCAGACAAAAGAAATGGTTTCATTCAAGCCCAGCTTAGTAAACCAGAGAGTTATGGGGTAATGGGTAATCTGAAGTATTACAGGCTGCAGCCCAACTAGCACAAAGACAACTGTATCACCACAAAGCCCATCCTGCATGCGCCGTGACTCACAAAAGCCGCGTGCCTGAAGCTTCCTGTCCAACTCATAGACAGCTCGGCTGACTGGAGAGTCATGTGTCCCCAGCAAGCATTGTTGCTGCACTTATAACCTTAGGGAGGTGGCCTGCAAATCCTCTTAACTTCCTGATCCTAGTTGGTTTCAGCTACTTCCTGATTCTTAAGTGGCCATTGTCAAGAAGGAAATGCTTTGGTTCTGTGCCTAGAAATAACCTGAAAAGTGATATTACTTATACCACTGAGCTGTTACTTCCTGGTAAAATTTCCCTTTCTCTAATTTGCTATTTATAAATAAGCGACTCTTTAATGTGTTAAGTCCTGTATGAATGTTTCCCACCATTTTATTCCTAACTGGTATCTCATTATAGAATAGGAGAATTTTGCGTTTCTACCTCTGTGCAAATAACTTGTGAGATCTTGTTGATGTGTTTCCTGACATAGTATGTTTCCACCTCGTTCATGTTTAGCAGATCTGCCCTCTTTCTAGGAGGCGTGGTTTGAGAAGCATGAGAGTATTAGTTACCTGTCAATCATTAGCTCTGGGATTGTCTGGAAGGTCATTTACCCATCAAGAGTCACGCTTTCCTCATCTGTAAAACAAAAGTGATTACATATCTCTTATAGCATCTAATACATCAATAAGATGAAATGGTGTGTGTGTGTGTGTGTGTGTGTGTGTGTGTGTGTGTGTGTGTGCATTGCAGTACCCACATATTAGAGATTCATTGGCTATTTATCCACCATTCGATACCAATAATATACACATTGTGTCTCTGATAGATGATTTGGCATATTAATAAGTGATAGCATCATTCTAAGAGCATAGTCTACAGATGCATGTGAGGGGGGAACTTTTGTTTAAAATGTTATTTCTAGCATGCTGTGCTTCTGTATGAATGCTGTATGATATGATGACAGAGTAGTATTTTATGTGAACCACTAACCCACTGACTTTGTTATAAGTCAATAAAAGTGGTCTTTTCCATTTGCTTAGCATGCATACACATTGAATAATAAGAAGCCTTCCCTTTTTAAAAGATTCAGAAATGCCATCAGCAAACAACACAAAACATGAAAATTGTTTTTAAATTCCATTTGAGTGCAATATATAGAAGGTCAGGATTATGTAAACAAGCTCTACCAAGCATTTCCCTAAATGTCTCACAGAGAATGCTTGGAAGGTGAAAGGCCATGGGGAAAATTTAGCATTAGTGTTACCTGGCCACATTAACAAGACCTTGTGGAGATGGGACAAGAACCAACTGATTAAGCACATATACACATTTGGTCCCTGATCAATAGGCTGTGGCTCCTGGGAAAAGAGGGTGACCCCTCCTCCCCACTAAGCAACATCACTTCTCACCTCTGCTTTATTGTGATTTAATATCAGTATTCTGCCAGAATTCTCATCTGTGTAACTCTGTGAGGTTATTTTTTGTTATTCATTCAGTACACTTTAACCTTCACTAGGCCTGAAGTGTTCACGCCCTTCAAAAGGAGATTCCACCTTCCTTGATGGTACAGTCTAGCACTGAGTGCTGTAATACAAAGCAGAGAGTGAGGACAGAGGGTGAATTCCACGCAGAAGACTTTGAACATGGAGCATGCATGGGTTTGTTTTTCAGACAGTTTAAAACACTAAAATCACTTTAGACAACAAAATCCATCTTCGGAAAATTGGCGCCCAAGCTCCATGATGCATAGTGTGTTATGTCGTATTTCATTTTTAATCAGTTAGACATTTTAATTCAATAAATCAATTGCAGTGTTAGTCTGAGGTATGTTTAAAACGTTGTCCAACCTAATTCACTGGTTTATTTTACTGTGAGACAGGTAGTCTTTGGCTAGCCACCGCTCTAATTGCACAAGCCTGTGGCAATCAGTTCAGCCCAGCTGAGGTCTGCAATTAGAGATAATGACTTGGATGCTCATTCTTACAAAGTGATATATTATGTTGGAGATCTCTCTTGCCATGTAAAATTCTTGTTTCTGAAATTTGTACTCAAGTGACTCAGATTTAGGTATAATGTTAGCAGGTAAATATGAGAAGGAAGAAATGACTTTCAAGGCAGTTGGAAATAAATTTCAATGGAGATAAGTGAGATTTCCACCACCTACCTTTTTTGAGACATGATCTCATGTGACCCAGTCTAACTTAAATCACTCTATGTTGTGAACTCCAACCTTGAGCCCTTCTGTCTCTACCTTGCTGGAATTACAGGTATATGCCACCATAGATGGCTGGTTTTATGCTGTGGTAGAGGGTGGACTGAGGGCTTTGTTCATGCTAGGCTGCTTTACCAATCTGGCGACATTCCAGCTGCTGAAATCCCCTCGCTGCTCCTGTGCTGTGTTGTCGCATTGTAGTAGTAATGACTTTAGCTGACCATTTGCCCTTTCCATTCCGGTACCGGAATGTTTTAGAGAAATGACCCCTAATGCCATTTTCTTCCTATTGCCAGTGCTCTAGAACTGGAGATGTGGCTTGTTAGTGCCAGAGCAGACACTTAGAATCTTACTCCCCCAAACCTGGATCACCAAGCCTGTGTAGACCGTCCTCCAAACCACACTCCTTACATATGAACTTTCTGATACTCCTAAGCAGTCAAGAGTGCCTAAACCGTAGTGATTTCCTAGCTTATTTAACACTGCCACTCTCCAATTCACTGCCCACACTACACTCAATGATTGTATCACACAAATCCTATCCAGCAAGTTAGGAGAGATTCAGGAGATAAGTCAGCCTAGCTTTTCTCCTGCTGAATAGCTTTGTTAAACTCTGGACATTAGCACATTCACCTTGTAAGGCTTAGTTCTCCTGGAAGGATATAAACAACCCAGACTGACACCTAAATAGGAAAGAACTTTACATTGGCTTTTTTTTTTTTTTTTTTGGTCTTGTACTTCTGTGGAGAAACTTTTCTCAACTGTTCCTTGACTTCTATCTGCAGACCATAAAAAGGAAAAACTATGTGAGCTGAAGATATATGTTAGAGGTAGGGTGCTTGCCTAGCATGCGCAAGGCTGTAGAAGAAGAGGAGGGAAGGGAGGAATAGGAGGGATGGAGGGGGAGAGGGAGGGACAGAACTAGGGAGGGTTGGAGGGAAAACTTTTCACTCACAAGCTGAAGCAGCTCTCTTCTCTGGAGTTGTAGTTAAAGCACCTAAATAGAATATTAGCACCCAAACCAAGAAAATAGCTTGTCCAAAGGTATTTCTGCTTTACTGAGTATTTGCATGCTCTGGGTGAGTTTGTGGGAGCTGGTGGGGTAGCGGAGCCACTTGGCGTTTCCCATCAGCATTTAAAGTATTTTTGATGATTTAGCCAAGTTTATAGTAGAAATATCTTGCATCAAAATATACTTCCTGGAAAATATGAGTCAAAATTATCCCTCAAAAAATAGTGTCTTTTAACTTATATGGGCTGAAAACTGCTCCCATACAAGCAAGCTGTTTGAAGGGCTAATTCTCACTTCCTTTAAGATAATTTCAAGGAATATCCTGGTTATATTCTATTACAGGAAGATGAGCGGGTCTATCAGGTTTGTGGAATGGAAAGTATTCAAGTATTTTGGTTTGTGAGGACTTCTGCTGGAGCCTGCGTTTTTTAAGATAACTAAAAGTCTTTGGGATTGCAGTGCTTTCCACTGCTGACTTCCTGGGGTAGGAGAATTCCACGGCCGAAGTCACTCCTCAGTATGCATCAGAGATTTCCTCTCAAACATTTCGGCTTTCCTACTATTGGAAGTAGTACATTTGAGTAGTCAGAGGTAATCCTTCTGCATTTACGAATTTGGACCTTTAGAATAAACAGTGCCCAATCAGAAACTAGGCTTGAGAGGTACAGAGGGACAAGGTTGCCTTGGCCAGGTCATAGATACTACTACCTACATGAAGCCAGTGGCAGTGTGTGGCTAAGACTTTGTTGTTGTTGTTGTTGTTCCTCACTTTGTTTGGGTCTTTTTTTCAGGTTGAGGGGGTGAGGCAGACAGTAATAGAGAAAGACCTTTTATATTGTACTTCCTAGCAAGCAGACACTCCGTGAACGTTAATCTTGCTGACACTAAAGAACAAGCTATAAAATTACAGGGCGGTCTTGCTTGTTGACATTTGCAGTCAAGTCAAATGTCCTTCAATTGAACTACAGCCCTCGGGAGAAATCAGTGTCATGTAGATAGCTCGTGGGGCATTTTGGTTTATGAAAAATTTGTTATTTAGAGTTTGTTCCTACTTGAAAGTAAACCTCAAATTTTAAATCATTGTCTTACACACACACACACACACACACACACACACACACACACACACACACACACACATACACACACACACATATGTAGAGAGGGGAAGGGGGACTATTTTCTGGCTTTATTCAGATATAGTTGACAAATTATGTACAGATAGGTGAATATTTGGGTATCCTGAAATGATTGTCATAATCCAGTCAAATGACAAATCCATCACTTCACAGGGTTACATTGGATGTTTTTTCCTTTTGTAACAATAATCCTTGAATGTTTAGCTTTACTTTTACATTTTACGAGTAATAATGCAAATCCAAGCCAATGAACATAGTGTTGTACCTAATAGAATCCCTAAATTTCTGTAAAAGCATTTTTGCAATGCAGCCTCTCTAATGATATGTTCAGATTATCATATAGACGCACCAGAGGTCCTTTCCCTCAATCTGTTTTAACATCTCTTTATTTGAACCCCAAGAATGTTTGTACTTTATTACATGTCTTCCTATTTTGACTTCCCTGTGCCCCTACTTCCTGGATGAAGTCTGTAATAGCACACCTAGAGTCCCCACTGTCTCACAACCTTTCAAAGTTTGGAAAGTCTCTCTAGTCAGCTTCATCTGTCATTGTATCTTGGTGATGGTAAGTGTCCTCTAAATAATCTATCAGCTCTGTCTCCATCCTCTCCGCTTTGCTCTGGCCATGTTCCACCTCCAATTGATTACCCAGACCACTCCTTGTCTTTAGGACTCAGAGTTCAGCTGGCACCGAGCATCACATACCCTGTCTCCATGAAAGGCGGTGTCCCTGGCCAACATGTCTCCATTGCTCATTGATCCCCCTCTAGAGAAAGACGGCCTTGTCTCCTTGCTGAGACCTTCCCTGAATGATTTAAAATTTGATGGTAAGCCATCTGAAGTACTGTCAGGGAAGCTGTGCCTACAGAGTGAGGTTGATCTTAAGGGTATAGGGCTCTCTTGGTATGGGTTGCCTGTGTTATCATCACCTGGGTTGAGACGGATCTTGGTCCTACCTGGCAAAGGGAAGCTAAGGTCAAAACGGGAGTCAAAGTGTGCTGGTGCTGGTGTACAGTCAGCAAGCATATCCATTCCATTCCTGGGGTAATTTTCTCTTGGCTCTTACAATTAAATGCTAATTTTTGGTAATAGGTGTTCTTTTATATGTTGTATTCTGTTTAATTTTATGTATATGAGTGTTTTGTCTACATATATGCCTATGTACCGCTTGTGAGCCCTGCAATCAAGGACAGGACATCAGATCCCCTGCAATTGGAGTTACAGGTGGTTAGGTGGGTCTTCTAGGAAAGCACCCAGTAGTCTTTTAAAGGCTGAGCTATTGCTCCAGCCCCAGGAAGCAGGTAGCCTTGATGAATGTAGAATTCTGGCTGTGTTGTTTGTCAGCCTAGAGCTGTTAGAAAGGACACAGTTTCTAAGGTCATATCCATCTCTTTGTAGGCTTCACGTTGTCCTTCTGTCCCTGGGATAGTTCCAGGAGCTAGCATGATTAGAGCATGCCCGGGAGGAAAAGCCAGCAGCCCATGTTGGGTTCACCTGCCGGCTTCTGAAAGTATATGGATCCCTTGAGTTTCATTAACCCAAAAATGACCTTTGTCTCCAACAAATTATGAATCAATAGGGAGCCAAACTACTGATCTACAGAAGGTGTACCTGTTTAGTATCATCTGAATAATACTGGGGTGTAGGACAAGAGTGTTACAATATTCAGTAAGGTGACATGATACAAACAGCAGCTTTTAAAAAGAAAGAAAATATTATATTAATGACTTAGCATTTTGCTCTGTGTAATTAAGTGCTATGAGTATTATTCCGTTTTACAATATGGATATCTGAAGTGGGCTGCATTGACTGCCATGTCGAAAATTTAAAAAAATAAATAAATTTAGCAACATAATCATTTGTTTTTCTATCAGACAAATAACAAATATTCATAGAAAATAGGATTTGTTTTCTTCATTTAAGATAGTCAGAATTGAAGGTTCAGTGTGCAAATGCCTACTCCTCAGAATCTTCCTTTGTTAAAAAAAAAAAAGAGTGTCTTGGACATTAGTCTCTAGACATTTTTAGGTGAGAAGAAAAAGCAAAGAAAATCTTTGATTTGACAAAATTAGGATGAGAGCTACATGTGTCCCTCACTGTGAGGCACATCCCCAGCTCTTGGGTTGATGAGATAGAGCCTCACAGGATGATGCGGGCTGCCTGGGCCCTCACAGGCCTCTGCCTTCTGCATCTCAAGGACTGTGAATAGATGCATGCACCCCATGTCTAGCAGGAATTAACCCTTAAGTTGTAGCAGTTATCTTGTATCTAGACAATGTGTATCTTGCCGAAGTAACGCACATCAGAGTGTGTTCATAATAGGTCTTCATTTTGTTAGATGGGATCATTTTAAAAATTAACCTCTAGGGTTCAAATTCTTAGGCCTAGGGTGAACATTTTTTGAAAGTTTTCTAAAATTATATTTGGCCACTTTAAAGTCTTCAAGTGTGTGGGCGAGATAAATAAGATGAGACATGGGGGAGGGTGTACTTCATCAGTTAAGAGAATGTTTGAAGTTCTCAGATAACACGGAGGATTTCGTTTTAAAAGTCAGGCTTCATGTGGCTCTGAATGTATCCTTCAGTTTTAACACTGATGTCCCCATACTTTTGTACTGAGTTAGCCTGTGGGTTTGTTTCCTACAGTTTCAGATTCTTTCAGAACTTTCTTTCATTTTTACAAAGACTAAATGCAGTATGTGGTAAGATCATGAGATTACATTGTGGAAGAGCTGGATTTAACATGTGCCTCTAGTGGTACATGTATAGCCCTTAACCTATTGCTTTACCATTCTGAACTTCAGTTTTCCCACTTATAAAATGGAGAAACTGATATTATACAGTTGCTGGAGTGAGTTAAATGAGCCACTGAACATAACATAGTTTTTCTCATACAGAAACTTCTCAAATGCCATTATCATTAGCAAACTCCTATTCTAAAGGCAAGGAATTATGTTAGGAAGACTGACCATTGGGACTGAAAGACATGTAGCTCTATTCTATTAACCGTTCTTTCTAAAGTAAGAATTTACAAGTCATGTATGTGTATGCTGCCAATTATAAAATAGTGAAACTGGGAAATAATTTAAACTTAATTGGCATTACTTTCTAACTTGTGGAACTGAATAATCTCAAAAGAACACAATATTGAAGCGATTCATGATATTACCTGCAAAATATCCTACCACCGTGAATAGCTCATTGTAGGTGCTTGATGTCCTGAATGCACATGGGTCATTAGCAATTATTGTTATTTCGAAAGACTTGATGGCATGAACATTTAATCCCAGCACTAGGAAAGTAGAGACAAATTTCTGACAGTTCAGGGCCAGGCTCGTCTACATAGTGAGCCTCAAGCCAGTCAAGGCTATATGATCAAACCCTGTCTCAAAAAGCAAAAATAAAATACCATGACTATTGTTGTGTATGGACACAGTGTGTAGCTCTCCATGAACAGGATAGTGAAGAAGAACTGAACAGAGTGACGTAGAATTTGGCTAAGCAGAAGAGTAAGGGTAAAGCATACATATTAGAATGAGATTAATGCAATACAGTAAATTAAGATAGATAATAGCCTAAAATAAAAGGAAGAAAGCACAGGGAATCTAGAATCACTTCTCTTTCAGAAAACCATACCATCATTTTTATAAGCAGCAGTTTCCACACTTTATTGATACAACTAAGGCACGGGTATTTTTCTATGGGACCTGATTCTACTGAATGCATTACGTGAGGATCCTTTTGCGTGAATCTACAGCAAGGATCCAGGTTTGTTCTTTTGTTTTTGTTTTTTTCTTTTTTTTTTTTATTTTTTTATTTTTATTTTTTTTATTATTATTAATTTATTCTTATTACATCTCAATGGTTATCCCATCCCTTGTATCCTCCCATTCTTCCCTCCCTCCCATTTTCCCCTTATTCCCCTCCCCTATGACAGTTCCTGAGGGGGATTACCTCCCCCTCTATATGATCATAGGGTATCAAGTCTCTTCTTGGTAACCTGCTGTCCTTCCTCTGAGTGCCATCAGGTCTCCCCATCCAGGGGACATGGTCAGAGGTGAGGCACCAGAGTGTGTGAGAACGTAATATCCCACTCTCCACTTTACTGTGGAGAGTGTTCTGTCCATTGTCTAGATCTGGGTAGGGGTTTAAGGTTTACCGCCTGTATTGTCCTTGTCTGGTGCCTAGTTGTTTTTTTCTTTACTAGCCCATTTCATTCTAGCTAATTATGATTGTTAATATGAATTTCAGTCCATCATATTACAGATACCTATTTAGTGCAGATCTACACTGTATACCTTCTAAGAACAAAGACTGATCCTCTGGCTGTGTTCGCACATTGCAATCCTCTCTGTTAGAAATTAGCCAAAGTATGACCAGAGATAGAAGTGCAGAAGTTAGAGTTTGATGTAGAAGTCAAGCTGGGTCTATTTAAAGTAAGAAGTGAGGCAGGAGCTAGAAAGGTTAGATAACATTGATGGTGAGTGAGACACAGTGGTAGAGAAGGAATTGTTGGTGTTGCAAAGATGGATGCATGGATAGATGGATGGATGGATGCATGGATAGATGGATGGATGGATGGATGGATGCATGGATGCATGGATAGATGGATGGATGGATGGATGCATGCATGCATGGATAGATGGATGGATGGATGGATGGATGGATGCATGGATGGATGGATAGATGGATGGATGGATGGATGGATGCGTGCATGCATGGATGGATGCACTGAGTGTAATCCACTAGGCTGCTCCACATTCAGGTAAGAAAAATGGGAACAAAGCACTCTACACAGTCTCTCAGCTGATGAAAAAGAGAAAGCTACTGGGTCATCCCAGGATGTAGATATGCTGGCTCCCATAAAGCATATAGTCATTCTTCATGAACAGTTACTGGGCATGAGTTGTTTTATCATTCTGATTTAATAAAAGCTAAGAAGTAAGTTCTCATATCCAAAGCCTCGAGTCCCAGGGACCATTTCCACTCTCTGCTTGGTTATTTAATGACTTCCCTAAGAGAAATAAGGGAGTCCACAGACGTCTAAGGGTAGTGATTAGGACAGCTGAAGTTTCACTCACCATCTCATAGTCTGGAGTCACACAAACCTTATAAAATGAAAAATTATTCATAGATTTAAATAACAGTTATCTTTCAGCAAAACACAACTTCCCTAAGGGTGTGTATAGTCTCTACATGCCCAATTATCATAAATGTTCATAGACTTTCTATAGAAATACTGTCTTTATTATTTCATGCTATCTGACCCTTTTGGTAGTGCGGTATGCTATATCTTGTCTGAAATGGAGAGATGTCTCAATTATGTAAGGCACCTGGCCACAAAATGTTAGAGTAAATATAGAGTAAATGCATAGTCGGCTGTGTCAAGTATACACGTACTGGTCCTTCTGTTCTGTCGAGAAATACAGGGATATATCAGTTTCTTAATGAATCTCCTCGTTTATCAGCTTAGCTGTGGTGATCCTAGTGAGTACAAGACATAGCTTGGGAGGCATGAGAGAAATGGGAAGTCATGAATGCTTTTATCTAAGTTTTCATTTCCTGTGTGCTCATTACCCACAGGGGGGCTGCGAATGTCTTCTCTCTCCTGAACATAATAGCTTCAGCCTTCCCTCTCAGTTTTACAGTTCCCAACACCCTTTGCTTAGGTCATTCAACATGTGATTCAACTTGCAAGCAAACAACAGAACACCTACTCCCTACCATGAAGGAGCTTCTGGTAGAGTAGAGAGAGGATCATTACTGAACCAAGGAAAGACAGAGTTCGAGGATGTTGGGTTTTGTAAGGAAGCCAGATGGTGTCTGAGAAGTGGTTGTATAAGCAGGGACTTTAAGGTAGTTAGAGAATAAACTAGGTGAAATTTGGGGGAAGGCAATCCCAGATAGTGGGAATAGCAAGTGTACAAGCTGAGGGAAGTCCACAGTGGCTGGGACAGAGCACTCGGTGGGTGCAAGGGGATGGAAGGAATGAGTGAGCTTGAGGAAGGAGAACTGGGATCAAAAGTATAGTCTGTTGGACACAAGTTCAGGCGAGGTTTGAGGAGAAGAGTGGGCACGGTTCAAGGAGAAATGTGTGCACAGTAAGAGCCCTGTGTGACGTTGCTATGTAACTAGCGGGAGAGGAAAACTAAGCATTGGCCTTCGGATTCAGAATCTACAGGATCCTCTGAGAGTGCTCAGGGATAAAAATGATGGAAGCAGAGCGGGGAAGGTACCAGAGGCAATCATTTTGAGGACGTGTTCATTCAAAGGGTCATAGTTAAAAGAAGAGCTGGATTGGGGAGGGGGTAGACTCAGGTTTTATTTTTTGAGTTTTTTTTTTTGATTACTAGATAGTGGGATAAAAGAGATATTTGTAGCCAGATAGGAATAGTCCAGCGGTAGAAAAACTGAGACTCTTATTCCCCCATACTGAGTGTGCTTCCTTCATCTGTCCCCGCCTTGTATCTCCCACATCTTCGTCTTAATTAAGCCATTCTTCCTCTTGCACAACTCCAAACCATTATGATATAAATAGCTTTGCTGTGCTCTTTTATGACTCTTACAGGGAGGAAATTGGATAAACTCACTATAATCTAATTCCTATGTCTAATGGCCCTTGCATTCCTTCACGTTGCCCATCAGGTCCTTCAGGAAGTAAGATACAAATAATTTGTACACATCAACCTTGCTAAACATGTGCTAAAATAAGCATGAGAGCATGGGTCCCAAGAGTTTAACTTTCTGTCTCACTAGCTGTCATCAAAGCCTTTCAGCACTACTTTTTTTTAAAACATAAAAAGCCATGATATTAAGAAAAATATCTTTGAGTAGCATACATAAACCTTGAGTTAGGTTTCCAACACACACACACACACACACACACACACACACACACACACACACATACACACGCATCTTAACACAAATAGAAATAAATAATAAAAGGACATTTGCATGAAGAATATTATATGTGTTGGATAACCAATTGGTGTGTTCTTCCCAGGGGAAAACAATTTTTTGATTTCTTCCTCTTGGAACTATTCTTAGTCTCCTGTAGCTCTTTGCCTAGGATTTAAGTATATGTACATGTATATATCCGTGACATCATATAGACTGGACAGGCTTTCACTTATTTATATATTCATGTTAACCCTGTGTGTGTGGGAACGTGTGTGTGTGTGTGTGTGTGTGTGTGTGTGTGTGTGACAACAATGAAAGAAACAGAAGACATGAATTTGAAATTTGAAAGAGAGCAAATGTGCCGGTACGTGGGAAGGTTTGAAGGGAAGAAAAAGAAGGGAGAAATAATGCAATCATAATCTTTAAAAATTAAAAAATCAGATGTAGTAAACAGAATTATGAACTTTGCTGTCAAATACAATGTTTTACTATTTTGGGCCATCATGGGCAGCAGGAGCTGTTTTACTTACTTTTATATGCTTTGGTGCTTTTACAGTTTAAAGAAACCTACAACCTCTTCACCATGCACACACATAAAGAAAGGGCGCATGGACTGGGCTGCCACGGAAATCTAAATGTCAGAAGGAGCTAAATGACACATGAGAGCAAACCAATTTTTGTATCTCCTCTATCAGAGATTAAAATATGCGCGATGGGAAGTGTGATAAGAAACTTAAGCATGTTAGTGTACATGTGGGCACACATTCTGGAATTTTTGGGACTCAGTTAAGCTTACCACAAAATAGGATGAGAGTAGGTCTTGTAACCCACCTCTAATTCATGATCCCCAGGAGGCCAGTATCACAAGTTTGAGTCCAGTCAACTTAGCAAGAAAACAGATTCTCAAAATTCAGTTTTAAAATAAGAGGGAAGTGGCTGAGGAGACTAGAGAGATTTCTCAGTGGTTACGAACCCTGGATGTCCCTTCCCAAAGACCTGGGTTCAATTCTCACCACCTACATAATAGCTCGTAACCACCGGTAACTCCCGTCCCAAAGGATTCAGCACCTGTTTCTAGCTTGGTAAACAGACATATATTCAGAATGCTCACTGAGACACATGAAATAAAATGGTTTTAGAAATAATTTTTTTAAGTGACTAGAGATGTGGCTCAGAGGATGTCCTCATGCCTTTTGCTGCAATTAAAAAGGAAGTTTTAGAAATGTTTGGAATATCACCCTTCAAATTTCTTGGTAGGCTTTTTTTTTCCATACTCAATAATATGAAATGGTACTCAAGCGTGATGGAATAGAATGAAGGGACTTCATTTTCACACACAGCTGCCCATGAGCTTGGCTATTATTCATCTGTCCGCTAGACCAGCTGTGTTTCCCTTCGTCACAGCATGGATGGTTGGCATTTCCAGGGCTTGTCTGGGTTCCAGCCCTCTCTGACTGATTTTTAGTCCAGAATTTGTTTCCGTTAACTGATTTCTAGATTTCTTAGCATTCTAGCCTGTGTCAGATTTTCTCTCCTTCAAACCAACATAGCACACTTAAAGGTTTTACTTAATGTTTTAGTTGAAATACTATTATATTACTTTCCCCTCCTTTTTCTTCCTTCAGCCCCTCCCTGATTCTCTCTCTCTCTCTCTCTCTCTCTCTCTCTCTCTCTCTCTCTCTCTCTCTCACCCATCCTATTTCCACCTCCTGAACTCTTTTAATATTATTGTCACATGTGTGCATGTGTCCATGTGCATGTGTGCCTGCATGTGTGTGTGTGTGTGTGTGTGTGTGTGTGTGCGTGTGTGTGTAATCAGGGTTCTTGCTGTTCTTTCTCAGCTCAAAAATACCTTTCAAGGGTTCAACTTTAATATTTTATGTCAGCTGAGATTGAATACTTACGTTAAAACTTTATTCACTAAATTTTCTATAAATTGTACTTTTACATATTTTCCTAACTACCATTTACATTCTTTACCTACATAACTGTGGCAAAACCCTCTCCAAGAAAATAGAGTCAGAAATACGTAGTGATTATTTTATCATCTTCAGTCAAATCATACACATTTCTCACTTTCAGAGATGACTGCCTATGGGCCGTTGCATTTCTGTTGCTCTGTTTCTTTTCAGGTCCAAAATGTGTCCAATTGCAGAACTTCCCTCCCATCTGATAGACATCCACTCTTCTAAGGAATTTCTTTTAAAACTTTTAGATTTTGATGATGTGTTTTGTCAAGCGTTGTAAGATACAATTTTATTTAAAAGGGATGTAATCATGTATGAAGTTACCCTCTTTCCCCTCTGTAATTTCACCTGAGTGTCTTCTTGGGGAACCATATTTTCTATACCTAGTATATGAGAGATTTTTGCAAATGTCTGGTGAAAGTGGAGCCACATCATAGCCTGGGAGCTGCTGAGGCCATTTGCCGTGAACCCTTCTGGTCTTACCATCATGTACTGAACACAAAGTCATCCCCTCTAGGGCAGAAAATGCTGTTGGCTATGTCATGACTTTCATTTTTATATACATTCTTTCAAAATCAATTGTTATGTAAAGAGAGCTATAGCAGTATAAGGTTGAGTCACATCCTGAAGAGATACAAAGTCAAGAGCCATAGGTCAAAACCCTGAACAGAACTTTTGCTCTTTCTCATTGGTAACACTCCAGATCAGCTGTTTTTCATATGACTAGGGAGCAATGACCTGTGTGGGCCTTCAGGTTGTGTTCTGGGAACTTAAAAGTGACTATCCTTGATTATTCAAGTCAAGAAACTTAATATTCGGCAAGCAGAAAGAGATAAATAGCCATAGCCTTTGCTTTGAAGTAGAATCTGCATAAAGTCATATGCAATAGTGTCCTGCCTCCATAAGCATACATACAGACATTTCCTAGAGCAAAGATAGTTTACACTTACTCTGCGGGGAGAACAAAGGAAGAGGAAAAAGAGAATGGTGGTCCCAAGAGAACATACATACCACAGTTGTTCCTCAGAGGTAGAGTGTGTGGTGTTCTATACTGATGGATCCCAGGAAACATTTACACTATGGAATACTACTCAGTTTAAAAAAAACAAAAACAAAAAAAAACAAAAAACAAGGAAATTCTGAAATCTGTGGACAAATGGATGGCACTAGAAACAATCATACTGAGTGAGTTAACCCAGAAGCAGAAAGAATCACGTGGTATATACTCACTTATAATTGGGCACTAGCCCAAAAGGCATGCCCCATGAAAGTCTTCACTTACCAGGAGATTGGGATAGATGTGAGGACATCCTACTGGGACCCTAGGTAAGAGAAATATAGGAGAATGGAGAAATAGAAGGATACAAAGGGTCCTAGAAACCTACAAGAGGAGCATCCTGACAGGTGGATCAGGGCCTGGGGGTGGGGTCTGTTCAAACTATTGCACTAACCAAGGACAATACAAGTTGTAAACATTGAACCCCTGCTCAAATCTAGCCAATGGACAGGACATTCTCCACAGTTGGGTAGAAAGCAGGGACTAACTCTGACATGAACTCTAGTGCCCCATATTTGAGAACCTCCCCTTGGTGGGGAGCCCTGGTGGCACTCAAAGAAAGGATAAGCAGGATACCAAGATGAGACTTGATAGCCTATGACCATAAAGTGGGAGAAGAGATCCCCCCTCAGTCATAGACCTAGGGGAGGGGAATAGGGTGAAAGTGGGAGGGAGGGAGGAATGGGAGGATATAAGTGATGGGATAACAATTGAGATGTAATCTGAATAAATTAATTTTAAAAAATAAAATAAAAATTTCCTTGCTAAAAAAAAAAAAAAAAGAAAAAAACAATAAAGGAAAACAAGGTTACCTGGAGCCAGACTGTCATTGTCCTTGACAGCCTCAGTACAGACAATGTATTTTTTCTTTTAATTGGAAAAAGGCTAAGTGTCTCAGATGAGGCTCTTATTTCTGAAAAGATGAGTTAGACCAGCACTGAAGTCATTCTTCACCATGTGCCTATAATCCAAGTGACATAAAGAGGTGCAACCAATAAGGCACAGGGACCATGACAGACGTTTAAAATCTCTACTGAGGAATGACTAATAACAGAGCATGTACATGGAGAGAAGGAGGAAGGGGAGGCAAATGATGCTGTTTATCTGGGAACTAGATGGTGGTTGTGAGTGGTTGTGCTCTTAAGAAAGGCTCCGGTGGACAAGAAGAGAGGAACTCTGGTTATAGGACCTGGTGTTTGTTCTCAATGTCACAGCAAAGGGTATGGCTTCAAAAGTTTAGAAAGACGGGTGGAATTTCAAAATGGAGGTTTCCTGTGAACAACTGTGTAGCCGGTATCCGAGCAGTAAGATAGTTTATAAAGAAAGCCTTAGCCAGTGAGAGCAGCCAAGGACATTAAGGAGCATGCCTGTAGTTGAAAACTGTCAGGCACTCCCCTGAGGACTGCAAAGGATTCACGGGTTTAATTGCCACGTCAGAGTAAATGAGGATGGTGAGGGAGCAGGAAACTAGAGTGGTGAATTCTCCCAGCTAGCATGGGGAGCCTTCTGAACACATGGCAGACGAGTGTAAGCAATGGCTTCTCTGTGTGTGTGTGTGTGTTTTTGTTTTTTCTTGTGTGTAAGTGAGCACATAGTAACACTCATCATTTTTCTTACCTGTGGCCATCACAAAGCTACGGAGAAGATCCAGGGGTAACAAAGTAGGTGGGGTGATGTATCCAAGGACATGCTATTCTGGGTTTTATGTAGTCTTTGGTGGTCCTGAAACAGATCTGGTTATAGGGAGTTAACTCAATTGACTTAGTTTACTTTCTAATGAAAAAAATAGCCCTAAAACTCCAGAGATGGCTTTGTGAGTGAAATACTTTTTTGTTGTTGGTTTTTTTTTTCTGTTTTGTTTTGATTTGTGTTTTTTTTTTCCAAGACAGGGTTTCGCTATGTAGCCTTGGCTATCCTGGACTCATTTTTGTAGACCAGGCTGGCGTCGAACACACAGAGATCTGCCTGCTCCTGCCTCCCTGAGTGGTGGGATTAAAGGCGTGTGCCACCACGCCCACTGAGTGAAATACGTTCTACACAAACTTGAGGACCTGAGTTCCTATCACCAGCACCCATGTTGGAAGCTGAGGTTGATGCTATGTACCTGTAACCCTAACACTGGGAGTAGCAGAAATGGATAAGTGGGAAGGGTGCTCAAGCCAACTGGGGTCAATCTAGTCAAAGTGGTGAGCCCCAAGTTCAGTGAAAGACCCATCCCCCCAAAAATCAGGGAGAGAACAATAGAGAAAGACACTTTAAGTCAGTGTCTGGACTCCATTTGCACAACACACACATATGCATATGTACACACATGCACACATGATTAAAAGTTAGTAAAGTAACTGCTCCTCTTATCTTTCTTCACCTGTATATGCCCCAAGGAAATACTCTCAGGAAATGCTGGCAATACTCGTATCTATGGTCTTTGTGTTTGTGAAAATCCGTGTGTAGTTTTGTGAAACGTAGCAAAGAGCTTGTCAGGTTTGGAGCAGGGAGGCTTTTTCAGAAGGTAGCTTCTTCCACTGTTGATAGAAATGGAGGCCTGCTTTGGGTAGAGATTGCCAGACTGTGATGTGTGGCCTCTGTGTGAACCCAGCTCCCTTGTTCTGGGGTCAGGCCCCTCAGGACCTGAAGCATAGTGTCCTTCTGTACTCACTGTCCCTTATGTGCCACATCCCTGCCACCCAGACTCTGGCTTCCAGCAGTACATGAATGTGTTGGAAACCTGGTTTTTTTCCTATCCGAGTCTGCTTGAGCACATTCTTACTGTTTTCTGTAAACACTGGAGAGGCCAGTGCAAGCTTTTCTCTGAATAGCTGAAAAGGGATCAGTCAGCACACAGCTCAGAAATGGATGTTGTGGGAGCTGACACTTGGTCTCCTGGCAGTCGTGATCAGGGACTTTGGGATGACTATTATTATTTCCCGGAAATTTATGGTTTGTATGGGTGAGTTTGAGATCATTTGGGCTACAAAAGGCAGTAAGACAGAAGAAGCTTTCTTAAACCATCTAATTCCATACGACATGTGATACCTTTTCTGTCTCTACCTGGAAAGAAACCCCGGGAGTCTTAAAGCCATCACTACCAACCAACCATGGTCTAAGATCTCTCTCTCTCTCTCTCTCTCTCTCTCTCTCTCTCTCTCTCTCTCTCTCTCTCTCTCTCTTCTCTCTCTCTCTCTCTCCCTCTCTCCTCTCTTCTCTTCTCTTCTCTCTCTCCCTCTCTCCCTCTCTCCCTCTCTCTCTCTCTCTCTCTCTCTCTCTCTCTCTCTCTCTCTCTCTCTCTCTCTCTCTCTCTCTCTCTCCACTTTGCAGGTTGACAAAGAAATCCATTTGTATATAGACCTGATATGGTGCTTTGTTTAGGTAAAGTGCATTCTGAAGTGCAGGAAAGACACTTCTGTTAGCTTTCTGCTACATTCATCTCCCCACAATGGGTATCTCAGTCCTGTGAGGTGCCTGCTCCAGACTCAACCTAAACCTCTCCCACGTTTAAGCATCCTGACTCTCAGAGTGAAGGCTATGCTGCCCAGAAAGCTGAGCTGGAGCCAGTGGGATGTGACTGGCTGCCATAGAGACTGTGTAGACCAAATTATTGATGTTTAGCAGTGGGAAAGCAGCTGCCTTTTCCATCCTACTGAATGATGACAGCATATCTTTTCTTGATAAGACTGTGGCCAGAATGGAGTTTGGTCTAGAAGGTAGATAGAGGTTGTTCTGTCTACATGCTACAGAGATGTCTGGCTTCTCTTCTCTGTTTGTATCTGAGTCTATCTCCTTGTGCATCTGACACACTGTTTTAAACTTAACTACACTGAACATTTTGTATATATTTGTCTGACAATAAATGGGTCTGGGGCTAGGGATGGTTCACGGGTGGAAAATGCATCTTTGTTAGATCAGAAATGAAAAACCATTCTCTTTGTTTAGAAAACACCTAATGAATCCAGTTTTAGTACAGACATAGTTTAAGAGCTTTCATTTGTATAAAAAAAAAGATGAAAATTTAAAACCGATGTTAACAAATCCTATAAGAACTAATTCCATACACTTTTAACCTATATATGTCCTCTTTATAACATTGTAAACCTTAAAATTGTTCTGATCTCCTGGGCTCAAATCTTCTTTGTGGAGTAACTTTTAAGATTGATACACTAAATCCTAATGAAACAGCAACCACCCACATGCTCTGTGAGAAAGAAAGCAAATCCCGTATACATGTGTAGAAAGTTTGTAACTCCAGGTCAGAACATAGTCATGATTTTATTTTTTGAGACATTAAACTTTGTGTAGGAGTTTTTGGATAAATTCCAACTACAACTTTGTAATTAAAGATCTTTGTATAATGTTCTTCAGAATATTTTTTTATTACTGACCTGGGGCAGACTTGTTTATGGTTTTTGGTTACAGTGGTGGTCATAGTTTTTGTGAGACCTAGAAAACCATTTCATCTGCAGTTTGGGTAATCTATTCCTCACTGAAACCACTTTTGCCTCTCCTGTCTATTGGTCACTGTGGCACCACAAGCTGTCACTAGAAATTAATAGTAGAGGGCAGGAAGATGTAGAGACAGGCAGATATATGAAGCTCATTGGCTCTCCCTAGCTGAATCAGTAAGCTTTAGGGTCAGTGCAGGGCTCCAACTCAAATAGGGCGGTGTCTACCTGAAGTCAGCCTCTGGCCTTCACACGCATGTGTGCATGAACACACAATGCATAAGTACCAGTGCTCACACATGCACACAGCCACACAAGCACATACACATGTGCACAAATACATCTCCATCTTCCCCACTCCTTCTCCCCCTATGTCTTTCCATCTTTCTCCCCTTCCCTTCCTCTCCTTCCTTCATCTCCCTCCTCTTCTCTTCTGATTTAGACAAAAAAAATTTTTAGCAAAACTCATTTTACTCATATGGGTTACCTCCTCTTTACCAAACATGATTACATATGTCTGTCTTTTAATCACTGGCCATGATCAACTCTTCTCTTAAAAGACAGAGAACACCACCCCTTCTGTGACAAGTCCTGGTCCTCTTGTTAAGGAATAAACATGCACTTTGGACATTTATGCAAATATGCATAGTTTCCGCTGTTTCTGAAACTTCATAGAGAGAGATAACAGAAAAATATTAACATTAACTTTTATAGCCATTATCTACCATCTAATATCCCTTCGTCCTCTTAAGCGATAATGCCTCATTTCCTGTTTTCTGGTTTCTGCTTCTTGTGTTGTTTTTGTTGTTTTTTTTTTTTTCTGAAATCACTAAAAATGATGAATGAGGGCTTTCTTTTTATTATCCCTATGATTTGATCTGCATACATTTTCTTTCTTCTGTCTATGCTGTTGATGGGGTGCTGTGATGGTTAAACCGAGCCGGCCAATCATGGATGCCATCCTAACATCTTTATCCCCCTTTTTAGTTCACCAGGAGAGTGAAATTTCGATTAGCAAATGTCCTGCAGTCCACATTTCCATTTCTGTGAATCCAGCCATGTTTAAAAGACTAGATCTTCATTAGCATGTTGTCATTGCCTCATCAGGTCGTCAGGATATTCATAGACTCTGCTCTACTTTTATCCCATTCCGATAAAGAGGACCTTGAAGGTGGAGCTCGGTTGTCGGTGTTTGGGAAGCAGTGGACCACTGCCTTCACCCTAGCCAGTGTCTTTCTCTCAGTGTACCTTCTCTGTTCTTGGTGACAGCCTTTGGTAAACCAAGTGCTGCCTCTCTCCTTCTATTTTTTTCTCCTCTTCCAAATTATTACAATGTTGAATGAATAGTAAAAGATTGCTGTTTTTAATTTATTTCTTTGCATCTTCCTTTCCCATTCAGTTTGGAAATGTTTGGCTTCCCTGAGTGAGAGGCGATAGCCAAGGGAGGGAGGAGATAAATGGCCTGCAGCCCTTACACACTAGACTTAAGGTGACAGGTGACAAAATCTGCACTGAGAGCTCATTTCAGGAAGATGCTGATCAGGAGCACTGGCTCTGGCCTCTCCTCAACAACTTCTCCTCCATTTTCTTTCTGTCTCTTTTTGCTTTCTCTCTTTTCTTCTTTTCGCTCCCTTCTTGCATTTCTTTTTTGTTTTGTTTTAATTTCAATTCCTTCTGAGAGAGCTGTCATGTGTCACAACTGACCAAATATGCATTTTAGTGTGACTGTGGACTTTTGGTCCTTCCACCTCTACTTCCTAAGGGCTGAGGTTATAGGTGTGCACCATTGTGCCTGGCTTTGTGGTAAGGGTCAGACCTTGGGCTTTGTGCATGCTAGACATATGCACTGCCAGCTGAGGCACATCCCCAATTTGTCCTTCTCTTTCTTTCTTTCTTTTTTTTCCTTCCTTCCTTCCTTCCTTCCTTTCTCTCTCTCTCTCTCTCTCTCTCTCTCTCTCTCTTTCTTTCTTCCTTCCTTCCTTTCTCTCTTTCTTTTTTTCTTGAAGTAAATCTGAACTCCAGGGACACATTGTTTTTTTCCCATTCTCAACTGGGAAGCGGAAATGTCTTCCTATAGGAGTTATATTGAAATGCAGTTGTCATTTGGAAGGAACCGCAGTTACATGGCTCAGCAGTGGCAGGCATCCCTGAGAATGGAGGTGAACATCTTTACTGATCTTCTGTTGAAGAGGAGGCCTGAGGAGCCATTGCTGTCCTGTGAAGGAAGTCTAAGCAGTTTTTAGCGCCTTGTTTTGGAGCCCTGTTGCTCAAAGTGGTGCTCCCAGGTTGCCCGTGTCACATTTTCCCGGATTCTACCTCTGAGTGTATCTCAGAGGGACTCAGTCCAAAAATATAGATGGGACTGGAGACTTGTATTAAGTCAAATTCCCCATGTAGCAAGCACAAAATAAAAGAGCAGTCTGTTTGTCTCAGGGCTCAGTTTTCCACTTCTCCAACTCACCCATGTACACCTGTCTCAAAGTGCTTGAGGTTGAACGACTGACACACAGGCACTAAGACATAAGTCAGGAAGCATTTGGAACATTTACCATACAGGTCCGATGGCACAAGAAGTGGGATTCCTTAACTCTCCTTCCACTATTTCTTTCATGCTCAGTAATAATTTCTCTTTCCAAAGACAGAAACAATTGAGCTTCCTTGGTTATTGAAAATAAGGCTCATCCTTCAACATACCCCTGAATTGTTTTTATAATGCCTGAAGACCAACTCCAGAAGCCCCCTCTGGAACTTTCTACAAATGCAGTGGGTTGCCCATAGCTCGCAGTGTCTTTACTTGCTTCTGCTCTTATACATCCCTGACCTATAGATGTTGAGTTGAACCCTGCCTGTAAACCCGAGCTCACCAGGGCTAGACTTGGAGTTGTTGCTCTATAAATGATTGTCAAGTGAGCTAAGCATTCCCATGACGCCACCTTGACGCACATCTCTGCAGTTCTCATGGGCTCTACCATAAGGAATGACTGGACTTCCTTTCATGTAAAATTAAATATGTTTGTATTAAAAATCAGCTTCCTGAGATCGTAACCAAGATATGTCCTAAGACTGCTGCAAATAGAGCAGAGCGAACAGCAGGATGTTTTGAGGATCTAAATACTTGTGAAGTACTTTTTTTTTTCATGTTATGAAATGTTTTAAAGAACTCCAAGTAAATTTAAAGGGGGATCTACTGGATTTTGGCTAAGTGCTAGGAAAAAAAGAAAAAGAAAAAAGAAAAGAAAAGAAAAAAAATTCCCTTAATTCCCTATCCAAATACTTCAGGCTTAAATTTACTGGCAGCTATTTCAGAGGAAGATGGTGGCTCTGAAATCTTTGGTTTGTTATAGTGAAAATGTTTTTGTCTTCAAATGTTTAGGAAGGGATTAAAGGGAATTTATGGCTTGTGGGGAAAGTAATAAACGTGGTAACAATGCAGTGTGTAAACTGTCACCAGGTTCTGGAATTACTGATTGCCTGACCAGCATTTAGATTTTGTGTCTAAAAGGAATTACTTTCACATCATGCTTGAGACGCCTGCCTGGATCAGTGGGTCATTCTATTGTTTAAGGAAGGTTGAATCGATTACACAGGAGATAAATTCTGCCATTAGATCATTTGCTATGGAGCCCAAGAAACATATTCAAGATCCATTTCTTTCAACAAATTTAATCAACATACACTATTTTTCTTTTAAGGTCAAGTCACAGCCTGTTCAGTTTCTTCTGACACACTTCAGGATTTAATTAATTTTATTCTTAAGAAAAAAAAATCACAGAAGTAAGAAATTAATGAGTCTGATAGATCTTGCGCTTTCTTGTTATACCCCTCCCCCCTTTTTATTAATGGAATCCTGCATCACAGGCTTATTTCTATGTTTTTTTAATAAAAGCAATTATGACTTTCTAAAACATATTACATTTTGTAAAGAATTGTTTTAGCAAAGTAGTCTTTGGCCTCAGAAAGATTGTCCATAATCATAATGTAATAATTTTATTATTTAAGGGTATCCCAAGGTTAGTAATGAAGAATTTGTCTCTAAACACACCTTCTTTTAAGCACCTCTCCTGATGGACACAGCAGCATTTTCCTTAGAATGTGTACACACACACAAAAAAGTCTTAAACATGCTAGACATGACACTGGCCATGGTGGTGCATCCTTGTCATCCCAGCACTTAGGAAGTTACAGTAAGATGCCAGAGCCCATGGCAACCTGGCTTCCATGTGAGATGCCATCTCGTAACACAATGGGAAAGGGTGATCACTGTGCAGTTTTTGTTGTGTTGTTGTTCTGGTTTTGTTGCTTTCGGGGTTTTTTGTTGTTGTTGTTTGTTTGTTTTGGTTTGGTTTGGTTTGGTTTTTTTGGTTTTGGGGTTTTTTTTTTGTATCAATTAAATGATAATTGTCAGAGATGTGGTCGAAAGAATGGCACATAGCAAACAATGCCTTGGGGAACTGTGAGAGAGGCTCCAGGAAAAAAGGCTTTTTACCTCAGGTGCATTGTGTTCCCTGGATTGTTCTTGGACATAATTTTGTGCCTCCTGTGACAAACCATTACATTAAATTTATAGGACACGTTTATCCTTTTTGGATCTCAGATCATAGCTATAGACCCCAATCTGTCAGTGTACCCTGAATCTGGATATGGCCTTCTGCCTTGCTGTCATGGGGCCTCTCTTACAGCTCCCCACGGCACTGTTCGCCAAGGGCCTTTCTTTTGACCATGTTCCAGCAGATAATTGCTTCCATGCTTGATGAGGTTTAATTGTTGGAACTCCCCACAAATTTTACTCCACATGTCTTTTATGCACAGGTGAGTTTGGTATAGAGAAAATGCAACCAAAGTCATTTTAAATCTTCATGTGAATTCTTACGTGATCATTCTCAAGTATGCAAATGCTTCTCAGTTATGTAGAAGTTGATCCCTTTTGTATTTATGTAATATCTCATCTCCATACCCTCAGCCATCTATGAGCGGGCTGCTGTTTCTCTAGCAGTTTCTATTTTTAAATGAAGCATCAATATCAGAAGCACTCCTGTGTGTGTGTGTTGCTTCTCAGTAATTCGAATCTTTAATAAGTTGACACTGCTGCCCGCCCCCCTTGTTATAAAGTGTGTTTCTGTGGTCCGTGTGGGCTTCTGCTTAAATAAGTTGTCTCCTTCCCCATTCAGAGTCAAAGAAGCTGAGGAAGTGTGTAGGCAGAAGAAAGGAAAGTCACTCTATAAAGTAAAACCAAGACATGACTCCGGAATTGTAAGTATTGAGTTATTCTGGTTTTCAGTTTGTGATTGTCTTTGCTGCTAAGCCCTGTCTCTGCAACACTTACAAACTTACGCAATAATATTTCAGTCGTATTTATTTTATGTTTGGATAAATAAAAAGCCTCTAATCCCATCTGTCTCTCTTCTTTATGTCTTTAATCGAGACTTTGTCGCTGAGCTAGTTTCAAAGTTGGATATTTGAAACTTGAGAATTAACATCAGTATAAGCATGGGAATGTGGGAAGACCCATGTTCACTGCCTGGGTCAGGAAGAGAGTCTGTATTTCCTCATTATACACGAGTCACAGGCCACTGATGCACCTGAACCCTGGGTGGTTAATATGATATTTGCTGCATACCGCTCAATAGGAAATGAGATGTGCTCTCAAGTAGGCCACCTTGGGTTTCTGGCTCAGAGACTAATCTAGAAAGTTAAGCTAAGATTCCTCCTTGGTCAAGTCTTCCATACAATGAAACACCAACTTATATATCCTCAGAGAGAAATGTTGGTTATAAATGCCGATTCTTTCTCTAATACCATAGAAGTTTTATTGAAGGGTTTAAAGGTGTCGTACATCTCCTGTTGCCAGGATACATAGATTGTGATGGTTTGCATGTAAATTTAGGACATCAAATAAAAACATTTTGAGACTTATTTTCATGTTTAATTAACCACTGTATTTATGTGTCTGTGCATGTGGATATAAAAACCTGAGGAGGTAAGAAGGCGGCTTTGGATCCTCTCAAGCTGGAGTTTCCAAGGATTGTGAGCCACTTGACATGGGTTCTGCGAACTTAACTCCAGGCTTATACAAAAGCAGTGTGTGCCTTAACTGCTGAGCCATCTCTCCGGTCCAAACTGAAGCACTTTGAATTGGATTATTATAACATAGTCTAAATATAATAGGTGGTTAAGATAACTCCAAACTGCTATAGGATTAAAATAGAAAATAGTTCTCTACTCAGATAAAATTCATTTTTCCTGTCAGTTTTTCGTATCAAATGTAGTTCTCTCCTGATTATAAATTTGTCTTGTGGTATTTTCTGATCAAAGCTTATTAAATCTCTATTGATTTAGAGCAATGGTTGTTAGCTGATCATGCTACTGTGAGATGGGAGAGAATTAAAACATGCCAACCAGAAATCCAATCCATTGGGTTTGCTTCTGTGTCCCATGCCTTTGTATGCAGGATCTGGACCAGCAGCGTTGTGCTGGTACCCCCCTCATATGCATTGCCAGTTAAACTTTAAGGACCTTTTTTTCCCCAAAAGCACTTGGAAAATGTTTCCATGAAAAAAATAAAGATAAAACAGATATAATACACAGAACATTTTCTGAATGAATTGATTTTTTTTTCACCTTTATCCAGAGAATTTAATAGAAAAGAAAATTCATTTGGGCTACTCTAAACTCCTTTTTTTTTTTTTTCACTTTTTTAACTCCATCTTGCATATTTGTTTCAGAAAGCAAAGATAAGCATGAAAACCTGAGCTGTGAACAGCAGAGCAAACCTAGTCATTGAAACCACTTCCGCAGCATCCACCTGACCTGAAGGGCGGATGGGAACCACATCCTTCTGACCATTCTTTCCTCTGAACCTCTTACATAATCTTCATGTTTTCTAGACAGTTTGTTGAATGTTGAATTTTACAGTTCTGTATGTTCATCTAAAACTGCAAAAGTGGTAGACCTGTGAACAATTGGACACCTTTCCTTTCTGTAAACCTTGTGGTGTTACACCAACAGACCCGAGTGGCATGTCTAAGAGGCACTATCTGCGTTCATTCTGAACATGCTAAACCTTAACCTACAGCTTCCTTTTGTGAGAGTCTTTCTCTTGTCAAAACAAAAACGTCTTCCTTTCTACTGACAACCAGAACTCCACACTGATGCAATTAGACTTGTGAGTCAATGTTGTTTCTAGTGAATTCTTCGGATCTACTTCACTTCTACTTACAGTTTCTATTTTGAGAAGTAAGGACCATGTATATGTCATGACTGATGATGCTTTCCCCACTCTACATTGCTCTCTATTACATGTCCCTTGAGACCATATGAAAAACTGCTTTTCAGCAGAGGAAAATGAAATCATAATATGTCCCTCTGCGTCTTGTACTACAATACTACACACACACACACACACACACACACACACACACACACACACACAAACACACAAAGCTTCACTTACTATTTTCAAGAAATTTGAATAAGTGAAGTTCATGAAATTGTCAAATTTATTTTTTATGGCCACTTATTATAAAAAGAGAAAAAAATTAGATAAATCAGATCTATCCAGACCTTAAGTAAAATACCTGCCTGAGTATTTTGACATGATTGTGTTGTGATCGTGTGTTATGGCAAGTGATTTACAGCTATGATGTGAGGATGTGTTTGACCCTTGTCTAAAGGGCTCTAGGGAAGGATTTTACTCACTTTGTCAGGAAAAAAAATGGTAAGTTTCATATTCTTTCTGAAGATATCTGAAAGTCAGCTCACAATGCATTGAGAGGTTTTATATAAAATTAATAGCTGTTCTTTTAAATTGCTGCTAATAATATTGGTTGAGAGCTATGGTTGTAGAAAAGGGGAAAATGTATTGCTATTGCAAACCAGTTATGGACAGCAACTTAAAAAAGAAAAATAATGTTCTAAATCATAGCTATACTTGTATTTATGTAAACTATGACCTCTTGCCTTTTACTTTGTATTTTAAGTGCAAAAGAGCAGTAGTGTTTTATTTCTTTTGTTGTTGATTTGTAGTTTTCCTGTCCCTCAGTCCTTCCAATGTGTATATTACCACTCTTCAATGAAGTAATAGGGCATTTAACAAAGATCGCTATGTGCAATACTGTATCTAGTGTTTCTATTTCAATTTTCTAGGATGTTAATTTATATGAAAATAAAATGAATAATAAAATGTTTCTGTGTCAGTTGTATATATGTATACTTAGAAAATACAGACATTGTGGTCAACTTTTGCAGGGAATAGCATTAGTCTAAACATTCACACACACACAAAGAACATGGACATCGATCATCTCAGGATTCTGGAACCTAAGTCTATCATGATACCTGAGTATCATGGTTAATTTGGCTCATAGTTCAAAAGGATACAGTCATAGTAGCAGGAGCATGAGGCAACTGGACATATTGCTTCTACATTCATGAATCAAAAGAAAGAGATGGGAAGGAAGGATGGAAGGAAGGAAGGAAGGACGGACGGAAGGAAGGAAGGAAGGAAGGAAGGAAGGAAAGAAAGAAGGACTGCTTGTTCTTGGCTCATTTTCTCCTTTTTATTTAGGCTAGAAACTCAGCCAATGGATTGATGATGCCCATATTATGGTGGGTATTCTGGTCCCAATTAACCCTGTTAAAAAGCTTCCCCACAATCATGCTCAGAACTTTGTCTCCTAGGGGATCGTAGAACCTAAGTTTGCAATCAATAGTAGCATCACAATGTTTATCAATTCTCATATTAAAAGATTTGGTTTACACCATTGCTTGCCTTAACATCAAACCCGTTTTTTTTTGTTTTGTTTTGTTTTAAAAATACAAAGCTGGTAATCTGCATTTTCTACTTAAAAGGCCTTAGTAGTCACATATATCAAAATATGTGATCTCAAATTATTCAAAACCTTGACTGGATGAGAGAGCGATCACGTATCTGCTCATGCCTTGGCTTATAACTCTCTGCTCATCCCATTTGAATCCCAGCCTCTGGACAGACTAAAGTGCCTTCAGACCTTTCATGCAGTCCTCTTTCTACGCACCTGTTATCTGTATAGGTCTCCCCAAAAGTTCAGACTGTGATGCTACATCTGAGCAGAGTGTCTAGGTCCACATCATACATGGTCCTTGGTTGATGTTTCAGTCTCTGTGTGGTAGTGTAATTATCCTGTGTTTTGTGACTAATGTCTGCTTATGAGTGAGTATATACCATGCATGTCTTTCTGGGTCTGGGTTACCTCACTCATAATGATCTTTTCTAGTTCAATCATTTGCCTGCAAATTTCAAGATTTCCTTGTTTTGAATAGATGAATAGTATTCCATTGTGTAAATGTACCACAGTTTCTTTATCCATTCTTCAGTTGAGGTACAACTAGGTTGTTTCCAGATTCTGGCTATTACGAATAAAGCTGCTATGAACATAGTTGAGCAAATGTCCTTCTTGTATGGTGGATCATCTTTTGGATATATTCCCGGGAGTGTTATGGCTGGGTCCTGAGGTAGAGTTATTCCCAATTTCTTCAGAAAGCACCAGATTTATTTCCAAAGTGGTTGTAAAAGTTTGCACTCCCACCAATGGAGGAGTGTTCCCCTTTCTCCACATACTTGCCAGCATGTGCTGCCACCTGAGTTTTTGATCTTTGCCATTTGGATAGGTGTAAGATGGAATCTCAGGGGCTAGAGAGATGGCTCAGAGTTTAAGAGCACTGTCTGCTCTTCCAGAGGCCCTGAGTTCAATCCCCAGCAACCATATGGTGGCTCACAGCCATCTATAATGAGATATTGTGCCCTCTTCTGGTGTGCAGCTATACATGCAGATACAGCATTGTATATTTAATAAATAAATATTTTTTAAAGATGGAATCCCAGAGTCATTTTGAGTTGCATTTCCCTGATAGCTAGGGATGTTGAGCATTTCTTTAAGTGTTTCTCAGCCATTAGATACTCCTTTGTAGAAAATTCTCTTTTTAGTTCTGTACCCTATTTTTAATTGGATTATTTCGTTTGGTTGTGTTTAATTTCTTGGGTTCTTTATATATTTTGATATTATCCCTTTGTCAGATGTAGGGTTGGTAAAGATCTTTTCCTAGTCTGTAGGCTGTTGTTGTTCTTGTTGTTTTTCCTCTGTTGTAAGTGTCCTTCGCCTTACAGATGCTTTTCAGTTTCATAAGGTCTCATTTATTAATGGTTGATCTTAGGGCCTGAAGTGTTGATATTCTGTTCAGGAAGTTGTCTCCTGTGCCAATGAGCTCAAGGCTCCTCCCTACTTTCTCTTTTAATAGATTTAGTGTCTCTGGTTTTATGTTGAGGTCTTTAATCCATTTGGACTTCATTTTGTGCAGAGAGATAGATATGGATCTATTTTCAGTTTTCTACATGTAGCCATGCAATTAGACCAGCACCACTTGTTGAAGATGGTATTTTTCTCCATTGTATAGATTCAGCTTCTTGGTCAAAAATCAAGTTTTCATAGGTATGTGGGTGTATTTCTGGGTCTTCAATTCAATTCTATTGATCAACCAGCCTATTTCTATGCCAGTACCATGCTGTTTTTATTACTGTTGCTCTATGGTACAGCTTGAGATCCAGGATGGAGATTCCTCCAGAAGATCTTTTTTTGTACAGGATCATTTTATCTATTTGGGTTTTTTTGTTTTTCAGTTGAGAACTGATCTTTCAAGGTTGGTAAAGAATTGTGTGGGTATTTTTATGGGAATTACTTTAAATCTGTAGACTGCTTTTGGTAAAATGGCCATTTTTACTATGTTGATTTTGCCAACCCATGAGCATGGGAGATCTTTCCATCTTCTGAAATCTTCTTCAAATTATTTTTTCAGAGATTCGAAGTTTTTTTCATACAAATCTTTCACTTTTTTGGTTAGAGTTACACTAAGATACTTTATATTATTTGTAGCTATTGTGAGGGGTGTAGTTTCCCTATCTTCTTTCTCAGCCTGTTTTTCACTTGTATACAGGAGGGCTACTGATTTCTTTGTATTGATTTTGTATCCAGCTACTTTGCTGAAGGTGTTTATCAGCTGTAGGAGTTCCTTGATAGAATTTTTGCGGTCACTAATGTATACTATCACATCATCTACGAATAGTGATAATTTTACTTCTTCCTTTCCGATTTGTATCCCCTTGATCTCCTTTAGCTGTCTTAATGCTCTAGCTAGGACTTTGAGTACTATATTGAAGAGATACGGAGAGAGTGAACAGCTTTGTCTTGTCTCTTATTTCAGTGGAATCTATTTAAGTTTCTCACCATTTAGTTTGATGTTGGCTGTTGGCTTGCTGTATATTGCCTTTATTATTATTCAATTCCTTCATCCGCTTGAGTATATTTTCCTGTGTTTCTTTGAGTGATTTTTTTTCTTCAAAGCTTCTATAACTTTTATCACCTCAGATTTAAAGTCTTCTCCTTGCACTTCATGGGTGTTCATATCTCCAGGGCTTGCTTTGTTAGGATCTCTGGTTTCTGGTGGTGGTATATGGCTCTCTGTTTTGTTGCTAGTCTTCTTGTGCTGTCTTCTAGGCATCTGGTTGTCTCTGGTGTTAGAAGGCATAGAAATTCCTCCAATGAGGTTGCTGTCTATGTCACATGTTGTCCAGGCAGGTTGGAAGCAAGGAAAGAGAGCTCCAAGCCAAAGGTTGTTTTCTAGGGCTCCTCAGATGTGGCTAGCGTTACCGTCTCGTCAGCAAGAACGACGCTGCACACACAAACAGGATCCTTCTGCAGTAAAGCTTTACTGCCTCTTGAGAGGAAGGGCATAAGCTTACAACACGAAAAACGGAGACAGAGAGACCAAACAGCAGAAACCCATCCCTTATATAGGAAACTGTCCTCCGCTTAGGATGTGTCAGTCCCTGATTGGCTGTTGCTCATTGGGCGAGATGACGCCACGGGAGAGGCAGAGCACGAGTGGAAAATCCCTTCGCACATGCGCAGATTAGTTGTTTGTCAGCATGGGACACAGGGTGTCAGCGCCATCTTGTAATGGCGAATGTGGGCGCGGCTTCCCACATCTCCCCCTTTTCTTTTTATTAAGAAGCAATAAGACACCCAATAGGGAGAGTGGAGACAGAGGTCAAATCCCCAAACAAAATATCAGGCCTGCATACACAACTCTCCCCTAAGCTCTTCACCCGGAGAGGTCATAGCCTGGCCCTGTGCCGTTTTTTCTGGGGGAAGGACACTGGGACACGCAACCTTCATGCAAGATGACATGCCTCCCTAGAATTAGCTCATATATGCCGCAGAGCCATTCTACTGCAATGCTTCGCTATGCAACTCTCCAGGGCTGCTGAAGCTTACTCACTCTACCTCGTGCAATGAGATGAGACTCTGAGGGTGCAAGAGCTGAGCAGCCAGCGACTTATTGCTTAAGCATGGTTAACCATATATCAGGGGAGGTCCCAGACTCTAAAGCAGCAAGTGCTTGGGTGATAACCACCTTGTCTCTTTTTGTTTGAGCCCTGAGTTTACAGACCAACCATAGGGTCAACACTAATCCACAGCAGATTACAGCTCCAAACAATCCAACCCCAACCCATTCTTTAAAGAAGGAGAAGGCTGAGGATATCCACGACGAGAATCCCTCAGTAAGTGACAGATCCAGCCGTGTGGAATTGACTTGAATGATAGCAGTCCGCAATTCTCTTAAGGTCTGTTCAAACTCCGCTGTCCAATTCTGTAAAATAAACTGAGAGAGACTCTTTGACAGATTAGCTGCTTTAGTGAAATTTTCATATTGAACCGAGATAACACATAATCCAGGGAATTTTTGTTCACAGCCCAGTTGGGCCAGTTAAAACCACTTGTCGGCGCCGGACCGTCCAGCGGAAATAAGAAGCCAACAACCAGACTTCTTCTCGAGATCTTTACTCAGGATTTAGCTCAGTGGGAATGGCCCCGAAGAAGGGAAGGACCAAGCTTAAGTACAACTCAAGGGCCAATCAGCTCATGCCAGGTGTCACCTCCTCATAGGTCCGCGTCAGAGCAGGACTGCTCGTCATCAGATCACCAGTTACCCTTGCACAGCCTTTTGCCACATAAGGACTTATCTTAGAGAGCGCTCGCCGTCGGGATGGCGGAAGGCGGAAGCCTGCACCTTGTTAAGGCATGGCACATCGCAGCTCTCCACAGTCCCCCCTGTTTTATTTTGTAAGAACAGGACGAAACGGGTGAGAGTAGAGGTCTGATCTCCAGAGGGCACTGATGTATGACCACCCATAACCCAGGTTATTCACCTTGATCATGTGCGAAACCCGCCCTGAAGTTTGGCCACTGATGTACAACAGAACTCAGCTAGGGGCTCGGCCCCAGCCTAGCTCTGGACCCGACCGACACTTTTTTCTGGAGGTGGGATTTTGGGTGTCAGCCCACATGCAATCAGACGTGCTCTCCAGGAAGCCATTAACTGCAAACAATGTACCTCCTGTGCAGTGCTTTGCCTTGCACCCCGAACGTGACGAGGATCAGGACTTAAAGGCCGCCAGCCAAGCCTGAGGGGACTGTCCAGCCTCAATAGCATAGAAGGCTTGTGCAATTAGGGCACGGTCTCTGTTTCGGGATATGACCAAGCGCTGAAGGAACACAAGGCAGAGGAAGCTGATAATCAGAAGGGCCATAGCTAAAGCCCCGATACTTGCCCACTTCTTAAGATGATGCATAGCTTGTTGAATCCAGGAGGCAAGGCCTTCAGCGGTGGATACATCCACGCATGTAACAATGGCGGCAGTGCGCAGATCTCTTTAAACTCTGCGGACCAGTTCCCCTGGAGATAAGCTGAAAGACTCTTAGACAAATTAGTAGCACGTGTAAAATTGTTATATGGCACAGATGTATAACCCTGACATTTCCATTTGCATCCGAGCTGAACCACCTGTTAGAAGTTTTAAAAAGATCAGATGTATTCCAGCTGAGAGTAGCATTACCAAATGCTCCTCCATTAATCATGGCCATTGGTGTTGGCATCCTCAAACACTGGGAAGGTGGCACGAGCCTGCTTCCAAACCTCTGGGCACAGAGAATGATAGTTCCCCTGTGGTGCTGATAAAGGTGAAGTGTCCGCATAAGGCGGCGGTGCCAGTTCCGAGGCACGCCAAGATGGCGGATTATCTCGTTCGGGCGTGGCCTCTTTCACCTTTTTCCTCCTCCTACCCTCCTCGTGCTGTTTTTGTGCGAGCGACTCCATTTTTAGCATGAGTCTCTCAAGTCTTTAGTTTTCAGCAGCCCTTTCTGAGCCGCCCTGATCAGACATGACGAAGAGTTTCCCACTTTTAAAGGGTCTCCGAACGTCCCCCGCTTTACCGCGGACTGAAAAACTTGTCTCAACCTGAGAACCTTCCCCCGCTTTACCGCGGACTGAAAAACTTGTCTAATTGTAGTCTGTGAAATCTGAGCATAAGCTCCCCAATGGTAATTTACCTGATTTGCAGTAAATTGACCTTGACCTGTTAGCAAATCAAAGGTCCAATCCCTCTGTTCAGGGGTAAGTGCAAGGACATTGGCCCGAGCCTGTGTTTGAGTGGCCTCGAACCACAGGGCTCTCCATTCCATATATTGGCCCATATCTGGAAGTGCGGCCTTGGCCACCATCTGCCAATCAGAAGGAGTTAGGGTACCAGTGCCAATTTTTTCTAACATTACCAGGGTGAAATTTGCATTAACCCCATATTTGCAAACAGATTTAGCCAAGTCCTTTATTAGATTGAACTCTACTGGCGCATGGACTCGACCCCCGTTCTCTGTTTCAAACACAGGAAAAAAATTATGTAATTTTTTACGAATCTTTTCCGGCCAGAAGGAAAATCCAGACTGCAGTTCGTAGGGTAGGGGAGCAGTGGGTGCCACCCTGCGAGATGAATTGAGGGAGGGTTTTTTATTACCCTCTCGTTCGTCTGGGTGGTATCTCTCTTCCTCATACCTGACTGCCTCTTCCTCTAATTCGGCTTCTTCCTCCGAATCAGGAGTCTCATTGTCAGAGGTATTAAAGCTCGTAGAGCTATCAATATTCAATGCCTCAAGATCCTTTAAAGGATAAAACCTTTGCGATATTTTTCTCGGCGGTAAACTAGGTCCTGAGGGGGGTTGCACTCCTTTTACAGGAGGGTCCTGAGCTTTTTTCTTTTTACGGGCATTCTTCTTCCCGCCTGCTTTTTCCTTTTTACGGGCATTCTTCTTCCCGCCCGCACCCAGCCTCTCACTACGTTCGGTTTCTGACATGCTATCCTGAACTTCTAGGGTGACCTGTCCTTCATCTACTGCCCTCTTAACAATTACGGCAGCAAATATTACAGCTAGAATCAGCCCAAGAATTTCAGAAATATGCATACCTCTCCGAACTTACCAACCCTGCAGTTCTGAATCCTCCCTGTAGTCAGGGGCTCTCTGAAGGTGCTGACGATGGTGTAGTCTTCCCGGGTTTCGGCACCATATGTGGCTAGCGTTACCGTCTCGTCAGCAAGAACGACGCTGCACACACAAACAGGATCCTTCTGCAGTAAAGCTTTACTGCCTCTTGAGAGGAAGGGCATAAGCTTACAACACGAAAAACGGAGACAGAGAGACCAAACAGCAGAAACCCATCCCTTATATAGGAAACTGTCCTCCGCTTAGGATGTGTCAGTCCCTGATTGGCTGTTGCTCATTGGGCGAGATGACGCCACGGGAGAGGCAGAGCACGAGTGGAAAATCCCTTCGCACATGCGCAGATTAGTTGTTTGTCAGCATGGGACACAGGGTGTCAGCGCCATCTTGTAATGGCGAATGTGGGCGCGGCTTCCCACACTCAGAGGCCTGCTCAGGATGTTGGACAGTAGGTGTTAAGAGTCTGCACCCAGCTCGTCTCAGATGGTTTCCCTCACCGTATCCCAGTTGTGTCAGGCAGGAGAGGAGTGGGCTGATAGATTTCCAAGCCCAAAGTTGCTCGGGTGCCCTACAGTCCTTTTTGAGATGGCAGGGCTCTGTCTATCTGCTGTTTTCCAGATGGGCTGGTGGGGCCTGTGAGAGATTCAAGCTTGAAGCTGATCTAGTGACCACAGACCTTTTTGAAATGGCAGCAAATGTGAGTCTTGGTCTGTGCCACTCTCAGCTCTGTTTATCAGCTCTTATCCCAGATGGGTCAGCCTGCTAAGCAGCTGGGGGGCTGAGGGGGACCAGAGTCCAAAGTTGCTAGTGTGTTCTACAGGCCTTCTTGATACAACAGGGCTCTACTTACCTTCTCTGTGCCCTGGTTGGGCTTGACCAGTAAGCCACTGGCCAGGAGATAGAGAGGGGGGGGAGGGGGGGGCAAGAATAGAGCTCAAAGCTGCTCACAAAACAGCAGCTAATGTGGGGTGTGTCCCACACAGGTCTCTGCTCTGTGACTTTGGTGGATCAGGCCAACAGACTGTAGGTGGGCAGGGTGAGAATCAGAGCCAGAAGCTGCTAGCAGGATAGCAGCTAATGAGGATTGTGGCCTGAGCAGGTCTCTGCTCAGCTTGTTTGCTTTGTGTCTTAACTGTGTCTGAGCAGTATAGTATGCCTCAGGCGGGTGGGAGGAGACACAGCAAGGCCCGAAGTTGCTCCTAGGATGGCAGCTAATGCAGTTTGTGGCCTCTGCCTGGATTCAGCTCTTCAGGCCACAAGGTATGCTCCTTGTAACAGATGAGCCTGGCTGGTAAGCAGCTGGTGTGGGGCGCAGGGGCAGGGGTGAGAAATTGGAACTCCAGGCTACTCAGAAGTTCCACAGGCCCTCTTGAGATGGCAGGGCTATGCTTATCTGCTCTGTGACCAGCTAGGCAAAGTCAGCAAGCAGCTGCGGGGGGTGGGGGTGGGGGGCTGAGAGAGATCAGAGCTGAAAGGTTCTTGGATGCTCCACACTGTTTCTTGAGAGCCAGCTAATGTCGATTGTGTCCAGTGCCAGGACTCAACTCTGCCTGTCTATTCCCTGTTCTGGATCCAGGAAGCAGTAGACCAGGGGTGACAGGCCAGAGCTGCACAGATATCTCACAGTCCTTTCCAAGATGACGGCTAATGTGGGCTGTCCCCAGGATTTTTCTGTGGCTTAGCTGGGTGGCCAGGAGTCGGACCCACCTGTGCCCCACACAATGTGGATCCCTCTCACCTGGGAATAGCAGCCCTGGTGTCTTGTAGCTCTTGCTTTGATCTTTAGGTCGCTGTGCAGTCCTGGTTTTCCTGCTAATCAGATGCACTGTGCGATTGACGCTGCCATCTTTGATCCCCTCCTGTAGGCTTAGATTTTTAAAACCTACTTTATTTGGGGTTCCTTAATGCCTCTACCTGTCTTCCAATCCACTGACCCTATGTAAGAGAGAAAGAAAGTTAGTAACTGCAGGAGATGTAGACCTTTTTAGACTCAGTTCCTTGGGGTGATTTCATTCTTCATCATCAGGGATTCCAGCAGCCCAGCCAGCAACAGCAGAACAAACCAGCAGCAGCCGTCTCAAAGCATTCTCTGGAGCATTTCTCTCTAGGAGCACATAAAAACAAAGCCAAGTAAACTCTCTCTCTCTCTCTCTCTCTCTCTCTCTCTCTCTCTCTCTCTCTCTCTCTCTCTCTTCCTATTTATATCCTTTCAGAGTCCACACAGATGTTTGTCAGCTGGCAAAGACCATGCCCCCCACATGGGGCAGTTCCCAGCTGACAAAGATCATGTACCCTCTCACAAGGCTGTTATTAGCTGTGGATAATCTAAAGGCAATTTCATATCCCACACTTGAGATCAAAACAAAAACATGTTTAGGTAACATAACCAAAACTTCCACTACAGTGGCCCAAAGCTGATTCCATATAATTAAGGCCATTAAATAGGTACAAATGTGGAAGCATTTTTTATAATTTAAGAAACACAATGCTACAAGCTTAGTGTTTTGAATTTCTAAATAGTTCTTTAAAAAACTAAATATATTTTTTGAAAAGTACATATATAGATGGTGGAGGGGAAGCAGCAGGGATGGTCCATAAACAAAAGAGTCCCTCTGCAAGGTAACAGGAAATAGTTATGTCCCATTGGAACAGTAGACCAGGCCAAAGCCCAGGATCACCGATGCCGGTGTCCATGCAAGTAACTACTTTGCAATGCCCTAGCATATTGCTGATATTGCATGTATGGTGGCAGGAGAAAGCAGACCAAACTGGACACTATCTCTAGAATGGTGTCACCACCACAAAGGAATTAGGTTCAGAATGACCTCACATGACATCAATAACTATTTATTTTAAAAGAGAGAGGAAGCAGCACCTTTAGACCCTCTCAGACAAGTCTGCAAGCCACACCTCCTATGCCCAAAAGAAAAAGTATGGATGAGGAAGAATAGACCTAGTTCTGCTGAAGAAATAGAATAACAGATCATTGTGTTTAGTGCCGATGATGAAAATATAAACAGTGGGATAGAAAAGAGAAACATTCATGAGATGAATGGATTCCAGGACCACAGAGTGAAGAGACAATGAGTGAGCAGGAGGATGGTGTGGGCATTAAAACTCATGGAAAGGAAGCACTGGAGATGTCCAAGAAACAGCAGAGGACACACCAGAGAGACAGAGACTTAGGAAGGACCACATACAAGGAAACTCATGAGAGTCTCTGAAAACACACACACACACACACACACACACACACACACACACACACACACACACACACACACACACACACACACCAAAGCTTCAAGAAACAATGTCTCGGTTTTCTAGTATCAAGGAATGGCATGGCCTTTCCTTGAGAACACAACAAGTGCCAGGCCAAACAAATACCAATAAATTTAACCTAAAAAGGTCAAACTGAATCAAAACCTAGGAAGATAGAACACATCACCTATAGCAAAGGGACAGTTCCTCTAAAAGCAGGAAATAAAATAGTTAAGAGGTACCTTGAAAACAGCAAATCAAGACTGCCATCCAAAAAGATAAACATTTTCAGAATTTGAAAACCAAGAGTTTATTATCCAAAAACCTCACAAGAAGGTCTACTAAAGGGCATTTACCAGTGAGGAAAGCAGAGGACTCCGACGTCAGAGGTCACAAAGGGCCCGGGAATCCGAGCAGTAAATCAACTCCAGACTGTAAACAATAACAAGTCATTTTTGTATTTATAAAAGATTAATAACAAGATGACTGGGAGATTTTAAGAGGCTAATTCAGACATGCTAAAAAAATCTTGCCTTATTCTCTTTGTGTAATTCAATGAATCCTTGTTGCTAATATGTGCCAGAAGCAGCTGTATGCCTGGGGAGAAACAGACATGTAGAAAGTGTCTTAATCGCCATAGAACCTACATTCTGGGTTGGAGGAGAGGACACAGAAACCAGGTGTAAAATAAATACGAGGTAGTATGGTACTTGACAGGGACTTAACACACTTAAGAGTAGAAATAGGTACACTTATGCCTAGAAGACTCCCTTGAGCCAACACTATCCCCAGACAAACACATGTATGCTGCATGAACTTTAAAACAAAGAGCAAAGAACAGACAGGAATGTTGACTCCATTTAGAATTTGTTGAAAACACATGTAAGTATATACAACATTCTGGGAGTATTCATCACAAAAATAGAAATATTGCAAAGGGAAGGGGAAGCTTATTAAACTGAAGGCCAGAAAGTTTATTTAAAAGATAACAAAGTATGGTAAAAAGCTGTGGATGAGAGGAGTCAGGGGTGGGGAGAAACTGTTAAGGGCTCTGAAAGTCCCACACACACATTGCCTGAGTCATACTCTTTGTTATTATTGCTTCCATTTTTTCCAGCCAGTCAGTGAACTCAGACATTGGGAGGCTGGGTTTTTCTTTTTCATGAAATACATCTACAATTATATAGTACAATAAAAGCCATAGAAAGAAGGGTAATGATTTAAAATGTGGAGGAGGTGGGATCTGTACCCTTTCTTCCCTCAGAAATTATCCTGAAGCAACATGGAGTAAAAATGCTAACTTCATCTTTGATTAAAATTAGAGGTATCAAAAACCCAAACCAGAACATGTGTGGGAAGTCTTCCAGTGTGTGGCTGAGAGGAAGTGGAGAGAGGACAAGGACGGCCCTGGAGACCTTTTTCAGAGGGAAGCTGCATTCTTCAGTGCCATCTCAGTTCTTCTCTGGGAAGCAATGGAGCTCAGACACTGATTAGAATGGGTATTAAAAATCCTTAAGTCTCTCTGCATCTCTGTGTCTCTGTGTCTGTGTCTGTCTGTCTGTCTGTCTGTCTGTCTGTCTGTCTCTCTCTCTGTCTGTCTCTCTCTCTGTCTCTTTCTCTGTCTGTCTCTGTTTCTGACTCAGTCTATGTCTGTCTCTCTTTCTCTCAGTCTCTCTCTAGGTCTCTCTCTCTCTCTCTCTCTCTCTCTCTCTCTCTCTCTCTCTCTGTGTGTGTGTGTGTGTGTGTGTGTGTGTGTGTGTCACAGTTCTCTCCCCAATCACTACCACCACCACATAACCAATGTATGTAAACACACTGTTCCAAACCAACAGACCAATCAATATTATTCAAAAATAATGTTGTGTACCAAATCATTATGAATAATAAATATACTACAATATGAGCATATATTAGGAAGAGTTTGAAGTTGCAAAGATTATTTTTTGGAGGTTTAGATGATCTTCTGAAAGCTTGCATGTTATAATACATGTCTATGAAGAGTATACATATGTAAGAAAACTATGAGAAGTAAGCAATCAAATAAACAACATCATTTCTGAAGAAAATTCATCCTTAAAGGATTGAAGGTAGAGTCAGCTGGGCATAACGCAAAGTCATTAACAATGCGATGCCTAGAACTGTGATGTGTAGTCAATGGTAGAACATTCACCTTGGCTGTAGGCTTGGCGCTATGAAAAGCAAACAGAAGAATCCCAGCAGGGGTAGGTTCAAACCCCATACCACCAAAACAAACAAGCAAACATACAAAATATATGAGCAGTATAGAAACAATTGAGACACACTCACACACACACACACACACACACACACACACACACACACTCACACACACACACACACAAAAAAAAAGTGGAAAGGATAAGACGTCAGTGCTCCTTAAAGAAATCTGTAGACTCCATGCAATCCACATAAAGTACCAACAAAATGATCTGAGGTCACCTATGTAGAAGCTCCAGAGGCAACATCAACTGCTCCTGCAAGAACAAAGCTGCTACTCAAGAAAATGAACAAGGACGTTGTTGTTGTTGTTGTTGTTGTTGTTGTTGTTGCGGTGGTGGTGGTGGTGGTGGTGGTGGTGTTTTCATTTATTCCTTTGATTCTTTGGATTTGACACAATTTGAAGAACAAATCAGTATCAAGGTGTTTTACGATTTTTAAAAAATTTATCTCATTTCCAATATCACGGATATGTTAATCAAGGGGAAAACACATTGGAGGTCATCTATGGTGGTCCACATTGCTGTGGCAACCCTGTCAGATGTCCTGCCCAAGGAAGATTTTTTAAAAAACCTTTCAATCTTATGAAATGACTCAATAGATAAGGGCACTGGCTTCCAAGCCTGATAGTGTAAGTCCCTCCCTCAGAGCTGAGAAGTGACAAGACAGAACCAGTCCCACAAGCATTCCTCTGACCTATGCATGGGAGCCGGGATAGGCACATTCACATGCACGCTCTCACACGAAAGGAGCTAAGGAAGAAGAAGAAAAAACAGCTGCCACTAGGAAGATGAAGAGCTGGAATGTTCTGTGGCAGCAACAACTCTGCATGGGAGGCCGAAGCAGTGTGTGTGTAAAAGAAGGGTGCTGCTGAGGTGAAAGGTCACTATTTAACATCAGACCCCATATAGGCAATATCTCTGAGGAAGGCCACTCATTTCCTTGACTTCCTCTCCTTTGTCATCAGAAGAAGCATTTTTCCATGGTTACTTGGCCCCCTCCCCCAGTCCTCCTAGCTCTGTTAGAAGTCTTATCTATGTTTATGAACTTGGTCATGACCTTTGGACTTCCATGCCTTTCCCCGTAACTGGCTTTTAGTACAAATTCCAGTTGTATTTCTTCAGTTGGGGAGAAAATTCCTTCATGTTATTTCATTCTCACTGCAGACTCAACAGCCACAGAAACCCACATCATCATCTGCCAACACCAGGCCCTCAGGGCTCCCACCTCTTCCGCTCCCATAGTCTTTTCTCACCAGGAGAAGCCCCAAGCGAAGAGCTTCCAACAAGCCTTTTTGTGACAAGTCTTTGTAAGCAACCATCCTTCTCTGATTCCTCTGGCCAGCTCTCAGCATTTTCTCCACACTGTAGCCTCAGGACCCCCAATTTTATTGAAGACCAACTAGGTACTAACTGTTTGGCTGTGAGTAAATGATCCTGGCAGTTAATTTTGTTCAGTGGGAGGTCTTTCATTCAGCAAAGAGCGTTGGTTCTTTTATGTTTCTGTTGACTTCTGGCCTTGAGTTTGGAGCTGGGGTTCCGTTCCTGTCAGAGCCCCGCCTCAGGTGGTCATCATTGTTCAGAAAGGCAAGAGCTCCTGACACTATCAATGAAACTTGGAAATCTACAAAATAGGAAACTCAGAAAGCTAAGATAGATACAAGACCCATCTTGGAGGTCCCTCTCCAAGATGCTATAGACAGCACACAGTTTCTGGGGGTTAGGAAACTGTTCAATGGAGCTGTGTGCACATTGGGAGGGGAGCCCCAAATAATACCACTTTTTTACCTCAACTTCCATATTAGAGTGGGCTTTTCACTGATACAGCTACATAAGAGTCAGCCATTCCCTTATAGGTAGTCCATCAACCATGCTCCTGTAAGTAACTCAAATGAACTCATCCATTTCTAATGTTAGACAAAATAGAATAATTTCTTTGGTCTGTTATGCTGTACTTAACCTGAGAAGAAGGGACATTTGTCCATGTCTTTCTAGGAAAATCCACACAACACAGAGAAATAAGGAGCACACAGGAAGGACCCCGAGCAATCCAGGGGAAGACGCGTGTAGGACTGATGGGCTCCTGAGGCTGTGGGGTCAAAGAGAGGGTGGGACATGATGTTGGACAAGAGGTAAGCCCTTACAGTAGAAGCTGTGTCTGGATTTGGTTCTATGGCAGATGCCCTAGACATGGTGATGATCTGCTGGAATGATTCTCGAAGACTATGAAAGCTACAATCCAGATTAATGAAATAGAAATACAGACACTTCCATTCTGTATTATAAACATTTAAAATCTCAGTGAGTTAAGCATGCTAACATAGATCCTAAGCAAAAAAAAAAAAAAAAATCAATCGATAACTAAATAATAAGTAAAATTTGAAGAAACAAAAACAGTCAAAAAACAAAGCAAACAAACAAAACTACATTTCTAGGATGGTCTCAGCATTAAGCCTGTGCTGTTGTAACTAGACCCACCATTGGGCATAAGAATAGCAAAGTCCCAAAATAACACCAGGCATTGCATTTAGATGCTTTTTTTTTTCCCCAAGCATCGTGGAACTATAGTGGTTCTCACTGTAATCCAATCCTGATTTGGGAGTGATTAAAAAATAGAATGTGTCTGGACACATATTTCTAGTGTTTCTAGATGGTCTATTAAAAAGATTGCTTCTTAACACATGAAACAAAAATATCAGTGATGGTGGTAAGAGGTTGCGGATAAAACTACAATCCCTTCCCACTTTCCAGGTCAGACTTGGAATGCATCGGTGGAGGGAGTGACTGATTCCTTCTGAGTAGAAGTTCCTACAATACGAAGGTAGCTCTATCCATTCATATCTCCTCACGCCTTCACCTAGGAACGCTGGACCACCTACTTCAGCAAATGTGCTTTAGAGCAAAGAGACTACTGAATGCTTTGGGGGAATCTTTCATCCCTCAGTTGTAATTGACACTACTTCCTAAAGACTGCATGAACCACCTTGCCAGCCTATCGATGTGGAAGCAGTCAATGCTACTCTGATCACAGCTAAAGACTGGTCCTTGCTGGGTCACTGTGTGCAGAGCTGTTCCTTGGGAAAACCTGCTCACCCACTGTCATCCTCTCCAAATACAAAACTAGAAAGGACTCCCTTGGAGGTTTGCAGAGGCCTCACTTTGATCCCTTGACTTCAGGTAAGAACTGCTACAACAAGGAGCAGCAAGGAGGGACTCTGAAACTGCTCCTATCCCCAGCAAAAGGAGGAGTGGCAGGGAGGGAGAGTGAAGGAAATGCAGAAAGAGTTTATTATTGCTCTGGCCCCCTAAGTAGCCCTATTTACTTCACATGTGTCTGGAAATTGCAGCGCAACATTAGAAGTGGTCTCTGCCGGAGTATCAAGTGGCATTTTTGCCCTACCTACTAGCAAGAGAACACGATGAAATCTACTTTCCTGTGGGATGGACACCCACCCATTTTGTATATTCTGTTGACTCTGGGCTATTTGCAATATTATGCATCTTAGCAGAATATAGCCTGCAGAAACCTGTGCGCATTCTGTACAAGGTAATGTCATGTGACAAGAGCTAGGTTAGAAATATAGGTCCAATAGGCCTGTTCAGGAATTCTTGAGAAGTACTTAAACTATGTACCATAAGAGATTAGCTAATTAACTTTACAAGAATTCTGGACACTTTTGAAACCAGACAGGATAGAATGGATATGCGTTTCTTCTTGCGTCCAGTAAGTGCTCTTATATATACAACAAATATATGTATACAACAAATATATGTAAGAGAGCCTTGCAGGGTGGAGGAAAGAGGCTATGAGGTTTCACATAGTTCATCTTTGGTTATTTGCCTGGCATGGCCTTTGTGTTTGAGAAGCTGTAGCCATGGATCTGGTAAGGGGGGTTGGGGGCCTTGCAATGCCACAGGTCAAAGTGGAATGTCCCTGTTTAATAAACCCAGATGAATTATTGTCATGTTGAATTTAAGTTTAAAAAAAAGTCTACACAGTGAATCATACATGTGCAATTTTATTACGGTTTTTTATTTTTTATTGATCATTGCATTTCTTAAACGGTAGATAATTCAGTTTGCAAGAAAATGACAACACTGTGAAACTGAGATGTGTTTAAATTAAGAAATGTTGAAGCCTGTGGAAAGTAAACAAAGCCTCAAAACAATTTCTGGCTTCTGTAAGACACGAGTGTGGTGCACTGGCTACAAGAGAGAAGGTGAGACTTACAGTGGCCTGCTGTTTGCATCTGTTTCTCAAAACTTCCTCATTCAATATTTCTTATTCCAAGAACACTGTGGGTGCATTCTGCATTCAACTGGAGGCTGTCTTGGAAAAGGCATGAAGCTCCTATAGACTGGGACTGAGAGCCATCCCCACCAACTCTGCTTGTCCCATGTTTATTTCTGATTCTCCTAGAAGATCCCAAGGCCCCAAGGACAGTTCATAACATGGGCCAGGGGTGAACTCCCAGAGGCTGGATAAATGCACTCTGAGTGCACCAAGGTCCTTTGCTACTCAAGGACATGGATGCAGAACTCAGCTTTTATGGCACATGACACCAGGATCACATATAATCCTAGGGTATCTTTATTTGTTCTATAACTTAATAGTATACCTATAAAATAATTACATTATACTTATAACTTTTCTTCATTATAAACAAGACAAAATTTAAATACGATTTGAGCCATTTGAAGGTAAACTTTATACAAACAATAATCAAAGAAGTAGCCTCAGACCACAGCGTATCATATAGCTTTCATGGGTACACCCATGATTGGGATTAAAAAAAAAAAAGAATGCTCACATATATACTTTGTGGGTTCCTAACTTAACTCTTGCTCTACTTGTGTGGGCCCCCTTAATAGAATGACATGGCTTGGCTTTGCAGCTGGGTGAGATGCTTCCCTCTTCTTGTTAGACTCCATCAACCTCCATCAATGACACTCATATCTCCTTCGCAGCTTTTCTGTTTCATGTGCTGCTAAGGCTCCAGCCTGCGATATTCTGCTAAAAGTAAAAACCGGCAGCTCTGACCTCAGGCTCTCTCTTCACTGTTCACCTTCATCCCCAGGCATTTCAGCCCTCTATGGATTCCTCCATTTCTCCTTGTTTCTTTCTCCTGATTGCAGACTGTGCTCTCACATTTTGGAAGCTAACATCCCCTTCAAACCGCAGTCTATGCTCAGGGTTTACTGTGTGGCAGAAGTAAACTAGAAAACTTGCATTGCAATGCAGGCAAAGAGTCAATGGCACCCCCCAATGACACTCATGCCAATCCTCCTCCTCCTCCAGATGACAGGCTGGAGAGCTAGCATCATCACCTGACCCATAGAGGGTCAGGAAGCCTGAATCTCTAAGCAGCTTACGGATGGATGGTCTCTGTCACATGCTAGGAAACCCACTTTTGGGCAAGACCATGCACTCAGAAATGACCAATTTTAGGATCTGAGTGCATGTCATTCCCACCAATGGCTTCTCATTCACATTTGGCAGATTCCATATATGTCATTGACAGGGAGACTTCCACAGCACAATTGCACAAAGAGATGGAACTTGAGTGTAGGTTTTGGAGGAAAATAAATGATTTTAATATCCTCACGTCAAAAGACCACACAACAGAGACCTCAACAACTCAACCAGCAAAATCAAAAGGTGGTTAAAAGGTTTCTTGGTATTTTTAGGGCTCTATTCTTTGTGAAGGAAGCTATTCTCTGAGTGATAGTTCAATTACGTCACTACCCTCTGTCTTTGCTTTGTATTTCTGCCTGTGCCACAAAATGTCTCAATACGATATATTCTTACATGCCTTCTAATAGAAAATATTTTTGGCTTAGTGTAATAGCCATGAAAACAGTCCCAGGTCTTATCTCACATGTGCCTAACAAGCTTCACAACTTCTCAGTGACTCCTCTGTGGACACCTTCTGTCCCGGTCTGATTTCTACACTATGCTGCTATGCTTTAGTGCCTTCTGTGATGTCATACTAAAAGTAAAATCATGACGTTTCCCTTCTCCCTGCTCAAGCAGGAAAAAACAAAATGTGCATGGCAATGACTTATCGCTGACTTGGCAGTATTTCTTTGCAAAATACCTTTTCCACAGATCACTCCCTGCTCCACTCCTTATTCAGAATGGTGCTGAAAAGCCAGAGTCCAAACATGTGCCTTGCTATATGAATAAGTCGATAATACTTTTAACCGCTTTTTTTACATGATCGGTCAATTATAAAACTGGCCTCAGTACAGAGACCTTGTGTGTAATAACAGGCTAACTGCAGGGCAGGGCAGTGGGAATAGCATGCACATTAGAGTTCATCTTGAGTCCACAGATGGGAGCTGTGAGGAGCAAGAAAGAAGGAGTTGGTGGTGTCTAGAGGTGTGGAGGTTGGGTCTGGCCTGCTCAGCACAGTTCCTAGGAAAGTCCATTTCCTGATCCACTTAGCTCGCCTTGTCCTCGTGGTATCAGGTTCGTCTGGAGACCCCTTGTAGGTGATCATTTCCTTTATGGATACTGCCCACATCGGCATCACAGCAGAGGCAGAGCAGGGCAGTTCCCACATAAGAAGAATGAATGCCCACACCACAGAGGTCTGGTGGCCAGCAGAAATTTGCAACAGAAGAGTGGAGCTGGAGTGTAGGATGTGGCCAGGGAAAAGCTGGCTTTTCCACGTGGTGGAAACGTCAATCCCAGATTGACAGTGCATCGCCTGAAAAGTCCTGTCTAATTGCTAGGAGTGGAGTTTTCCAACATCTTCTGTGTCCGAACCACAACTCGGTTTGGGAGACACAAGTGTGGCCAGGGATGGATCTGGGACAAGTCGACAAAGCTCCACTTGTGGTCCACATTTGTGACAAGGACACTGTTAGCCCTAAGAGACGCATTTGCTGCTGACAGGGACACCGGGCAGAGTGTGAGTGAGCTCGACAGAAGTGGTGGTGGTGCGACCCAGGGACAAGGGCGCTCATGGCTGAGCTATATCCTGCCCGGGTGAGTTCACTGCTTGTCGGAGTCACTCAGGTTTACAGACATGCACCGGCAATGCTTCACCTTCTGGATTTTCTTGATTCGGAAAGGTGGGTCGAGACCGGGGCATTCGAGCTCCACGATGACAGAGGTGACGCGCTGGGGCTTGCAGAAGGCGCAGGATTGGAAGGAATCCTCCTCCTTCTTCACGTGCCGCGGGATGTAGAAGGAGTTGCACTGGCCGTAGCAGAAGCGGTTGAGGATGGTGCGGCTGCGGCAGCCTTCCTCACTCACCGTCTGCCGCAGCGGCTGTGTCTTGCACCAGTCACTCTTGAGGTACTTCCGTTCGGTGACCACGAGGGCCTCCTGACTGGAGGCCAGCACCTCCTTGATCTGGTGATGCCATCTCTCCGAATTGTTGCTGCTGCCATCCTTGTAGGGCGAGGGGATGGCGCCCGCGGGCCGGTTCTTCCGGGCTTCAGCTACCTTTACTAGGACAGTCACCAGAAGAAGCAAGGTAAGCGAGAGCTTCCAGAACATCCTGCAACGAGAAGAAGAGTTGGTCGGGATGGGTTATCTCGTAGTGAACATCCGGCTTTCCCTCTTCGTTAGTGTTTAGGGCTGGATACCGAGACATTAAATAGTACAACAGGAGGCAGCTGAGACAACACTACACACAACCCTATAGCAAGTGTGCTGTAGCACTATTAGAAGGCCTTGCTGGGGTTTGAATGGGAAGTGTCCCTTATAGCTCATGTTGTTTGAATACTTGGGGCCCATCTGGTGGGGACTGGCTGATGGAAGTTACTTATCACTGAGTGAGATAGCTGGTGCTACTCCCTGTCTCCTCTTTACAGTCGTGCTGCTGAAGAGCCCTGTCTGCGTTGCTGTCACAGCACCTTCCCTGAAGAGGCAGGCTGTATCCCTTCTTTTTTTTTTTTTTCCTTAGAAATAAAAATCACTTTCTTGTAATGAGCCACACACACACACACACACAATGACAGAGCCATCTTAACCCATTTCCCTCCTCTAAGGATGCTGTTAGTAGCAAATTCCATCCGAAAAGTTCTAAATGAGCTCTCCTTTCTCAAGATGGTTGGTTGGCTGAAAGAAACTTGGCCCAGACAAGACAAACACTCACAATTCCCAGGAACTAGGAACTGATACTTTGTGGATTAAACTGAAATGTGTTTTCTTAAGTGAACAAGACCATTCATTTAAGGGTACATTTGTGAGACTCAGCATCTGCTTGGATCCCCTGCCAGGTGGAGTCTTTCAGAGGACCTCCATAATGGGCTACCTTCTGATTCCTTCTCTTCAACTGCTTCTGGTGTCTACTCTACTGGTCCTTCTGAATGAGAATGAGAATTAAGCATTCTCCCTAGGGTCCCACTTGTTATTTAGCTTTGTTAGGGTCTGTGCATTGGACTGTGGTTATCCTGTATCCCTTCTTACAGTGTAAGCTAACAGTTTCAGAGGTGGCTAAGTCAGGCATTTCATCACAGCAACAAGAAAAAGACCATTGATATAGCAGTAAGTTGAACGATTTCAGAAATAAACAAAACAAAACAAAACAAAACAAAACAAAAAAACAAAAAACATGAAGCCAGTAGTGTTTATGTAGCCCAAAGCTCGGGTGCGTTAGCAGCAATAGCAGCACCCAGCATTTCTCTACAGGTGTGCACAGTGTGGGTTGATGCTGGCTTAACTGATTGACCTGGGAGTCTCTTCACAGCCAGCTCATTTGCATCTCAAACAGCCTTAGGCTCTACCCACCACTGATTCCCCACTTTAGGAAGAAGTAAACTGAGGCCCACAGAGGGTGAGTCCTCCATCCCAGATTGTATTCTTTAAGTTCTAGAATAGCTACAATTTATTGGTTCTCAAGATATATCAAAAGGTTTTCAGTTTCCTTTCATATGTAAATGTAATTAATAGAGTTGCATAAAGCGGGTGTGACTGCTCTCCTAATTTCATGCATGAGGAAACAGGCTTGGAAAGGCTTTGCAACTTGCCAAAATTACAAAGGCTGTATATGAAGTATTAGAATGCAGGCATCCCAGCTCTATAACCTTGGCATCCATGAATGTAGCTAGTTCTTTCTGTAAAAGTTGTGTTAAAATGCCTCTTCTAAGTCACAGTGTGTGTCACTGTTACTATCCACATCATCGCAAAGATGGTTCCTTCCGTCATCAAGTACATCCAGGAGAGAACTGACGCTGGAGTGAACGCTCTCAGAGGTTTTGCTAACACCAGTATTTTCCTGTTACCGTTGTGCTGTCAAATATCCTCCAGGTCCCATGGAACCCCCCAGAGTTTTCATGTGGAGGACCCTGTAGGAGGCAGAACCTGAAGCCTTTGTGGGTTTGCCCTTGAAAGACACTCAGGGATGAGCATCCCCCTTTTCTCTCTTACTTCTGGGCTGCTTTCTCTGCCGCGCACCTTCATCTGGCACTCTTACATCCATGGACTAAAACCTTCAAAACTGTGAGCCAAAATAGACCTCTCATCTTTTTCCGTTATCGCGGGTATTTTTTTTTTCAGTAAAGGAAAAGCGACTAACAGTGGAAGCAATGGTCACCTGGGATGTAAAGGTACGAGGAAAATGTGCCTATGGTGCTTGGAGAAGAAGCAGGAATAATCTAGGTAGTTTGAAGTCTGGGGTCCTTAAAAATCTTAAAAGGATGGGATGAGTAGATGGCTTAGAGGGTCACGTGCTTTCCCACGACAGCAGGAAGTCCTGTGTTTGGATCCCCAACAACCAACCATGTAAAGAAAAGCCTGGCGTGGAGGCACACACCTGTGATTCCAGGCTGGAGGGCAGAGAGAGGAGGATTCAGGGTTCACTGGCTATCCAATCTAGCCAATCCCTGAGCCCCGGGTTCAGTAGGATCCATTCTCAAAAATAAGGTAGGGCAGAAAAATCCAAAGCGAATTTGTCCCAATGATGCCGATGCTACCGGAAACACAGACTATTGTTGGAGAATGTGGACGGCATTGACCAACGAAAGAAGCCTTAGAGAACCGAGAAGGAGAGAACGGGCTTGCTTCTTCCTGTTAGTATAAAAACATTTGTCCACCACAGTTATTACATTTTAGGTCCAAGTTTCTTTTAAGGGCTTTTCTCACGCTTCCTTGGTTCCACACATGAAGTGTCGTATGAAAATGGCCGCACTCCCAGCCGACTCATGGCAAGAGTTGAGACTGGGACTCACTCGGCTTATTGGATCTGTGGAGTGATTTGTGATCTCAATAGCCTCTTAAAAAGGAGAGCCTTTGGGTTCTATTTTAATAATTTCCAAAATTATTAACATGCTAAGTAAACAAGGCCAGAGTTTTCCAGTCTCAGCCAGGAAAGATTCGTGGCCAGCCTCAGTCCTTAGCTCCCAGCTCCAACAACAGCTTATCGCGAATTCTTGGTTCACGTGCCTGTCCTTCCAGAGCTCCTCGCTGTTGTCAGGGAGAAGGGAGCTAAGACAGACCCTGATCGATCTGGGGCAGAAAGTCTTCGTGTGTGAACAGTATTGGATGTGGTGATTAGTAACAGGCGTTCTTTGAACACTTGAAAATGGCACGCAAACATCTGGCACTCATCCCTGGAAACCCTGTCTCCCAGAAACTGAGGAAGTAAAACACACTTCCAGCTTTTAAGAAAGGGAAAGCTATTGATGAAATCTACATAACTGAGGCCAAGTCTGCCTCTCCTCCCCATCCCAACTCTCTCATGCACACATCTCATCTCTCCTTCACATGTGGCAGTAAGAAGCTGGCAAGGACCTGGCATCTCCGCACCAGGACGGATGAACCAGTTGCTTACCTGTTTTGTTACAATGACTGTTGGGGGAGGGGTCCTTATTATTTCAGGGCCAGTTGAGCCAGCTGCTGCCACTGACACCTACTCTGCTGGCCCTTGCTCCTATAGGGGTCATAGGAGAAGCGAAGGCACACACCCATCTCTTGTTTATCATCCATCTCCCACACACACGTCAGTGGGCTTACCAGGACCCGAGGTTAGCATCTGAACACCGTCCTGAACCCCTTTGCTATTCAGAGCGGTGGCTGGCACATAAGCACCTCGCAGAAATGCTGCTACAACAGCCGCCAGTAATGACAGCGCGAGGATACTTGGTTTTACTCTCACATCTTGTGTTTGGCTTGTATCAGAAGAAACTCATAAATAACTCCTGTTGGTTTTATTAACCGTCCTCCTGGCCTGACAGTGTTGTCAATTTGCAAAGTATGCCAGGACTATAAACGCTGATGGCTGAAGCAGATGAGGTTGGACAACGTTGACTGTATAAAGAGAGAGTTGGTAGTGGGAGTATTGTCCCTCAGTGAATGCCCTTGGGCCCGGCCTTTGAAGCCAGAGCAGGCTACCACTTAGGCAGCCATGGGTCAAGAGTAAAGAGATGGTCCATCACCGGAAGCTGCTAATTTCTAGAAGAGCTGTGGCAGTACTGAGTCAAGACTAATACCAACAAGCAAAAGCCAAGGATTCAAGGAAACAGGGCCATGACTCCGAGAGTGACCCTGCTGGGTTTTAGACATCAGGGCAATGCAGCACTGGTCTGGGTAGGAGTAGAAGATAGGATGGCGACAGAGCATTTTCTGTATCCTGAGAGTTCTGGAACACCAGGGAAAGACGAAGAAAAGTGCCTGACATAAATTCCTCTACTGTAGCCCACGAGGCCGACTCTAACCAAGCAAAACAAATGCAAAGCCAAACCCGCAGCCATGTTAATCACCGTGGAGTGTTGTTTATGTGTATTCGACAGCCACAGATTCGACAGCCACAGATTCAACAACCAGAAGTTCTCCATCTGTCATTTTGATTCTTATACCACGAAGGTAATGTTTAGTTAGCTCCTTGTCTAGCTCCCTAGAGACACATGTGGATTTCCTTGGTCTCCCAGATCATCCTTAGCATGGGGTAGCTTGTTGCTGAAACCACTTATCTAACCCTGGCAACTGTAAACTGAGGCAAACGGGTGCCCACGGGGCCAAAGCCAACCTGAGGTTCCGTTTTATAAATTAGCTTGTGCTGGAGCATGGCCACACCCACTCATTTACCTTTTGACTAAGGCTGCTTTGGTGCTGTAAAGTCAAAATGAGGAGCAGAGGCAGTGACAGTGACGCCCATAAAGTTAAAAAAAATTTTTTTTTTTTTTTACATTTATGTGTGGCCTTTTACAGAAAATCAGAGGAAGTCCTGCCTCAAACCCTACCCATCCAACTTAACTGTTGCCTTCTCAAGGTTTGGTTATTTGGCCACACAAAGTGCCCTTCTTTCAAAATTTCTAACTGTTCAATGTTCCAAACACAAGGGGATAGAAAATACAGTAAGTTCGGTGTTCTATCCCTGAGATTTAAAAAGCCTTGACATTTCTCATCTTTATATTACCGTCTTAATTTTGAACAACATAATATGAACATATAGAACATAATATGAACATTACAGTTCCCTCCCCCGGCTCGTTCGGAATGTCTTTTCTGAGTCTACCAGCATTCTGCCTTCGGTCTGCAGCATACCACTCACGGCTTATGTTTTATGCATGGGTATTGCTGGAGCGGGTGTAATAAGTCTTTACATAAGTAACGTCACCCTCGACTTCCCATTTCAGAAATACATGCTTGAGATTTTACACCCATGGGTAGTTGTAGACATCTGTTCATCCCTCCGCTGGGTATTAAAATGAATCGTAAACCGGGCGTGGTGGCACACGCCTTTAATCCCAGCACTCGGGAGGCAGAGGCAGGTGAATCGCTGTGAGTTCGAGGCCAGCCTGGTCTACAAAGCGAGTCCAGGACAGCCAAGGCTACACAGAGAAACCCTGTCTCAAAAAAACCAAAAAAAAAAAAAGCACAAACAAACAAACAAAAAACAAAAACAAAATAAAATGAATCGTATCCATTCATCTTACTGAGAGACTGCCCTTTGTAGCCAATACTGCTACACTCAACAGTCTTAGTATTTGTTTATTTATGAAGGATTTTTTGTTGTTGTTGTTCTGGCTTGGTTTTGGGTTTTCTTTGTGTTTGTTTGTTTGTTTGTTTGTTTAACAGGAGCCAGGGAAAAGCTGCTTCACTGGCTGTGCTTAGCGTGAGCTGGACTTGGTATCAGGGTCCCTCTTAGAGTGCTTATGCCAGCATTCTTTCCCTAGGGTAGCTGGGTCTCTGCTGCAGCACATTCTTGCCAACACTTGCTATTACCACACATGACTTTAGCCCATCTGAGAAAAAAAAATGTGAAAGGTCATCTTATGATTAATTTGCAAGTCTCTGATTGGAAAGTCACATCAGGTTCAAACACAGTTGTCCCCTGACTACAGAGGAAAGATTGCAATTCCTCTGACGGCACAGACGTTGAAATATTCGGAGAGGCAAAGCTCAGAAGCCCTAACTATAAATCTCTGAAGTGTCATAAAAAGACTCAGAAGTGGCTAGCCATTTCAAAGCAGAAATATCAAGGCCTCCCACATGATTCAGGAGTTTGAAATCCAAATGGGTTGTTTTACTTTTCCAAGTGACATTGTCTGGGCCAAACTGACCAGCCTTTCACCCCAGGAAAAATTCTATCTCATCTGAAAAAAATTACATCATGGTTTTAAAGAAGATTTTCAACCAAAGGGAAAAACATGATATATGGTTATGTATTTTGATTTGTGGGTATCAAAGGTATCGAAGTTCTCAGTTTCTGAGGGAATGCTGGGATATATTCAGGATAGGCAATGCAACCCAGAGGCAATTGGGAAGCAGACTGTTCCATTCGCCAAGCTCACCCTTAAGGGAACGGGCAAGGAAGCGCCGTGGTGGCAGCTGTGACATATATTGACAGGCATGGCTTCTGTTTAAGACCCATGCATCCAATTGGGAAGGGTACTAGTAGATGTCTGGGCTTTAAGCTTCCCGTACATGACTCAACATGGCTCATTGTGGACTTCTTCCAGATTTCCCTCTATAAAATGGTGTTAGTTATCACCCAGCAGACCATGTGACTGTCAGGAGGAAAGTGGGTAGATCTGACATCAAGTCGTTATCCAAGAAGTCTCCATGAGTTTTAGTTGACAGGAAGAGTAGTGCAGTCCACTGCGGGTTTTGTAGCTGGTGAATTGTTCTCCCAGACACCAGGCAGTTGTTGTTGCTTCCTTTTAGATAAGGAGCTCAGGCTGATTTCCCCCCACCCCCGAGGGGCTGGCCACAGCACAGTGACTGCTCACTCCAGTGACTTCCCTGCCCTGCCAGAGTGGTAGTGTGTTCCCAAATTTCTTTTCCCCAGGCTCATAGTATAGATTTTTCCTGTGTATCTATCCATAAAACTTAAGGAGGCTTGTCAAAGATGCTTTGAGCAGTACAAAAGCTTTCCCATTCACTCTTATTCCAACCGCTTGGTTTTGCTTGCTTTGTATCAGGTTTTAGGAACAAAAGCAGCTTGTGGTAATGTTTAACAAAATGGAACCTCCCTTTTAATTTCTCTGGACTTCATGAGAATACACACATATCTACTTTCTCTTGTCATTTCTATGTTTTTCCCTTGATTTCTTTCTTTCTCTGCTTTACTCAACAGGCTGAAGTTCATCCATAAGGACTCACTTACTCATAATCCCATCTTATTCTTCATTCATGCTATGACTTCAACCATTAGCTCTTTGCTCCTGACTCTAGACACGACCCAACAGCCTAGCAAGCACTCCCCTTACGTCCTCTAGAGTCCTAGGCTCCATATGTCCCGATTTAACCATTCCCCATGCATTGGCGGCTCTCTGACCATTCCTATCTCAGTGAACACCTCAGCTTTTTCCTTTAAAGCAAAAAGCTGAGATTGCTGGTCTACAACTTCAGAACTTATGTCCCTAGTCACTCTCACTTAGAAGAACCATACTTCTGTTCAGGCCTTGAATTCTAAGTTCATAACGAACCTTCCACATACTAGTCTGTGGAAAGTTGGTTGGTCCTATCCAGCAAGCTAGCCTCATCTCCTTTCAGTTAATTAGTCTTAACCTGGGCAGTGGTGCGCTGCTGGGAAAAATTATTTCCTAGATGAAAAAGACCTCGCCAGATATATATATATATATATATATATATATATAGATATAGATATAGATATAGATATAGATATAGATATATATGGTAGTGCAAGGATTTCATACCTGCTCTAGTAGCATTCACTGTCAACTTGACCCAGCATAGAGTCACTTGATAAGTATTAATTGACTAAGCTTTATCAGATTGGCCTGTGAGGCATGGTCTTTATCGTTAATTGGTGTAAGAGGCCCATCTGCCTATGGAGGTGCCGTTCCCTAAGTAGGTGGGTTGTTAAAAGGAAGCTAGCTGGGCCTAAGCCTGAACAAGCCAGAGCCCCAGCCAGCAAGCAGTACTCCTTTAGTGTTTCTGTGTCAACATATTGCTTGAAGACTCCAACTTCCCTCCCTATGACTGTGGCCTAGAACTGAGTATCAAACAAACCCTTCCCTCCCCTTCATTGCTTCAGGAACATTATTTGTCACAGCAACAGAACGAAACTGGAGCAGTGCCTGAGGCTGTGGGGTCCTCCTTGCAGGTATGCATGTGAGACAAAGTATCAGGCGTTTACAGTATAGGATCCAACAGGAGAGCAGTAGTATTCCTGTTTGTATAGATAAGCCCATGAATCTAATGGGGTTTGATTACTGCCTGCTGACCTCTGTGCTGGATACTTGCAAGATCAATCTTCAGTGTGTGTGTGTGTGTGTGTGTGTGTGTGTGTGTGTGTGTGTGTGTTTTCTGAACAGGTTTTCTGTGTAGCCCTGACTGGCTTAGAACTCATTGTGTAGACCTGACTGGCTTAGAACTCATTGTGTAGACCAGACTGGCCTCGAACTCAGAGATCTGCCCGCCTCAACCTCCCGAGTGCAAGCCCTGAATTTTTAAATTACATTGGTTTACTGGAAATTTGAGCTTCTCTTCTCACATATGTAATCCATCCACAACACTTGTCCACGCCTCACTTGTAGGTATCTTTGGTCCTAGGGCTCCGTCTGTCTCCTGACCTTGATGATAATCTGTCTCCTCAATGGCCTCCCTACTCCCCATTCTCAGACTGAGCAACATTTCTAATCAGAAACCGACTAAATTAGTCCTTTAAATTTCATCCTTTGAAAGTTTCCCATTGCAAATTCAACCTCTTTGGCAGTTTGCAAAGGCCTTCAACGATCTTTTTCCATTTCTTGTCTCACCCCATACCATCTTTTCACCTACTTTATATGTGAAACCCACAAAACTACATGTTCAATCCTATGCGCGTGGGCTTCTAAGCATCTGTAAATCTCTTTCTTTTTACTTTTTATTTATCACTTGTGTGCCTGATGCATTTCCTAGGGTCACTGTTAGTCACTGGGTGTTATTTGAATATTATTTTCATTGTGAAATCGTTCATGTTTCCTAAATTATCTCTGTTTCCTGTGTTTCTCATTTTTTGCAATTGCTTAGTTACAGCCAACAGACACAACATAGACACTGTATGCAATATTTTCACCCCTATTTGAATGTAAATAATTGGAAAACAAGATTTAATCTTTGTTTCCACAGCCATTTATGGTGGTTATAGAGAATGATTTGGAATATTTTTTTTTACATGTGATGAACGACTGGATGAGCGAATGGGATTTACCTTTGTTTTATAAATGTGGTTCATTTATTGGGTTGTGGAGACAGGGTCTCGTGCAGTTGAGGCTGGCCTCAGATATTGCGTGCTGTTCAGGTTGGCCTTACACTTCTGGTCCTCTTGCCTCCATGTCCCCATGGCAAGGAACACAGCCATGTGCTACCACACCCCAGCAGATGCAGCTTTTTAAAATTATTTTTAAAACTATAAACAGGAGGTTGAAGCTGACTCAAGCTTTCGGTAGAAATGATACTTGTTGCACAGTCTTCAGCAGACTGTGCAGTACATATCTCACCATCAAACCCAGGAGCATGCACTTCTGACAATTCCCAAAAACCCGTTGCCTATGACTTATTATCCCACATCTTCCCCTTCCCCTTCCACTGCTGTCCATTCCTCCTTATTCCTTGGACCACTGACCTCATATTCTCTGCAATCTCCTCCAACCACTACAGCAACTCTGCTTGGTATTCAAGTTTTAAACAGGCATCTGATTTGTTCAAACAGGTGCTATGCCCAAGAGGAGTGAAACCTTAAATGGCAATCAGTACACAAACCCACAAGCTCCATTTGTTGCTTCCCCTCCTCAAAGGATGGGATAGGAACGGTGCCTATTTTGAAACAAACGGGTTCTATTTCCTGCCCCTTTGGGCTTTCCCTTCTGTCCCCCCTAACAACAGAAAGGGACTGCTCCCACCCAGCCCTACTCTTACCGTTGCTCTTTCTCATTTTACTTTCTAGAAATAAAAAGCGTTCATTCATAAAGCGCGCATAACAAGAAACATCTCCCCACACTAGATGCCTCCGCAAAGAGGTAGGTCACAGAAATGTGTAAGTCTATCTTTCATAACTAGTTACCAAGTTCATAGAATATTTATACTATTTGATTCAATACTGTTATCCATTATAATAATTAATCCACAGGAAATTTTTTAATATTTCAAGCTTTATGGCCACTGAATAAAAAGTAAAACATATGCTTTCTTTCCCTGAAAAGAGTGGCAGAACAAAACGTAAAACACAAGTATAAAACCTCCTAGAGAAGCGAAAGTGAAATGCACTCTTAAGGAGAAAAACATTATGTAAAATTTTCTTTAAAGGGATATTTTATATGTACTTAAAAAACATGTAATAATATTCATGAACTACTTACACTATTTAGATCCCTCTAGAGATATGAAGAGGAAGGATTTCAGTTTGAAACACCCAATTGGATATATTCTTTAAATGACACTCACTGCAAAATTTGGATGTCCACTAAAAAGCCAAAAGTTATATTTAGAAATAACGACATTGGGGAGTCATACAATAATGTACGCAGCAGTCTACTATTACATCGCATAAATATGAATAGTGCAGTACTGACGCTGGGCAAGAACACTAACTCACCCTCCATTTCTTTAGTTCATAAAACATTTATATCCCTATATAAATGTTGGGAAAGCGCTCAAGCTCCATTCCTCTCTGATTCATTCACTTGTGTCCCTCAAGCTCTGTAACCTCTCTTTCTTGACAGTTTTTCAAAAATACTTAGTTGGCTAATCGGTCTGAAGAGACTGGAAAACCCTGTATTAAGTAATCTAATTGAAACAAGAAGTCTGGTTTGGTTGGTGTTGCTTCTCAGGCGCTCTACCTCCTTCGAGTTAGCCGCTATTGACAACTGATGCTGGACTCAGACAAATTGGAGGGCAAACCCAAGGCTCTGGACCAAAGAAAACAAACATAATCAGAGACAACCAGGAGACTTGAAACATGCCAATGGAGAGGGAGCTATGGAAAAACTGAAGAAAAAAGTGTTGAAAACATATTAAAAATGAATACCAAGAGTAAAACCACTCTCTGCTCACATGCCCTCCATAGGTGGCACTTTTGTTAAAGCTGTGCACATTAATTGATCCATTTGTTCATTGTCCATGCTCTGTGCACCTCCCTGAAGTTTGATACATGACAAGAATTATTAGGATCCTAGAGCAAGAAAAAGGTTACAGCAACCTTGGAAACAGAATTTGCAGTTGGGTTTCTGAAAAGAGCCATGCCATCAAAACTCCTGGCCTAAACCAAGGGCCTATGGAGAGAGAATGGAAGAGAACATTTTAGAAAGTTATGTTTTAAAAGATCTAAGAATAAGGAAGAAGAGAAAATCTGGGTTATTAAACATCAGTCAATTGGACATTGGGGTTGCCCCTGTCTCTTTATCATAAGAGATCAGAATAGAGCTGTTCCCTGGGGACAGGAAGTCTATATGTACTAGGAAAGAAAATGCCAGCAGAGATTGGTTGCAGGAAGTAGAGCTGTAGTTCTTTCTGGCTAAGGTAGGGTAGAAAGATAGCTTGCCTGTGAAGCAGAAGGGAAATGGGATGATGATGGCGGGGTAAATTCTGGGACAAACAGGCTTTCCAGTGCAGGGCAGTAAGGAGGCCCAGCAGGATAACCTTGCAAATGCAGGAAGAAGAAAGTCTGTCAGAAGTTAGGTGAGACAACATCTTTAAAAGCTCCCCTTTCTGGTGAGCCTATGAGTCCCAAAGCACAGTTCCAAACCCATGGTCACACAGATGGCCCTGGTTAAACCCAGTGGGTCCTAAAACAATCAGAGACATGAATGTGGAAAAGAGGTGTCTAGGGAAATATGGGGTATGTGAGGCAGGGAAGATGAGAGATAGGGTGAGAGTAATTTAGAATTCATTATATGCAAGCATGACATTGTCAAAGGAAAAACCTAATTAATGAAAAGTAAATCTTTCCTGGGTGGATGGCTTTGTGTCCAGGTTGATGGATGAGTTCCAGAGAAGGCAGATGTGGACAGGAGCAAGCTTGGAAAGGATGGAAAAGAAGGCAAGAGGAAAATGATTTGCTTTCCAATATTTCTGATATCCTTTCACACACTCAACAAACTAAGTAGACTATTGAGAAGGACGAAAGGTGGTTTTCTTTCTTTTGATGATAAGGATTAAACCCAGGGCCATGTGAATGCTAGTTCTGTCACTTAGATATACTCCCATCCCTCTTTCCCCCAAGTAGTGTTATTGACTTATTGTTCACATATCATATTCTTTGCCTATTTATAGCACACCACCTCCAGCCCCAGGCCAATTCTGTACACATGAGACTCTTATTTTTCAGCTCTAGGAAGATATATTAGTGATTCAAATGTTTGACACACAAGCAGAAGGGCATGATTCCCAGCGCCAGCATCCTTGCTAAAAGCTGGGCATGGTGGCACATACTTTTATAAAAATCCATGCACTGGGCAGGCAGAGGCAGGCAGATTCCCAGAGCTTTCTGGCCAGCAACTCAAGCCTAATTGGTGAGCTCCAATAAGAGACTCCTGTCTCAAAAACAAAACAAAACGGAAAAAAAACAAAAAACCAAAGGGTAGAGCTTCTGAGAGATGACACTCATCGTTGATGTCTTCTTTACACACACACACACACACACACACACACACACACACAGCTGCACAAATGTGTACTTTCACACATGAGAACATGCAAGAGTTCCTGCACATAAACACATACATATTCTTTTTCGTTTCCGTTTCATAGGCTCTGTAACATAATGAAGAAATGGAGGCTGAGTCACCTTGAAGCAATGGACAAAATGCATCAAACATCAAGCTGCTGCCTGGCCTTGATTGATGCCCACTCTACTTTTTCTGTGAATTGTTTTGTCTCCCAGTGATCAACCTTCTCCCAGCATACCTGACTTACTGGTTCCCTCTGGTAGAAAAACTGCACCAGAGTAGAGACCAAGTCTACCATATCCCTGTAATTTAGCACATGTCTCACCACATAAAAGATGGGCAATGAACACGTATGGAGCAAATGAATGGAGAACAATATTTTTGAGAAATTACAGATGTTGCATTTGCTGGTATTCAAACATCCAGACTATAAGTGATATTTGAGAGGGAAAAGTCTGGGAGGTTAAAGGCATCATTCCTTTGCTTTTTATTTGGGAAATAAAGCAAATTTAAGTGTACCATTCATGCAGCAAATATTTACTGAATGCACATGTGCTCATGATGTTTGGTGTCCATTCTGCATTTTATAACTCTCTGTTTAGATCTTTGCTTAGATCAGCGTAATTATAAATAATGTAAACAAAATGGACTTCCATTGAACTTTTGAAGTATTTGCAGAGAATGTTTCTTGTTAACATCAAACAGAACCACTTCTACCTTAAGCCAAGCTTATCAAATATTTTCTAACATATTGTTTCCAAATAATACTGGCATGTCTTTTCAAGAGAAAATTTCACAATAGTTGTTATTGGTATGCAATACAAATTCAATAAAGCCTCTTGCGTTCTTTAAATGTTGCTATAAACCAGATAGACCCAAGAACTTACTAAAAATGCAGACCCTGGATGCACACAGTGAAAGGAATGATGCCACTCTCCATCTGAGTTAGACCCTGAGAATTGGCATTTTTAATAGACACCCCTATTCTAATCACAGTCAAGATTATTTATCTAAACTGTAATTATCTGGGCTCTGGTCCACTGGTAAGGGTAAACTTCATTAATTATGTCTTCATTAGTAAAGATCAGAAACAAAAGAGCAGGCCTACAGAGAAAGCAGAGATGACATTAATGCAAAGAGACTGAATAGCTCTACAGGACAGCTGCCTGTGTTTAAAGCAAAGAACTTTTTTAGTGACTGGTGGTGCAGAGATGTGTGTGTGTGTGTGTGTGTGTGTGTGTGAGAGAGAGAGAGAGAGAGAGAGAGAGAGAGAGAGAGAGAGAGAGAGAGAGAGAGAGAGGAACCCCCTTTCTTGTCCATCCTAAGTGCCATGCTGCCTCTAGGAGTACCACCAAAGTGGATAGAGTGGTTGAGAATCTTAGAACCTGGATTACTGTCCCTCATTCACCCATATGCAAAGTCTTTCCCAGGAACCAGATCATTCGATGCCGCAGTGCCCGCAATCGTCTCTCCTTCTCTCCACTTTTTCTTGATGTCCTGATCTTTCTCTGACAAGAAACACTTTGTGCAAAGATGAAAGAGCCAGACAAGAAAGAGGAAGATGGCTCGGTGGCTGAAGCGCTTGCCACAGAAGCATGAAGACCACAGCTTGGATCTCCAGCATCCACAGGAAGAGTCCACTGGTATAATGCTGCCTGAAATCCCAGCACTTGGGAGGTGGAGATGGGAACACGAGGCAAGTTGCCTTGCTAGAATAGCCCTATTTGCAAGATGTGGATCAAGAAACCTGGCCTCTGTAAATAAAGTAGAATGATCAAAGAAGTGACCCAATACCAACCTCTAGCCTCCATACAAACAAACTCACATACATGCACATCTGAATACTCATGCATATACACATGTCCTATTAAGCACTCAAGCATACATCACACACTCACATACATACACAGCAAAAGAAAATTGATATACAGATCATCATTATTAGAGGGGCCATAGAAGAAAATCTGTATAGTCCAAGTAATACAGCTTTTTTTTTTTGCTGTGGTGGTGGAGGTGCCACAGATGCTTGTGATGGGAACATGGAACACAAGGCAAGTTGGCTTGCTAGAATAGCCAAATTTGCAGGATAAGGAATAGAGAAATTCTGACTCTACGTAAAGTAGAATGATCAAAGAAGAGGCTGAATATCAACCTTCTGCCTCCACACAAGCAAACTCACATGCATGTACATGGTCAAGAGACCATGATACTGAGTAGATGGGGATGCTGATGTTGAACTTGAGGCCCCACATCACATATTCTGAATACAAAGCTCTACCACCCTGATCTCTGAAATCACAGTTAAGGTACCCTGGGCTACTCCAGAGCAAAGTAAGAACCAGTGAGCAGAGAGGCCAGAGAAATGTACTCCTACCCCATGTGTACTCAAAGAAAACAAAGAAGCAATAACTCTACAGCTATTTGAAATGCGAATGGCACACAGAATGTGTAAGCTCGGGGAAAGAAAAGGCAGTGACAAGTGTCAGGGTCTAGAGGTGACAGATGAAAAGCAACTATTCAGACAGGATTTCCTTATGTGGTAATAGAAACGATATTAACCAGACAGGGATGGTGATTGCAAAACATTGCAAAGGAATTAAAGGCCATTGAGGTGCACTCGAAGATCAGGGGTGTCTCTATATTATGTGTAGTTTTTAGAGATGGGTCCTGCTATGTTGCTCAAGCTGCCTTGAACTGGTAGGCTCAGGGGCCCATCCTCCCAAGCAGCTGCAGCTGACTATGCAATAGCACATGATGGACAAAGTGGCTAATGTTATGTTATTTGAACTTCATTTCAATGAAAAGAAATAATTAGTAGAAGAATTAACTAAATGGGAATTTTAAATAAGGTCTCTAAAATGACATCAGTGATAAAATTCTGTCCATGGTTAAGAACTGAGATTAATAATCAGGTATTATTTCTATGAACAAGACAGTACATGCGCCGCTTCATGGACTGCTTCAGAGCACTAAGCTTTTTATCTCTGAGATGATGTAGATGTAAAAGCTTTTAGGTGGGAAGTGCTACTGTAACATTATCCCGGTTCACTTGCTTCATTTTTTAAAGACAGCCCATTTTTTGCCATTATATTTTGGTTACAAGACCTCAAATTCAAACACAAGTAAATATGAATATTTTAAATGAATATATACATAAAATATATACATATATAATATACATATATATAAAGACATGTTTACAGTATCTAATTCTTGTTCTAACTTGGCTTTTGCTAACTTTTAGATGTGCTAGTAATGCTGCTATGAATACAGTGTAATTAAATTTAGATAATCTGCCTTTATCATAAATATTCCCCAACTAAGAATACAGTTTAGCTATATTGTCATCAAAGAGGAGGCTTTCCTGTTATATAAATTAAAAAATATATTTTAAAAACTCAAAAGGAGTAACTTGAATAGATAACTTATAGTCACAGGCTATATAATAACTCTGTAAGTTGTGACTAAAATTTTCATGTGTTTTTCTGATACTGGGACCCTTTTTCTGCATTTCACAATTACTTTTTAATCTTGATCAGAGTTTCTTAAATTATGGTAATTAGAAATGCAAGTTTTGTACCCAGTCTTCCCTCCCATCACCAACATCCCTTGAATGTGCAGAACCAGAAAGTGTAGAGATGGGAGATTTGAGGCCTAGCACTCTGTGTTTGAGCAAGCCTCACAACTACACAGTCATCTGTGACAAAGCTTATAGAAAGAACTTGACTTATAACAATGTAAATAATTAAATGAAATTTCTACAGCTTCTTGCAAATTCATTCAGGTGCCCCAAACTTGTGAATTTTTTAATAAAATAATCTAACACTCTGTCCCTCTTATTATTTCAACCACTTACATAAAGAGATGTCTTAAGAATAATTCTGTATGAAATTTCATGAAAAACCCATATTTATAACTCAGATTACTGACAGAATTTTTGTTAAACCTTTCTCTTCTTGTCCTATCAAAAGCCATTGGTGAGATTATTGGCTGTCATCTGATCTGTTCCTGGAGTTCCCTTTTCTAAAGAAGCTTCCAATTCAGCATTTTCATTTACCTATAAGCGTCAGCTGGGCCCTGATGTAGGCACTGGTCAACAGTCAAATGGACAGAATTAGCCCAGTTTCTTTTCACTATACTTTCCTTCTAGATAGGTCGGAATAGTTTTGGCTTGTCACCTACCCTTCCGATCAGTTGACTAATATCGCAGGAGCACTTTGGTTGCCTTGGGCGTTCTATCAGCAACCCTCTTAGTATTTTCCCCTCATTTGTTCATTTCCTGTCTCGCTCTGGGAGGGCACTTTTGAGATTCCACGATGTTGGGATATATGAGTTAACCAGCACAAACTCTTAACACAAGTACCAGCATTTAAAGTAAAAGAGATTGGGGTCAGTGCAAAATATTGTAAATGTTGGGACTAACAATTTAGGTTTGTGGGTTTTGTTCCTGAGGCTGTGTTCCAGAGAGGGCAATAAAGGGTAAAACTCATTAGAGCATCATTATCTTTTGTCTAAAGGAAACAATGTGTGGTTTCTGGGCAGCCCACTTGGTGTTTGCATTGGCCCTGGAAGCCTTTCAAACCAACTATATTGTTTGAACAATCCCCCCTCTTGAACATGAAAAGAACCACCAGGGAACCACAGAGTTGATGCTAAATTACTAGGTGATGACTCTGTTGGCTCCTGAAGGTTTCTAGATCGCAGTCATTGAAACCATGGATCTTCCTTCTAAAGAGAAAGAGCAGTCCCTCTGGGGAGACCTCCCATGGAGTCTCCCCTCCACTATGCTTCTGCAGCTTCTGAGAAGTTAGGCTTTAAATATGGTCTCTGGGTTCCTTCCAACTCCAATTCTAGTGTGTGTGTGTGTGTGTGTGTGTGTGTGTGTGTGTGTGTGTGTGTGTGTGTGTACGTTCAAGTGTGGAGGCCACAGGTCATCGTCATTATCAGTCCCGTTCCACCATATTTTTGAGATTAGGTCTCCCACTTGCTTGGAGCTCACTGCTCTGGCTAGGCTGACTCCCAGGAAGACAGATGTCACCACACCTGGCTTGTTATGTGAACAATGGGGAATCCAAACTCGTGGCAAGTATGAGCAACAAGCAGCTTGTACCATCTGAGCTATTTCCCCAGTCTTCCAGACCCCGATTGATAAATTTCCATTCTTTGGAAACTACAAAGTATTCTCAGATCAGGTTTGCAAACTTGAATTTGAGTGACTAATTAACATTTTTTCATGAGGGAAGCATAGTAGGCCCCCACTGCTCCAAACAGGATATTACTGTATTTTCAGACTACGAGACACACTCAGTTTTTAGTGCAGTAAAACAATAAAAACAGCAATTGGACCCTAAGGCACACTCTAACCCCTCCTTCTTTTGGGGGGAAGTGTGTTTTGTGGTCAGAAAACTACTGTAAGTGGATGTTGAGGGCGTCCTTGTCCTTCCCTATGCCTGTTTACCTTTCTTGGGAACTTTATTGTACTTGTAAATGATGATTTGACCACAGGAGCTTTTGCAAGGAAACCATAGACTATATCTGGGGCTGTCTGGGAAGAAAACTTCATCCATATGTACCTTATCTCTCTAGAATAATCCCATCTAAACTGCAAATCTCTTGTTGAGATTTGAGCAACAAAAGCAGAAGCTATCTTCTGGTTCATGTTGCCCCTTAATTATGATAAAGTTATAAGATTTCAGTGTTGGGAAAGAGTAGATATGAAAAGCATCATAAATTAACTGGGTAGGCTTCAATTCTGAGCTAAAGCATGACAGTTTACTTTTGTTGCTAGCATTTATTATCAATGGTACAATATGCTCCAGCCACATAACATAGATCAAAAGATGGCGGCTGTGTAGAGTCCAAGGCTTCAGCCTCCTGGGGTCCAGCTCTATCTATACCAACTCTTATTGTGAATGAAAATTTGATTAGATTTTAAATTTCTGCACCATTATTTCTTCTCCAAACTGAGGAACAGTATAGAACCAGTGAATACCACTTTGGCCAGTAGCTCCCGCGCGCGCACATACACACACACACACCATATATATATATACACTCATACACAAATACAAATGTACATGCATACACTGTGATGGTCTGAATAATAATGACCCCCCAAAGACTCATATATTTTAATGCTTAGTTATCAGGAAATAAGTGGCACTATTTGAGAGGATTATAAGGTGTATCCTTGTTGGAAGAAGTGTATCACTGGGGGTAAAACACAAACATACCCACATACATACTCATATACACATACACACATACACACACACACACACACACACACACACACACACACACACACGGGATTCTCAATAAGTAGTTGTCTAGTTATCATGGGACCTAATTCTTGTTTTTCAGATGTAAATACTTCCACCATTAGATGGTTGGAGACAGGTTTCACACTTAGATTTTTTTCTGTCAAAAATGTCCTACTTTTTCTAGATTTATCAGTGACTTTCCTTTACCTTTTTATAATTGAGCAGTATAATTGCATCATTTTAAGTGTCAAAAGAAAACCATAACTCCATATCTAAAAATCAAAATAGGCTCCACTCCTTTTATGCTCTCTGGGACCCACCAGCTGAAGAGCTGATCCTGCTTACAATCACAAGTTTTGTGTTGTAAACACAGAACAAACTCAATTTCCCACCCCTCTGTACTGCTATTGCCGCGGTCACACTGGGACAAGCACAGCATGGGTTCTTACTACATATAAGACTTAAGAGACTACATAGCATAGCATTTTAAGAAAATAAAAAAGATGTCCCTCAAGCAAAGAATGGATAAGAAAAATAAGGAATGTTTATTAACACAATGGAATACCACTCAGCTATTAAAAACAATGAAATCATGAAATTTGCAGGCACATGGATGGAATTAGAAATGACCATCCTGAGCGAGGTAACCAAGACCCGGAAACACACACACATAGTATGTACTTACTTATAAGCAGATATTAGCCATATAGTACAGGATAGCTATACTACAAATCACAGACCCAAAGAAGCTAAATGAGAAGGCAGGCCCAAGGCAGGCCCTCCTTGAATCTCACTCAGATGGAAATAAAAAGAAAGAGATTGAGAACATGAATGTAAATCCGGAGCAAGTCTTCTTGTCTTGTCCTGTCCTTGCTGTGTTCAGTTCTACAGGTTTGTCCTATCTTCACCCAAGAACACTTAGTTCTGGCACATGAAGTGCCCCATAGGTGGCTTTATCTTCAGAAAATAGATTTGTCTCATTGGGCAAATTTTGAGAGGGGGATGGAGAGAGAGAGAGAGAGAGAGAGAGAGAGAGAGAGAGAGAGAGAGAGAGAGAGAGAGAGAGAGGGAACACACGTTTGATAGTAAATATAAGTTTACTGTCTTCTAGTTGCTATCTTGTGGGGGCACTGAGAAGCCAGTCATAATAACTTACAGAACACTTATGAAATATTCTAGAGAAATCCTTAGAGGTCTTTGCAGAAAGTCACTGTTGTCACTTTCAATCAAAAGGCACCTTTACGCTATCAGTTCCTTTTATGTAATGTTTGTCTTCACCCAGGAGAAAACATTGACTTAGACATTTTCTACTTTTAGTGCAATTTCTGATATCTACTTCCACCAAAGCCCATTTGATCCGACATAATACATTACACTTGTGTGACCTGCTGTCTTCTCCCATTTGGCGATCCTTTCCAAGAGAGAACATTTCATCTAGTGTGGAGCAATCAGTATAGATGCCCTTGAGATTTTCAAGGGAGCAAGAACCAGGCACAAAGAAGCTAAAGACGTTTTTTCCCCACAACCTTTGAAAGGCTTTAAAAAAAAAAAGTTCAATAATGGCTTAGAGAAGGAGAAGGAGAAGGAGTGAAGACAGAGGGGAGGAGGAGAAAGAGGAGAGGAGGGAAGGAGAAAGAAAGGGAAGGAAGAGGAGAAGCGAAGGGGAGGAACTAATGATGTGGTTATATAATTTTGAGGAGGCAATGCACACATTTAGGCTATGATGGCATGGAGTTGAACAGCTAGAAAGTGGAAAACATTGAAAGATTGCTACTCTCTCTTGGCTTGTTGTTTTGTTTCGCTTTTTGTTTGTTTGTTTTTTGAGACAGAGTTTTTCCTTGTAGCCTTGGATGTCCTGGACTCACTTCATAGACCTCAGACTCACAGAGATCCACCTGCCTCTGTTTCCCATAGTGATTACAGACATGTGCCAACACCTCGCTTCTCTCCTGGCACTTAAACCTAACAATATGGATGTCATAGAATCAGTTTCTATCACCTTTCTAGAATAGCAATCCTCACCTTGAGGCTTTAGTGATATTTTTAGGATTGGATAACTATGCTGGAGATGAGATTTCTCTACTTATTCTAGACTATTCAGTAGGATCTTTGTCTTCTACTCAGTCTAATAGTATGTCACAGCTAAGATGTGACACTAAAACTCTTCCTTTGAGGGAGACACTGAACCATATATTAAAAGAAAACTCCATACTAGCACTCAAGGAGCATTTTTCCTGGAGTGGAGAGCTCTACAGTCATCTTTCAGTAAGCTTAGTGAGAGAACTTATTCATTTAGCAATGGACTGCCTTTCACATATTTAAAATTTGGAGTCACATGCAGGGTTGTAATAAAAATCATACACAAAGGTCATTTCAACTCATACAGTCTCACCTTTAATAAAAATTTCTACAATAGAAGTGGCTGAGTCAAAGGGTGTGTGTGCTTTTCATTTTAGTAGTAACACCTGGATTTTTGCCAGTCTCATAGGTGAAGGATGGAGGTCCCCTGTTCTTTTCATTTCCATTGCTATGTGGACAGACTAAGTTGCTTTTTCCTTTGTTTAAGATGTGCCTATGTACTTCTTTATGAAACGTCCATTTATAATTAGTCTTTCAGAGTCTTTTCACATACCTTGCTCCTTAAATATGACATGATTTACATTTTTTCTTTTTGTTTTTTTTTTTGCATATATACGTGACGTTCATGTACATGTATCTGTGTGGGTGCATGTATATCTGTAGGTAAATATTCATGCATGTTTATGCATGCCAAGGCCACAGATTGATGCCAGTATCTTCATTGGTTGCTTTCTACCTCATGTATTGTAGCAAAGCCTCTCATTTGAACCCAGAGCTTTGCTGGTTTGGCTAGTTTATCTAGCCGACTTGCCCTGAGGAGCCTGTGTTTCTATCCCCCCCGCCCCGCCCTGCCCCTGAGCACTAGGATTACAGGTGGGCCTTTCTACCTACATACCTGCCATTTACATGGGTGTTGGGGATTTGCACTCTGCTCCTCATGTTTACCCAGCAAGCATTTAACCCACTGCATCTTCTCTTCAGCCTAGCCTTTTCTAGCTTCTGAGGACTGCTCACACCATTTACCCTTTCTTGGTCTTCTCCCTTCATTTTCCAAACCAAGAACAGTGAGAAAACCTTCTGCCCATTTTTTGGTTTTAATTAATTTTGTTTTTAAATTAAAATTCTTGGTCTCTCTCTCTCTCTCTCTCTCTCTCTCTCTCTCTCTCTCTCTCTCTCTCTCCTCCCTTCTTCCCTCTTTCTTCCCTTGTATTTGCTCTCACTCTATACCCTAGGCTGCCCTCAAATTCTTAATCCTACTGTTTCCACCTATCAGGAGCTGAGACTATATCCAGCTCAAGTGGATTATTTTAAAGGAGATACAGAATGACTATTATTTTTATTGTCATGCTTTCTTTTGACCACAACCCAGAAAGTTCACTTCCCTAAAGGACCCATAAGTTTATATTAGTCGCACCTGTATTGCCTAGAACATTCTCCCAAGTCAAAGTGTTTAACTGAATCACAACTGCAAAGTTAAATTTGCCACTTAAGAAAACGACATATGCAGAGTTTTCAGGTATCAGGGTATAGGCATCTTTGGAGGGGCACAGTTTTTTGTCCGCCATGCTTTTCTAACATGATTCTGGGGCCCAAAGGGTGAGGTATTAATCCTGAGATATTAAAAGTTGTGTTTTATAATCATGTCACAACAATAGGGGCATGAGAAGCGTGGTTTGGGGCTCATTGTTTTGTCAGAATTAAGGCCTTTCTTACAAATAGCACCCGACATTAATGTGCTAGTTTCTGCAGAAATCAAAGCAACCCAATCTCTACTCGGCCTTTATCACTAATCCAACAGGCATTTAAAGCCGTGTTCTCTCTGGCTTGCTCGGCCGGCCGTGCAGTCAAGCGCTCCAAAGGGCCCTCGGCACAGCTGCTGCTCCCAGTACCATGGCCGGGATCTGGTTACTCCTGCTTCTACTCGAACTTGGCCCCCTCCCAAGAAGAACTTTGATTTAAATATTCTATTACTGATCTACCAGGCACTCTCTGACTCCTGGCTGTCTTTGAGGAGATTCCAAATCTCTGTGCTTATGTGGCCATGCCTTCAAATAGCATCGAATAGAAAGATGCACATTGCTCTTTCGGTCGTCAAGAAGAAAGCTGTGTTCCAATGAAGGCTCTCCAGTATTTGGACACAGTAAGGGGAGGAGGGAGGAGGATGTTGCCAGCTAAAAGCACATTTTAAAACTACTTCTCTGGGCATATCCAGAGAGTGCCTGCTTCTCTGGGCATGTGAAGAGATGGCTTAGAGTGCGCTGGCCAAAGAGAAATCTGAGCCAATGCCATGGGGTCAGCTATCTTGTTACCTTTTAACCCCATTAGCTGATATTCCACTAGCTAAGCAATACTTACTAAATGCACGCTGCACTAGAGCAACGGTTGAAAAATGAGGGACGGTAAGCAGAAAAGGAGCTGTTGAACAGGAAAAAGACACAAAGGCCACTTTAGGGATGGGGTGCCTCCTCCATTTCCCTTCTCTGCACCCATAACCTGTTGGTTAGTTCTGTTCTAAATCTGTTGCTTAATCCTTACACTAATCTCTCAGAAGTACAATTGTGAAATGCTACCACTCTTTAAAACTCTCTGTCTCTGTCTGTCCCTTGTGTGTGTGTGTGTGTGTGTGTGTGTGTGTGTGTGTGTGAGAGAGAGAGAGAGAGAGAGAGAGAGAGAGAGAGAGAGAGAGAGAGAGAGAGAGGGAGAGGGAGGGAGGGAGAGAGAGAGGGAGAGAGAGAGTATGTGTGTGTATACAAGTGTGTACAGATCTGTTTGTGTCGTGGCACATATGTGGAAGGCAGAGGCCAACTCTGGTTGTCAATCTTCACTGTCCACCTTCTTTAAGACAAGGTCTCTGTTTACTATCATATTGGCCAAGCTAGCTTCCAGGAGCTTCAGGGAGATTCTCCTGTCTCTACCTTCCATCTTGCTATTGGACCACCAGGATTACAGATATGGTCTAGTGTAGACAGCTTTATGTGGGTTCTAGGTATCTGAACTCAGATCTCCATGTGCCCTCAGTGCCATTATTAAAGTAGATTTCTATTCATTTTAGTGCCTATGCTTTTGAAGTATTCTTAATGTATACTACAGTTACACACACACACACACACACACACACACACACACACACACACACTTAGAATTAGGTTGGCCAAAAGGGAATATAATACTTCTTGGTTCTCTCACTCTACTGATGGTGTAAAGGGTGCTATGGATTGATGTGTTACTCAGTGATCTGAGGGGAAGGACAAGGAGGCACAGGAAGGCAAATGTAGCAGCAGGAGTGGAATGTGGAAGGAATTCACTGGAACAAACTTGCTTATTCAGTGTCTGTTCATTCCAGAGCCAACATGTTATAGTGCCTGCCCATGGTCCTCACTACCCATACTCTATAGCTAAACATGCGGAGGCTTTAATTGTGTGGTTAGGACCACATGGTCAGTAGGGTGTAGAGACAAAGCTCAAATCCCGAATTGTCAAAACTCTTAAATATTTTCTATGTAAAATGGTAGAAGTCACTGTGGCCTCACTCACCTGCTTTCTTACCATCACAGGAATCCAAAGTTATAAAAAGTTATAAGATGGAGAATCTTGTGAGTGCTTTTCAGAGAGATGACCAAAAATTCAGGTAAAAAAATGTGCTTATAAGAACCACTTCTCAATGCCAAGCACCTGAAATTCCATTTAACTCTTACCAGGAAGCCTTTTCTTTTGTTATATTCAAGGAGACAAAGACTTACGGAAGATTGACTTTTAATGAAATGTGTACCTGAACATGAAAATTGACTAAGAGGAATGGGGTTGCCTCTCAAATAATGAGATTTCTCACACGAATTTGAGATTTCTGGGATTGGATTTTACTATGTGAATGACACAACTTAGAGGCTCAACTATTTTCTTTAAATCAGTATATCCTAATCACCAAATAACCATGGTTCTTGCTGACCAGTCATTCCATACTTATCTGCCTCCAGTCTCTAATACTTTAGAAACTTTGTTGACTGCAAGAAGAAAGATGAATTGAAATGGAAATATTCTAGGGGACTCACATATGTCTTTTTCCTATGTAAACCTGGAAGCCACACAACAGCTACATTCAATTAATTAATTAAAACAAGGACGTACTTGGTACCATGTATATATCTTGGTCTATTCAGTTAGTGACTGAAGTAAACCTTCAGTTGAAAATATGTCTCTTTGGCCCTTAGCACAGTCTTAAGTGCTCTGGCAGGTCACTTCCCGCTCGACCACAGCCTTGCCAGAGAAATGATCAACAGGCTGCCTTCCTGCGGACATTTTACGACTGTAGTCTTAGAACAGCTCTTTCAGTCCAAGTAGAGCTTCAGACTCAGCAGCCAGCTTTGCCAAAGCCACATCGAGGAGAATCACTTAACCTGAAGTATTTTCCATCTCTGTCTCCTGCTTCCTCATGAAGGGGCTCTTGGGGTTCTCTTGGAGGGAGCAGTTGAGGAACTCCTGGGTTTGGCAGCCAGTGCTGCTCTAAGGTAAAGTGTGACTCGAATGGTTGGGTTTCCTTTTCTTTTGGGTCTAGCCATTTCTAAGGATGGCATCATCTTCGTGGCCTGCACTCAGTTCCCATGCAAAGGTGTTGGGGAGGAACATTTCTGTAAGACTTTCAGGTGTGGCTGAGAAGCTAAAGATGGAGATTTATAAAGCTGGGACTAGTGATGTCAAGGTAATTCACCCAGAGCTTTAAGGGGGACTCATCTGAGCCACTGGATTGACTCAAGTAAACAAAATATTCCTTATTATGAAGAATATGATGATGATTGATGATGATGATGATGATGATGATGATGGTGCTGACCATTACTTTTTGGTAGTAGGGAGGGATCCAACTCAGGACGATGGTAGTCTAAGCATGGCCTGTACCCATGGAGTTCTATCCTCAGCTCTACGTTTTCTTATAAAGTTTACTAATTTGGTGATTGTATATTTTCATCAACAGTTTAATGAAACTACAACATAACATAGAAATTTGGAACCATAATGAACACAGGAAAATAATGGCTTATTTACCAAAATCACACATTTCCTGGAGTTTTGTTTTCATGGTCTCCTTTACAGAACCATCCTATTGGAAAGTGACTTCCAGAAGAATTGCCCTTCTGATCTGTTATTACCTAAGTTAAATAGAAAAACTATTTGCAATAATAAGTTTATATATTACATGTTTATATAACAGAAATAATTTAGCTTGTTCAAAATGCTGCTGGTTACAATACATGATACACTGCTGGTTAGTTACATGAATTGGCCTATATGCTATGAGAGCACAGGATTTTATTACGCCTTTCCTTATCATTTGCAGTGGACCCTTGGGCCCTCTTAGGTAGTCTTTTCTAGCATTGTTTGCATCACTGTGGGATGCTCACACTGTTATTGCTGCTGGCCTGAGAACAGTCATTTGATAAACAGATCCAGAGGCAGCCCTAATTGTCATCACTTGACTACTTTGCACAGGTATCTCAGGACACAAGTAATCCTTCGATGCTAGTTCACATTTTATGTATGGAACAGTAAACCTGAAGTTGGTTCTAAAATAAACCAAGTTTCTAATTTTAGAAGCCATTGATTATTTGGCAAGCTTATCAAGCACAAAGATTTTTAAGGACAGAGAATAGATCTGTCCTTCTGATGCTTAGAATTTCTTAATGCTGGCTTCCATAAAAGATGTCTACAATCAAATAAACTGAGTCAACTCATGTTAAACAGAACCATAGAGACTTTTTCTGGAAGACGTAAGTGTGACTAATGTGATATGTGAGTCTCTAAAAGAGAGTTATAGCATGCAGGATTTCCTGAATTCTCAGGCAATAGGAAAGACCAAGATTGTCATCAAGGGACTGGCTAGACAGGATGATTTCGAAGACTCTTTCCTGCTCTGAGTTCTCCAATAATCTTCAGTTCACACGAAGACCAAGTTATTCTGCAGATGCTACCTATACCCTTAGCTTTCAATGCTCCTCTTTAAAATATATGGCTCTTTTTTATAAAGTAGCATAAAAGATCAAAAGGAAAACCATTGTGCAGGAAGGGTACAATTCAAGGAGCACAGTGCTCAATTTTGAATGATAGTTTTCATCCCTAACCACATTGTCATAGCACAATCTCACATGATGTGACTCTTAGAAAATAAGAAGATGAATGTTGCATGAGCATTGCAACGGAGATTATCAAAAAGCCTGGAGATCCTTCCTAGAATCTCTGTATATAGAAAACCCAAAGTCAAATGTTATACATTGGCTTTTAAGATGTATTTTCTTGTGTGTGTGTGTGTGTGTGTGTGTGTGTGTGTGTGTGTGTGTGTGTACATGCATTCTGGTTCCTGAAAAGGCCAAAAAAAAAAAAAAAAAAAAAGGGCAGATCCCCTGGAGCTGGACTTACAGGCAGTTGTGTGACTTGGGTGCTAGGTACTGAGTGCTAGGTACTGAGCTTTGGTCCTCCAAAAGAGCATCAAATGCTCACAACCACTGAGCCAACTCTCCAGCTCCTAAAATGCCAATCTTGTGTGTGTGTGTGTGTGTGTGTGTATATATATATATATATATATATATATATATATATATATATATATATATATTCACATAAAGAACAACAACAACAAAAATGTCCCTTCCTCCATTCTGCAGAATCCTTTGCCATCTAATGGTCAAATGCGCGAGAACAATAGAAAAATGTGAATACACTGACTCTTGCCGTTTTAAAGAAATTAGAGCAAAAATAGACAATCCTGTAAACTCTGAAATTATGACAGGCGTCTAGGAGCCCTGGGTTATTAAGGGCTTTCTTGTGTTTTTGTGAAGTCTTCAATCAGATTTAGTGACAAATAACTGGAATAATTGAACTTCTGACCAAGAAACTCATGAAATTAAAAAATAAATTCCCTCAAACCAAGCAAGATTCATTTAGAAACTCATTTGGATTCCCATAAGAGGAAGAAATATCCTTGTCCTTATAATGTTTTTTCTTTCTCTTTTTGGCACAAACCAATAGTTTGAGTTTGTGTTCTCATAACTGTTTCTACTTCCGTTTATGGATATTTCCTTTCTTTAACCTGCTGGTAGACTTTGAACAAATGGATGATATAACTGAAAATTGATTTTCTAGGAATATTGCTTACTAGAGGAGAGACAGCATAGTTAAAGCTAGACATAAATGCTGAGATTAAATATGACCAGAGCTACATGCCAGCCCTAGGGAATGTGTCCGCCTCCAGTCGGGGTTTACAGTCACTGTAATTTTAATCACATTTGAATGTAATAGTATTTCATAACTTTCCACTGAGCCTTTTCTCCTTTCTTTGGGAAAGAAAAGCCTCCCAAACAAGAGAAATTAAGAAAGAGAATAGTATAGTGGGCATGGTTATGTGGCTTAGTCTGCACACACATGATCTCTGCCTGTTTCCTGACATAGAGTCACAACTATGGTTATGCTCGTCTTTAGAATCCAGCTCTCACAATGTTTCTGCAGTCCAAGTGGCTGGAAAGAGAAGCTATCAGGAGATAGTTTAGCTCTGGCAGTTGACCTTCACCAACTGACTTTCAATAAACTGTGTGACTAGATCTTGAACAATATACATGACCCTTTCTTATAACAATGTGAGGGTGTTGAGATAACTGATTTTAATTGTCACCGCACCTCTACAGATCTGTAAATCTTAGTGGTATTTTATAAAGTTAACAAAAGTTATGCAATTTCTTTTTATTTTCATAATAGAAAAATCTGATAGAGCAGGGGATGAAATAATAATAATAATAGTAACAACAACAACAACAACATATTTTTATTGATGACCAATCTATGTCAAAGGCTATATATGGTTTTATCAATTGGTCTATATCGTAATTACCCTTAGAAATTATCACCATCATTATCATCATCTTTATCACTTTATGTACACTATATATGGAATTAAAGAAGGTATGCTAAGGGAAGTTACGCTGTAGGGTACCTGGTGAATGGTCAGAGTCAAACCCAACCCCCCCACCCCCACCCTCATCCTCTTCAGTGACACCTAGAGCCTGTGTAGTTACTGTCTGGAACACACCACTCTGAAGACTCCATTGGTCTCCTTTACACTCTGCAAATCATTCAACTTTAGTTTATTTGTATTCGTGTATTTTAATCAGGAACAATTCATTACTACAGCAGATTCTGACGTATATTATGGCACAATAAACATTAAAACATTCCTTTATATCCAGAAAGAACTGAGTGTTATGGAGGAAGTATAAGATAAAGTAATAGTGATAATGGCACTGTGAAATATCAAGGCAAGCATGCCTTGGGTGTGGAGGAGGGGATGTGTGGACAGACATTAAGGAAATGAAAAGCAGTCCCAGTCAGAACAGCTAGCTGTGAAGAGGCTTGGGAAGGGAAAGTCATTTAGTGCCATGGGAAGAGACAATTAATTTTAATGTGATATATATATATATATATATATATATATATATATATATATATATATATATATATATAGAGAGAGAGAGAGAGAGAGAGAGAGAGAGAGAGAGAGAGGTTAATGCACTGCAAGTTCTAAGAACTGAGAAGAGGTCTTCATAGCGGAAGACAGGGTGCATGACAGACACACAAAGACGCAACTGGAAGCCCCCAGTAACTGGGAGGCCGTTCGTGTCTCACACTAAAGGAACAACACTATCCAGGTGAACTTAAGGAGGCCTCGCTAACTTTTAAACATAAGATTTTGAAGCAGTAAGGAGGTGCCATTGAGGCAGGAAGTAGAGAGATTTTGCTACAAGTAGAGAAGAAAAAGGTTCTACAAGTAGTAGAGGAAAGATTCCTAAGGTAGAATCTGCTCCAGTACCAGCCAACTGTTGTGATAAAGAGAAATGGTTGGATGGGAACTTTGAGGGGACACAGGCAGGAAGGAAAGGGTCCAGGCAGATGTACAGATACTGCAAGTAGGAGAGACGGTGAGAGCTGGGCTGTGCCTCCAGGATAGTGATTAGTGAATATCTCCATTCTTGGAAAGGCATCCTCGAAAGAGACGAGCCCCTTTGTGGGAAGGCTCACTTTAATTAGGAACATGTCATTCTTGAGCTGCCTGTGAAGTTTTCTCAGATGAAGAAATAGTCCTACATATGCCAAGTAAGACCTGGTGCTAATCTTGGATAATACGGATGCATAATTGTTTTTTTCCTACCTCCATTTGTATTAAAGACATTTAAGAAGGGCATTTGACATACATAGCATTATCCATTGACAAATATAAAATGGGTCAAGGTGTGGTATATACACATCTCTTTCTAAAACTGAGCTTGAAATGACACGTTGAACTAAAATTACTTTGAGCCATCTCTCAAAGGAGCAATTTTAGATGCCATATGATAGAAACAAACTAACACTATTAAACCATTGGCAGCCAAGCCATCGTCCTAAATACTGATGGGAAGTCTATTAAGGTCTGGTGTAGGTTGAAAAGGGAGGATGAGACACCAGCTCAGACTGACAGAATTTCAGAAAGAGAGATGTTTGAAGGAGAAAAGGTAGCCTCAGCTCACTGGCCATGTTACAGGCAAGCTGTGTGCACTGAGCCCATTCGCTGTCTATCAGAATCCAGCCATTCTGTCTCTGTTTAGTAACCTCTATGGCTTTCTTAGCATAGTCTGATGCATCATAGCTTGGTCTGGGGAGAGGGGTCAGTTGGTCAAGCGTTTACTACACAGTTATAATTGCCTTGTTTGATCCCCCCCAGAACTCACAAAATGTAAACAATAAATGAAATAGTTAAAAGAGGGAGGGGCACATCTGCATGTGCCTATAATCCCAGCATTGGGAGGGCAGAGCCAGGAAGATCCCGGATGCTAGCTGGCCAGTCATGCTAATGAAAATGCTGAACTCCATGTTCTGTGAGAAAGCCTATTTTCAAAACAGAAAATAATAATGCAGAGAGTGACGAATATAACTAGTATCTACCTCTGGCCTCCACATGCACCCCACATGCTCACTTGCATACACATGAGCAGTGCACATACATATGAGCTGCATACATCAGTTCACTCGAGGTCTGATGATATCTTTTCTATGTGTCTCAACACTTGGAATCTTGATATCTTTCTCCAGTTCAGTTTCCTGAGCATGCAGGAATGACTTATCTCAAAGTATTTAAAGGGAGGTGTGTTGGCAGGGGTCTACTCTACTTTGAAAGAAAAGCCCCACCTCTTTACACATTCCTCTGTGAATTGTGTACTTCTATTACCAGATTTTTAAGGTAGCCTCCTATCATTCACACTGGGCTCCTTAATGATAAATATATGGGTTTATATATAGTTTCAAAAATATACATGATTGCTTTTTAGGACTGTGAAAGACTTCCAAGCCTGTCTTCAGAATCCACAGACCCACAGTAAGAATGGAAGGAGGGAAAGTGCACTTGCTTTCCCATGTTAACTCCGTGCAAGGCGGGCAGCTAGAGAAGGAGCTGGCCCTTAAGCTGCAGTGTTGCTGTAAATTTTCCAGTAATCTAGCTCTCTGAATTGCAAATACTGGAAACCCGGTTTTGCCTCCCTGCTTCACACTGACAGCAACACTTTTGCCTGCCCACATCTGAGACCTTGTGGCTTTTGATTCATTCTGCTGTGGATGCCTCCTCTCTTGTTTTCTCAAAATGTAAATATTTGTTCTGTCTGCATCCTAATTGCTAGCCTTGGTGTCTTATTGACTATGAGGGCTGTGGTAATGTGAACGCCTCAGGATCTTTTGTTATGTGCTGGGATTTCATGTCTTATGACATTAGCTTGCCATAGCTGACAGCCACCCTGTTCTTATGCCCCTGACTAACTTGAAGCTGTGTCTATAATTGAAACCCACTATTATTTGATTCCCTCTAAAGAGAGGAAAGGCAGAACTATTGTTTGGTACACATAACAAACCACAGGAGCCTGAGTGAGGGTCTGTAATGACAGGGCCCCTCCCACACAGGACATTTGCAAGCTTTCTACTAATGACTTTAATTTTCTTTGTCTAGACTAACTTATTGCATTTAAAGTGCTGCTTTTCTAGGGGCAGGGGAAATCATTAGTCCTTCAGTGCCAGACCAATGAGGAGGGGTGAGAAACACAACTGAGAAAGTCAGTAAAAAAAAAAAAAAAAAAAGAACCGGAGGGTTTGTCCATGAATGGGCTTCTTCCTGGCTCATATATTGGCCACAAGTCACCCAATTGGCAAGCTGTGTTCTAGAAAGGCTAGTTTCTCCAGCATCAACTGCAAAGCATTAGGGAATATGTAAATTGAGAGAAGATGGATACGTCCTCAAAGCAGACAGGTGGTCAGGAAGGAAGTGCCACTGTCTGGATGGCATTGCCAAGGTCTGGATGTTCTTGGGTACCTGAGGAAGAACTTCTGTGTTCTACCACCATTATAACAACTCTTATTTAGGCTTTCCACAGTAAAAACAACAGCAACAACAACAACAACAACAACAACAACAAAAGGTTTGTGTGGTAACCCCTTTGCTGGCACATGATTGTGATGAGAGCACGGAGAGAAATGTCATATGTTGGCCAGAAACACTTTTGACAATTCCTTCAATGACAGGACACTGAACAAGAGCAGTGGGAAAAGAACAGAGATGCTTCAAATGGCCTGGACTTCAGACTAGAGAAATGAAGTCAAGGGGCCCCTGGATGGACACTGTGCGCCGAAAGGCCTCCGGGCAAGGCTAGTCCTCTTCGGTTGGCACCCTTGCTTCAGTTCCACATGCCAAAGCCTTGGGAACATTGGGAGTGTCTGGAGGCCTGAAAGGGTTTGTCCTGGGGGCTGTCATCTTTAGCCAAGTCCTCCAGCATCTGTGCTTGCTCACTTCCTGCTCCTCCTCTGCTTGTGTCCTCTCTCCCACTAATGCACAAGCAAAAACAAGTTGATTTCCTAGGCTCGGCTCTCTCCTTTCACTTTTCTCCTGTCTGCCTCAATTATATTTCTCCTGAACGTTCTACTTTGCAGCTTGGATGAGCTGTTGCTGAGGCAAATTCCTAAGGCTTTTTATTAGTGGTATGGATTTATTTATTATTTACAAATTCGTACATAGTAAGCATTATTGTATGCGGAGTAATAGTCAAGCTGGGTCTGAGATGATGAACTAATACAGTATATTTCTACTTGTTTGTTTGTTTTTTTCTGGGGGCTTAAAATTTTTTTCAGTTAGTTCATTAGTTAGTTAGTGTGAGGGGGCACCTGTGTGGCATGGAGTGCAAGCGGAGATCAGAAAGCAACTTACAGGAACTGGCCCTCTCCTTCATGTGGGACCCAGGAACCAAACTCAGATTGTAAGGTTTGGCAGCAGGTTCCCTCACCTACTGAAGTGTGTGTGTGTGTGTGTGTGTGTGTGTGTGTGTGTGTGTGTGTGTACATTTGAATTTTATTTTTGTTTTTATTTTGAGGCAGGTTTTCATGGTTACTCAGGCAACTCCTAGGCTAATACAATCCTCCTGCCGTAGCTCATTTGAGTAGACCACAGGTTCATGCCATTATTCCTAGCTTTGTGTTTTCTCCAGAAGAATGAGGGAGTGACGTGGGTTTTGCCAAGTACGAAGTTCGTCTTCCTGTGGAGACTCCTCCTAAAATGTTACTCTTCTTTCCTTTTCCTTTTCAAAATCATTTTATTTTTAAATCATTTATTAATTATCCTATATGTATTATGTATTTATTGGGGGAATACACAGGTGCCACGGCTCATGTGTGGAGTCAGGGGACAGCTCAAGAAGGCTGGCTCCATCTTTCCATCATGTAGGTTGCAGGTATGGAACTCAGATCAGCAGACTCTGTTGCAGGGGCCTTTACTACCTGTACCATCTTGAATTACTTTAGACTGGACCTAGCCATCTTGCTTTAGCACTATTCTTCAGCCTAGGCAAACAAGCTGGCTTAGGGTACCATCAAATGTGTTAGCTAGGGAGCCCAACAGCCATCACAGAAAATTCATGTTATTTTTAAGAACAAAATACATTTTGAAAGAAATGTGTGACCGAAGCACAAACGATGTCATCAAGGGAAATGTACTACGATGAACTAAGCTACCTCGCCATTGGCCTTTCTCATTTCAAAAGTGGTTGACAGGCTTAAAATGCTTTCTGAAATTTAATATCTATGGGAAATACTATACATAATGTGAAAATGCTAGACTCTAAAAGCTGTATTATTAGCTTTCTTATGGAAGCAAGACTAAAGATGATTCATACATTCAACATGTCCCAACTGTGACTGAAAATACTCCTGAGCTGTCAGGTGGCATGGTCTCTGCTATTAGAAGGATGATTGCATTCCTGTTTTTTTTTTCACCATTTTCAAGACCACCCACATCCCTTCACTTGATTGTTTTTGTGATCTGCAGAGCTTCATTCCTGCTCAGTCATAGGGGAGGGGAATAAGGGGAAATTGGGAGGGAGGGAAGAATGGGAGGATACAAGGGATGGGATAACCATTGAGATGTAACAAGAATAAATTAATAAAGGAGGAAAAAAAAAGAGTCAGGTCTGTGTCACACAATCTACAGATGCGCATAACTAAAGTGTCAGAACCTAGGGTTCCTTCCTATTTCCCCTGACGCCTCTGAGAAGTTGTGTATTTCCTAAAATTCAAAACTAACATCACCAGCACCAAGTAATTAATTGCATAAAAAGAAAATCCAGTTACAAACTATGTATCCACTATAGCATAACTCTCAACAGAAGAACAGTTGTGTAATTAGCCAGTTAGTTGTTGCTTTTTCAACTTCAGTAAAGATCAAGGAACACAGAAGAAGTCAGAAAACTAACAAGGAATTGTTAGTTTTCTCTGCAATTCCTTCATAGATGCCTCCAATTTCTCTAAGCAGAATTTGCTGCCTATGTATTTGTGTTATGAAGTTAACTACACTTGTGGCCAGCTGTACATGATTTCAGCAAACTCAAAGCATGCCAACGTCATCATTTCCTAAGGCGGTTCTGTTATTGTATTCATTATTGCCTCGTCCCTAGTATGATGATGGGGGCTTACACATAATCAGCTACCTGCTAGAGTTACTTAAATTCAATAGAGACATGAGTGATGTAGAAACTTGCAAGGTATACTGCTTTTATCTGTCTCCAATTGTACACTCTTTTTATAGATTTAAAAATGTGTTTTGATATATTGTTGACACTGTCCCTGGCATCTTTGAAAGTAAAATATATTCCTTTGAGTATCAGGAAAATTGTCAATGTGTAAATAGATAGCTGTCTTGTTACTTATTACTTTAACAAATCACCCCATATATTGTACACAGAGGTGATTTGTCCTTTGTAGACTTGCAACATGGGGACCTTGGATGGCATCTGGAAATTTCCAGTAGAAGGGAATAGACATGGATAGAAAACTAGAGGAATTTGAACACTTAAATAATTTTTATTATTATATTTTTATAAAGGGTTAGAGAAGATCTCTCTCTCTCTCTCTCTCTCTCTCTCTCTCTCTCTCTCTCTCTCTCTCTCTTTCATCAGAAAAATAACATTCAAGAGACTATGGAGATTCATGAAACAGGAAAGCCTTGTCCTTCTATGGAAGCAGGTACAGGTCTCTTATGCAATGGAGGAGGAATACCCGAAGCTGCTGAGATGACAAGAGAAAGGACAGTCCAGATTCCCTTTACAGAAAAGAGTGTGACCATCTGACGGTTACAGCCACACAGCACTGACTTTGAAAGAAGACAAAAACCGGTTGTGGTGTGTGTGTGGGGGAAGTGTAGGACATGGATGGCCATAGAAGCAAGATGAACCCAGATGAATTTACAAATGAATAATCATCAAAGAAAGCCAAAGCACAGCTTTCCACACTTCTGCAGCAGCACTCAAGAGTGGGTGACCGAGAATGCACCTCAGGACAGGGGTCACAGTGACAAAGCCAGAGTGGCGAGAGCTCTTGAGGGTGGTCTTAGAGATCACTGGAAAAGGGACGAGAACAAAATGTCCCATCTACTAAAAAGCGAGTAAAGATTGTTCTGGGCCTAAATGTAGAATTGGACACGAACTTCTTGAAACGGAGTCAGCAATCGGTTTCTGACTCTCTTCCTCCATGTCAACACTGTCCTGTCCACATTTCCACTGAGCAATGACCTTTATATAAAATCAATATAAGAGATCTTTAGTGATCCTTTTGTTATAAGTTGACAAATTCCATGATACACCTCAGCTTCCATGACATTTGTTTTTGTAGGATTGTTTATTTTGGTTTTCCTTTTGGTGTTTTTTAATTTTTATTTTAGTTTTTCTTTTGAGGTGGAGGTTGTTAGGGTGGAGGGTAGATATGGAAGGAGGGGAAGATGAGTGGGATTAGGGCGCATGATGTGAAAGTCACAAAGAATCAGTAAAAAATTAAAAAAAAAAAACAAGTTGACAAATTCACAGTGGTTTTCATCACATACTGGCAAGGACCTGAATGGTTGCAAGCAGATACTATGTTCACACATGCAGTAAGTGGACAGCTTCAAACAGCTACAGTTTAAATTGTTTAAATTATATGGTAGGTGAATTTGAAACACATTGCGATTGCTACAGCAAAGCCATTGATGATCAATTAGAGTAGAAACAGAATTTAAAAGCAACAATAATTTTGGAGGAAAAAAAAATCTCCAGAGAACAAAAGAACCCACTAAAAGTGTTCTGTGATGGGCTCAGCATATCTGGATGCTCTTTAATTTGATTTACTCTGTTGTCTGCTGAAATCAGGCTAGTTTCTTGTCTTTGGTGGAGCTAATCCAAGCACAGAGTCTTCTTCGGTTTTGGAAGAAACTTTGCATTTGGAAGGTTTCCATGAGGGTTCAAAGTAAGAGGAAACACTGGCTCTAGAGACATGAGATGATTGTGGGACTTCACTTCCTACATGAGAAGGAATGATCTCATGTTTGCTGAATATCACATTTAGTGAAAAATACATATTTGAATATTGTTGTTTTTCAACTAATACTATAAAGTATAAGAATAAATAAAAATAAAAAAGAACCTCACAGGTTCTCATACAATTGTTTCTTTCCTTATTCCCTCTCTAAGGATGAGTCTAGCATTAGGTAAAGTCATTGAAAGCAAGTATACATTGAATTAATGGAGAAAAAGGAAAAAAAGCCCAGAAAGCCATTTCTTACAGCAAGGTTTGTAGGGAATGCTGCCACCTTTTCAGATCTCATGGATCAGAGCAGTTGCAACATCACGCAAGCCAAGGGATGCATCTAAGATTAGGCAACATTAGAGACTAGTCTTAGCCGGTAAACCATCACTCTTCCCTGTCATATGACATCTCTCATATGTCTCTTTATCTTCATATTTTAGCTAGATAAAGCTCAGGGGTGACTGGAGACATTTTTCTTTCTTTCTTTTCTTTTTTTTTTTTTTAGTTTTTATTTTTTTTCTCCTTTATTAATTTATTCTTGTTACATCTCAATGGTTATCCCATCCCTTGTATCCTCCCATTCTTCCCTCCCTCCCATTTTCCCCTTATTCCCCTCCCCTATGACTGTTCCTGAGGGGGATTACCTCCCCCTGTATATGTTCATAGGGTATCAAGTCTCTTCTTGGTAAGCTGCTGTCCTTCCTCTGAGTGCCACCAGGTCTCCCCCTCCAGGGGACATGGTCAAAGGTGAGGCACCAGAGTATGTGAGAAAGTAATATCCCACTCTCCACTCTACTGTGGAGAGTGTTCTGTCCATTGGCTAGATCTGGGTAGGGGTTTAAGGTTTACCGCCTGTATTGTCCTTGGCTGGTGCCTTA